>NC_092413.1:226268601-226600083 GCF_040894005.1 Engystomops pustulosus | reverse complement strand
CCTCACACCCCTCCTCCTCCTCTATATACACCTCACACCCCTCCTCCTCTATATACACCTCACACCGCTCCTCCCCTTCTATATACACCTCACACCCCTCCTCCCCCTCTATATACACCTCACACCCTCCTCCCCCTCCTCTATATACACCTCACACCCCTCCTCCCCCTCTATATACACCTCACACCCCTCCTCCCCCTCTATATACACCTCACACCCCTCCTCCTCCTCTATATACACCTCACACCCCTCCTCCTCCTCTATATACACCTCACATCCCTCCTCCCCCTCTATATACACCTCACACCCCTCCTCCCCCTCCTCTATATACACCTCACACCCCTCCTCCCCCTCCTCTATATAGACCTCACGCCCCTCCTCCTCCTCTATATACACCTCACTCCCCTCCTCCCCCTCTATATACACCTCACACCCCTCCTCCTCCTCTATATACACCTCACACCCCTCCTCCTCCTCTATATACACCTCACACCCCTCCTCCTCCTCTATATACACCTCACACCCCTCCTCCCCTCTATATACACCTCACACCCCTCCTCCCCCTCTATATACACCTCACACCCCTCCTCCTCCTCTATATACACCTCACACCCCTCCTCCTCCTCTATATACACCTCACACCCCTCCTCCCCCTCTATATACACCTCACACCCCTCCTCCTCCTCTATATACACCTCACACCCCTCCTCCTCTATATACACCTCACACCGCTCCTCCCCCTCTATATACACCTCACACCCCTCCTCCCCCTCTATATACACCTCACACCCCTCCTCCCCCTCCTCTATATACACCTCACACCCCTCCTCCCCCTCTATATACACCTCACACCCCTCCTCCCCCTCTATATACACCTCACACCCCTCCTCCTCCTCTATATACACCTCACACCCCTCCTCCTCCTCTATATACACCTCACATCCCTCCTCCCCCTCTATATACACCTCACACCCCTCCTCCCCCTCCTCTATATACACCTCACACCCCTCCTCCCCCTCCTCTATATAGACCTCACGCCCCTCCTCCTCCTCTATATACACCTCACACCCCTCCTCCCCCTCTATATACACCTCACACCCCTCCTCCTCCTCTATATACACCTCACACCCCTCCTCCTCCTCTATATACACCTCACACCCCTCCTCCTCTATATACACCTCACACCCTCCCCCTCTATATACACCTCACACCCCTCCTCCTCCTCTATATACACCTCACACCCCCTCCTCCCCTCTATATACACCTCACACCCCTCCTCCTCCTCTATATACACCTCACACCCCCCTCCTCCTCTATATACACCTCACACCCCTCCTCCTCCTCTATATACAGCTCACACCCCTCCTCCCCCTCTATATACACCTCACACCCCTCCTCCTCCTCTATATACACCTCACACCCCTCCTCCCCCTCTATATACACCTCACACCCCCTCCTCCTCCTCTATATACACCTCACACCCCTCCTCCTCCTCCTCTATATACACTCACACACCCCTCCTCCTCCTCTATATACACCTCACACCCCCTCCTCCTCCTCTATATACACCTCACACCCCTCTTCATCCTCTTACAGCCTATCTGGATGATGGGATGACACAAGATCTTATAGTCTATAAGGAAGAGGGAGGTGACACAAGAGCTTACAGTCTATGAGGATGAGGGGGTGACACAAGAGCTTACAGTCTATGAGGATGAGGGGGACACAAGAGCTTACAGTCTATGAGGATGAGGGGGGACACAAGAGCTTACAGTCTATGAGGATGAGGAGGTGACACAAGAGCTTACAGTCTATGAGGATGAGGGGTGACACAAGAGCTTACAGTCTATGAGGATGAGGGGGGACACAAGAGCTTACAGTCTATGAGGATGAGGAGGTGACACAAGAGCTTACAGTCTATGAGGATGAGGGGTGACACAAGAGCTTACAGTCTATGAGGATGGGGGGGTGACCAAGAGCTTACAGTCTATGAGGATGAGGGGGGACACAAGATCTTACAGTCTATAAGGAAGAGGGAGGTGACACAAGAGCTTACAGTCTATGAGGATGAGGGGGTGACACAAGAGCTTACAGTCTATGAGGATGAGGGGGTGACCAAGAGCTTACAGTCTATGAGGATGAGGGGGGACACAAGATCTTACAGTCTATAAGGAAGAGGGAGGTGACACAAGAGCTTGCAGTCTATGAGGATGAGGGGGTGAAACAAGATCTTTGTCTCATCAGACCAGAGAATCTAATTTCTCAGTCTGGGAGTCCTGCTTGTGCGGCTTTCATATGTATTGAGGAGAGGCTTCCAGACTCAGCCAAAAGGCCTCGACTAGTGGAGGCTGCAGTGATAAGTCGACTTTGTGGTACTTTCTCCCATCTCCCTACTACACCTCTGGAGCCATGGATCTTGGGGTTCTTCTTTTCTTCTCTCACCAATGGCAAACACAGACCGCGGTGTCTTAGTGGATGCAGATGGAGTGCTCTCCCTCTACTACCGGTAATGATCGGCACCCTGCCGAGTGAATTGGAGGCACTCTGCATGGATTAAAGGGTGCCGATTAGCTTTTGGACCATTTTAACCCCTGAGACATTGCGGTCAAACACAGACCACGGTGTCTTTGTGGTTGCAGAGGGAGCGCGGTCCCTCTGGTAATGATCGGCACCCTGCTGAGTGAATCGGGAGGCACTCTGCATGGATTTATTTATATATCGCCATCAAATTTTGTATGGGCTTTACAATCATAGAGGACATATACAAATATAATATTACATTACAAAGTACAAACAATCATATGGAACAATAGGAGTAAGGGCCCTGCTCACAAGAGCTTACAGACTATGAGGATGAAGGGGTGACACGAGGTAAAAGAGCTTGTATAATTCCCCAGCCAAGGTAGCAATATAAAATAATTTAATAAATAAAAATTCTGCTGCTTAAACCAGCCATCAGCCACCATCTTATGTACAGGGTCCAAGGTGAAAAAGACTGCAGAGAAGCCTGGAACTTGGTATATATCTGGTGTTTGCCAGATAACAGATGGGAGATAGGACATAGGATGGATTAGTAAAGGGAGAGTTGACATTTCATGCAGTTAGCAAGTGTGATAGATCTGCCTAAAGAGATGGTTTTTTAAGAGCATGTTTGAAGTTTTGGAATGTGGGTATTTGTCTGAGAGTCTGGGGAAGGGCATTCCAGAGAATTGGAGCAACTCGGAGAAGTCCTGGAAACGTGCATGAGAGGTTCGAATTGTCACTGGCAGATCGAAGAGCACGGGAGGGGCGATAGACTGAGATGAGAGAAGAGAGATAGGGAGGTGCAGCATTATTCAGAGCTTTGTGGATGAGGGTTATTATTTTAAAGTGAATACGGAAGGAGACAGGCAACCAGTGCAGTGATTGGCACAGACTGGAGACATCCGTGTAGCATTTTTTCTGAAAGACGAGCCTGGCTGCTCCATTAAGAATAGATTGTAGAGGAGAGAGTTTAGTGAGTGGAAGACCGATTAGTAGAGAGTTACAGGAGTCTAGTCGAGGGTGAATAAGTGCCACAATTAGCATTTTAGAAGTTTCAGTTGTCAGAAATGGTCGGATTCTGGAGATGTTTCTGAGATGCATGCGGCAAGAATGAGCAAGTGATTGAATATATGGTGAAAAAGAAAGGTAAGAGTCCAGCACAACCCCAAGACAGCGGGCCTGCTGCCTCGGGGCTATAGTGATCCCACGGACCGAGATGGAGAGGTCAGGGTTAGGTCGGTTAGTAGATGGTGGAAAGATAAGAAGTTCAGTCTTAGATTAAGTTTCAAGAAGAGAGAGGTCATGATGTTAGCGACAGCAGAGAGACAGTCACTAGTGTTCTGGAGTAAGGCAGGGGTGATGTTACGTGCTGAGGTATACAGCTGGGTGTCAGCATAGAGATGATACTGGAAACCAAATCTGCTGATGGTTTGTGCAATGGGGGCAGTATAGAGAGAGAAGAGGAGAGGACCTAGGAATGCGCCCTGAGGAACCCCGACTCTGAGACGAAGATGAGAAGAGAAAGATCCAGAAAAGGAGACACTCAAAGTGCGGTCAGAGAGATAGGAAGAAAACCAAGAGAGTGCAGATTCCTTCAGGTCAATGGAGCAAATCCTCCTGAGGAGGAGCTGGTGGTCCACAGAATCAAACGCTGCCGATAGATCCAGAAGAATGAGGAGAGAAGAGTCACCTTTGGATTTTGCAGTGAGGAGATCATTGGGGACTTTAGAGCAGTTTCAGTGGAATACATAGAGCCGAAACCAGATTGTAGAGGGTCAAGGAGGGAGTTAGCTGAGAGATAGCGGGTTATAGAGAATAGACCAGGCGTTCCAGGAGTTTGGAGATGAAAGGGAGGTTAGAAACAGGTCTGTATTTAGTAGCATTGGATGGGTCCAGTGAAGGTTTCTTTAGTAAAGGGGTAACAATAGCTTGAAAGAAGAGGGGATGACACCAGAAGAGAGAGAGAGAGGTTGAATATTTTAGTTAGGTGAGAAGTGACTGCAGGGGAGAGAGACTGTACGACATGTGAGGGGATGGGGTCACTGGTGCAGGTAGTGGGGCGAGCAGAGGAAAGGAGCCTGGACACTTCTTCCTCTGTGACCGGCTCAAAGGAAGAGAGTGAACAAGGTAAGGTACAGGAGGGAAGGGGATTGGAGGGGTGAGTGGATTGAGCAATTATTTCCTGACCAATGAATCAATTTTATCCTTAAAGTAGTTGCCAGATTATCAGCCCCACGGTCTGTGACCGGTGGCTGCACCTTTGGTGCTAGAAGGGAGTGAAAAGTATCAAAGAGCATTTTGGGGTTGTTAGAGAGAGGATATGAGATTAGTAAAATAGACTTGTTTAGCGAGGTGAAGGGCATAGTTATAGGTTTTGAGCATAAATTGAACTGTAAAAAGTCTGCAGATTGATTTTCTCCACAGTCATTCGGCAATCCTGGAGCACTGCCGAAGAAAACAAGTTTGTTCGGTGTGCCAAGGTTGCCTGTGTCTGTGTTGAAACCATAGCACAGTAGCCAAGGTTAGTAGTGGTTAGTAGCCAGGTTTGGACAGGTGAAAGAGGAGATGGGGTTTCTGAGAGTTGGTGTTCCGGTATGAGCGATTAGTGATGGGATTAAGAGAAGGTGAAGGATTATTGAAAGTAAAAGAAAGGAGGTTATGGTCTGAAAGTGGAAAGGAGGAATTGGTTCAATAGATATTGAAGATGGTCGGGTCTCTGACCATGTGACCACTTTGATAACCAATCACAGTGGTCACAGCAACCTTTCCCGGGATCTGTCACTCCTCACAGTTGTTACTTTCTGTGAGGAGAGAGAGAAGCGTATACAGTGACAGAAGAATTAACCCCAAAACACACATATAACCCCCTTTTTTGTTAGTTAACTAGTGCTACAGTTAGGGTTAGGGCTACAGGTAGGGTTAGGCTTACAGTTAACTTAACTGTAACCTTTACCCTAACTGTAACCCTAACCCTAGCTGTAACCATTATCCCTACTGTGCTATTTTGTTGGCTGTTTTTTGTGTAGTGGTATATTACGTACCCCCTAATATCCCTGATTTTACATCCATACCAGGGGTAAATATAAATGTAGAAAATGGAATTTTATAAAACATTCATAATGGAAAAAGTTTTGGAGCATATTTTTATCCAAACGAATCTTTATGCTCGGCAGTTCCTGACTGAAAATCCAGCTTCCTCCTATGCAAGAAACTGGATCCCCACAAGGATAGAAAATTGTTGGGGCTTATACTGAATATGGGTTTGGTAAAAAAAAACCCTCCGTTCGATCTTACTGGGCAACAAACCCTACACATGCGACACCAATTTTTGCTGCGGTAATGCCCAGAAGCAGATTTGAGGTGTTTATGCGCTTTCTCCATTTCAGCGATAACCAGCAGGCAACCCTTCCCCCCCCCCCCCCCCGCCCCTGGCCGTGATCACTTGTTTAAAATGCGTCCCCTTATAACTTTTCTGGAGGAGTCATTTAAGATGGCGTGTATCCAAGATAAAAATGTGGCGGTAGAAGAATCCCTCATGAGTTATAAGGGCAGGCTCTCATTTCACCATTTTATCCCATCCAAAAGGGCGAAATATGGGATTAAAGTTTATAAGTTATGTGAAAGCGGTATTGGGTATACCAATGCCTTCCTCGTACATGAAGGCAAAGACGGCGATATAAATCCCCCAGGATGCCCCAGTGAGAGAAGTTGTAGCAGAAAAATTGTATGGGAGTTGATGCGGCCTCTGTTAAATAAGGGGTATCAGTTATACCACTGATAATTTTTACACCAGTGTCCCCTTGTACAAGCACCTGCATTCTGCGGTTACAGGGGCTTGTGGAACAGTCCGCAAAAATAGAAGGGGCTTGCCGCAAGAGCTTTTGAGAAAGCACCTAAGAAGAGGGGAATCAAGTTGTCTTTGAAGTGACAACATCCTTGCAATTAAATATAATGACCGCAAGGATGTCTTTCTCCTGTCCACCCTCCACCCTGTCTCGGGTCGCAGGCGCACCTGTGTATCTCGGTGAGAGTTGCAGCGCGACTCATCTCACCAGGATCCAGCGGCGTCTCCCGCGGCTCTCTGGGCGCGTTCCTGCAGCATAGGGCACGCACGCGCGCACGCCGACTCGGACAGATTTAAAGGGCCAGTGCACCGATAATTGGCCAGATGCCCTTTCCTATAAATTCCCAGCCCCTTCCTGTCTTCCCTGACGGATCTATGTGCCTCACAGCTTTAGAAAAAGCTCCCGAACAATTCTCCTGCGTTCCTTGGTGTTCCTGCGTTGTTGTTTTCTGTGTTCTTCCGTTCCTGTGTATCCTGTGTTCTTGCTCCTGTGTGTTCCTGCTCCTGAGTTCCCATGTACCAATCTGCCTGGACCTCCCTTTGCTGACCCCGGATTGGACTTGACGTTGCATCTCTGCCGCCTGCCTAGACCTTGTGCCTGGACCTGACCACGAGTCTGTCTTCCGTTAAGGTACCTCGACCTCGGCTGCCACCGCGGGCTAGTAGCACCTGTGGAACGACCTGGTGGCACCCTGTCGCAGCAAGTCCAACCCGCTTTGCGGCGGGCTATGCTGAAGACCAGGTGCCACTTAGACTCCGGTCCCAAGTTTCGGCTAGTACCACCTCCCGCGGTGATCCACTGATCCCGAATCGTGACACACCCAGACACAAAAGTGACAGTGAGAGAACATATGGGGGGGGCGGTCGATTTGGCTGATCAGGCGCTACAGCCATACCTGGGGGAAAGAAAATCATGCGCCTGGTTCAAAAAGGTTGCTATCTACTTGATGCAAGTGGCTGCATATAATTCTTATGTGCTGTATAAAAAATCGAAGGTCAGGAATCATTTTTTAGATTTCTAGAAAATGTGGTTGAGAACCTTTTATTTCAGTCTCCGGAGCCCACTGTCAGCCATGAGTCAGAAGACGTCCGACGTCTTGTGGAGCTTCATTTTATGCACCCTGTGCCAACAACTCTGCATATGAAATATCTGCAAAAGCGCAATGGAGTATGCAGCAAGAATGGCACACGAAGGGAGAGATGATTTTAGTGCCCTACCTGCCCCTCTAATCCAAGTCTCTGCCACTATCCCTGCTTTAAAGTTTAGCACAATGTCCCACATTATTATAAATGTTTTCATCATTGTTTACTTTTTGGGAGAGTTACATAGTTTTGGGTGTATTGGCAAATTTGAATTGTGGCAGCAATTTATTATCCTCATTTTTTAAAATCCAAATATCCCTTATACCCCTTGATGGATACTATATGTGCACGACAGGCTGTGCTCTGAAATTGTGCCATTACGGAAACATTTTTAAGGTGCATAATTTCTTTTGCATTAATTTTTTAAAAGCACATATTCAGTAAAAAAAAACCCTTAATTTTAATAACGTGGTCATTCAATGGTTTTTTTTTTAAATTTCATCTCACAGTCTTTGAGGTGTGAAATTCACATGTTACTGTTACACTCCTGAGCCTCGTCATAATTCCAAGCAAAAGGTTTCATCCATATCTGCAGTATGATTACACTCAGAATAAATTGTCTAACACATTTTTTGCTGTATTGTCCCCATTTACCCAAACTAAAAAATTAAAAAATAAGGCAAAAGAGACTTTATTTCAGAATAAAAAAAAAAAAATCCTATGGCCCAATTCTATTCAACACATGTGGGCTAAAAAATGTTTCTTTTTATTTTGATAAATTCTGTGATGGGTGATGGGCAAACTCCTTTCATTTCTTTGAAATCTCCACTGTTCTGGTACCTCGGGCACGCTGCAAATGCACCTTGGTACCTGAAAAATATTCTAGTCATCTCTGTCTTCTAAATAATGCTCATTGCCTTCTAAGCCATGCCATGGGCCCATACAATGGTTTATGACCATATATGTATAAATTACATATTTTAGAGGAATTTTCTAAAAAAAAAACCTGGTTTGCATTTCCTGTTGTGAACCCCTTGTGAAAAATGAAAAAAAATGGGGTTAAATAGCCCATTTTTGGGGGGAAATTTTTTTTTTTTTCTGTTTTGTAGTCTAATTCTACAAAGAATCAAAAGGTGATATTGCTCATTATACCCATTTAGAAATTAATTGGGGGGGGGGGGGTATAGTTTGCAAAATGGGTTCACTTGTTTGAGGTTTCCACTGTCCTGGCATTCCAGGCGCTCTCCAAATGCTGCATAGGGCCTGAAAACAATTCCAGCCAGATCTGCTTCTGTTAGAGATTTTTATCTAGGGCTTAACCGCCCTTCATGTTGTACAGTGACTTTCAAATTAACCCTTTCATGTTTGTCCCGGTACCGGAACTCGAACATAAACCAAGACACACGTCAGTCTCTTAGTGCATGTAAAAATCTTCTTCCTCGTTTATTGTCTCAGCTGCAACATATCACAGAAGAAAATCATCAAAGAGGCGTGAATAAAATACTGTAATGCTATTGGCCATAATGAATTCACCAGCACATTCTGGGAAAAAGTTAATAGGCCTTGTTCACAGACATGTTTATCTACAGAATGTACAGAGAATGGGGCAAATTTACTTATCCCGTCCATTCGCGATTCAGCGGCGCGTTTCTCTGCGGTGGATTCGGGTCCGGCCGGGATTCATTAAGGCAGTTCCTCCGACGTCCACCAGGTGGCACTGCTGCGCTGAAGTTCCCCGGAATGCACTCAAGTTCACCGGCCTATTCCTAGTGAAGATAAGTGCAAGATCGTGACACTTTTTTTAAAAAAATGTGGCGGTTTTTCCGAATCCATCAGGTTTTCGTTCGGCCACGCCCCCTCGATTTCCGTTGCGTGCATACCAGCGTCGATGCGCCAAAATCCGATCTCGTGCGCCAAAATCCCGGGGCAATGCAGGGAAAATCTGCGCAAATCGGACATTTTCGGGTAACACGCAAATCAGGCCCTAAGTAAATGACCCCTAATGTCTCAAGTAGCTTCTTACTGACCAAGACAAGGGATAAACAATGCTAGAGAACAAGATAAGAAGGAGAACAATCATCTATAACAAGTGTCAAGGAGAAACCTTTACAGGCAGATTACAAAAAAATGAAGTTTGAATCATGAAATTAACTGGACAGTGCTTGACCCCCGGCCTGACCCCCGGCTAATGCTTAAAATGGCGGACAGTAGTCAAGATGGCATCCGAAACCAGTGCGATCCCCATAACAACTCCCCCCTTTTGAGTCTTGCTGGCCTGTAACTCCATCCTGAGCGACCTCCTCAAGCTCCAGGTACCCACAGATAGGCTAAGCCCTTACCTGCTGGACTAGTTAACTCTTCACCAGATCCCCTGGAGGCCAGTCACCCAGGGGTTACAGGTCTGCATACACAAATCACATCACTGAGTTTCTATAGTTCATAGGTTTGTAAACAGCATCATCCTTCGCTCCGGGCACTTATCCTGTCATGGTTATTACTGCCTGGACGGCCATCTGGGACATGGTGGACTTGATGAGGGGGACCACACAACACGCAATAAGTGACAAGAGCAAAATCACAATCCCCAATATCACCCCCACTTAAAGGAAACCCTTCCAATCCCCCAACTACAAAGTGAAGGACAAAGTGTCCACCCCTGAGTTTCTCTTGAGTTCCCTGGACAGTCCTTCAATCATTTCACGATCATGGGTAATGGATCTATAGGGGGTGATGTCATCTGGGATGTATATGCAACAAGCCACTCCCACCATCTTACAGACTCCTCCCTTCTCAGCAAGGATTATGTCCAAAGTCATGCGGGTCTGGGAAGCATCTCGGATATAATTCACAAATCTCTGTTGATTACAATAAAAACAGTTAACCCAACCAATATCTTTGCTCATAGCTCTCTGGGGTATAATGGACTCTAGTCCTGCCCATATCTGATTGTGAGCCTTGTACTCATCTGGGACCCCCCCCTTGGTGCTCCCACTGTATCTGTATAAATGTTGTCCTCTAGGTGCTTCTCTCTCAGACCTCCAGAATCCCTTGGGATCCTCTACGTTTACTTTATGTGTCTGATCAATCTTATCGCTGGGGATCACGAGGAAGGAATGCACAAATTTTATCACCGTACATTCACCTTCCCAACCTCTAGGCCTGACCTGACTCTCCTATCCCCACAAATCCTGTACACATCAGACACTGCTAATACAGGGTTACCTGTGCTGTCAATGTTAAAGAAGGTCATTGTCTTGTTGCACCAACCGTAGGTAAAGTCTCCTACTCTGGGGGCATCCTGGTCACCCGTATAGCTACAGTAATGGTCATGGTTGGGGTGTCCCTGAGCGTAGTCAGTCAGAAGAGACCAGCTAGCAAGAAGAATAAGTAAGTTTGCAATAGAAAGCGTGGAATCATGCTGACTTCCCTCTAGCTTCACAGACGTGGCACTGGTCAGCAGGAATTGGAAAAGACTGTCGTAGCGAGGCTACAGACTCTCTCTTTGGTGTCTCTTTACCACCACGTAGTCTCCAGGCTTCAGGTCATGCATCCTGAGGTCTGTCTGGATCTGAAAAGGAATCAGAAACACTTTGGCAGACCTTTTCCAAGACCTGTCTCAACTGTGTGGCATGTTCCACCTGGTTTCCTGCCATCATCTCTAGGATCTGTGGGAAGTAGAGGCCTAGTCTGGGTGCACAGCCAAAAATGACTTCAAAGGGGGACAATCCCATCTTTCTGTTAAGGGTGGTCCTAACTGAATAGTGGGCAGCAGGAAGGCACTCGCGCCATGGTTTCCCTGTTTCTTCCATGGCCCTCCGGATCTCTAACTTAAGAGTGCCGTTTAGTCTCTCAATCCCACCACTAACTTGGGAAAGATAAGAGGTGTGCAGGGCCTGGAGGAGGGACAAGGTTTCAGGTGTTTACTTGTCCAGTGAAGTGGTTTCTGTGACCGGACTCTATGGTGTCTGGAAGTCCAAACCTGCAGAAAATCTCACTCATCACCTTCTTGGCTGCGGCTCTACGTACCACTTTTTGGTAGCTGGATAAAATCCATCTGCAATCTCTGGAAGGGATACAGTGGCTTGGGTGTCACCTTCTGTGGGGGTCTTTACCCCCTTACCCGGGTTGTGGCGTGCACAGGCTATACAGGCTTTCACTAGTCTAGTGACAGGGGTAGTAACGCCTGGGGCAAACCACTGATGGTTTATGAGCAGTAGCATGGCCATTTTGGATATGTGTGTGTGTCTGTGAGCTACTTAAATTACTGTCGGGTGCAGGGCTCTGGGCAGGCACACCCTCTCTCCCAGCATCCAGGTCCCATCAGCATCTGGGCTCCAGCTTTCCTCCACACTTCCTTCACTTCTGATGACTCTCGGGCCACAAGGGACTGGAACACCTGTAGATCAAACTTTTTAGCTCAGAACTCACCTCTGAGACTTTAGGATAGTCTCTGGGTTCCATCTGTGCAGCTGCCTTCACCATCCTGTCAGCCACATACTTGCCCTTGGCTTGTGGAGTTACCAAATTGTGTGTGCTTTTACTTTTACTTTCCCCAACTCTTGTGGAAGTAAGAGAGCATCCAAGAGCTCTTTAATCAGAGTGCCATGCTTAGAGGGGGTTCCTGCAGAGGTGAGGAAATCTCTAGCCTTCCATATGGGTTCATAGTCGTGTTTACACCCCACACCTACACCTAGGTACCTACACCTAGAGTTTAGATGTTTGCCCTTTTACCTTCCACCAGCTGTAGTGCTTCCCTGAGTGCCGTCATTCCACCTCCTGCTGCCCCGACCTGTGTGGAGGGAGTGGTTCTGCTTTTACTACCTCATGTGCGCCACTGACCACTGTATATCCAGTGTAGAACCGTCTGTCTTCTCATGCAGACCTGGTGCCATCTATGAGAATAAACTCAACATTTGGGTAAATCACTCTTCTCTCTCCCCCTCTCTGAATCCTGGAAGACTGGTGAGAGAACGGCAGGATTCAGAGCTGTGCAACTTATCAGTGTATCCTGGGGCATCAGTGGTTGTCTGGCCTTTGCTCAGATGCTTGGTCTGTACTTGGGTGAGGACACTGTGCAAGGTATGCGGGGTTTGCACTGTAATTGAGTGATCTAGGATCAACTCACTGGCCTTGCTGAGCAGATTGCTGGCTGCAGCTACTAACACCTGAGGGGCTTTCGTCACGACTGAGTCTAACTGGGCCTAATAATGGGCCACTGGGGAGGCCACCACGTTCCTGGGCTAAGACACCTGTGGCATGGCCTAGATACTCAGTGCAAAATAAAACAAAAGGTCTGGTTCAGTGGGGTGTGCCTAGGGCCAGGGCAGACAGGATTTACCAGCTTAAGGCTATGGAATGCATCAATTGCCTCCTGACTAAGGGCAAATGGGGAAGAGGCTATGCAGTCTTCAAGGGGCAACATCAGGCTGGGGGCAGCAGACCTTATCCCAGGCCTGCAGGAGCTGGCCAGTCCTAGAAACATGTGAAGAGGCTTAGGGCCTCAGGTTAGGGGCATATTCTGGACTGCCAGCTTCCTTTCCTCTGTCAGGTATATGCCTGTGGCTGAGAAGCAGTGGCCTATGAAGACCACCTTCTCCTGGCAGTACTGGAGTTTGTCTCTGGAAACTTTGCAACACTTCTGGAACAGAAAACACATAACGTCAATAAATGCATTCTAGTGAACCTGCAAAATGGAGGCACAAAAACAAGAGAATATTCAGTAAGGGGCTAGTCTGCTAGTCTGGCTGGGTGATTTTTACCCCCCTTGTGGGAATCTGCACCAAGTATACTGGAATACTGAACTGGTAAAGGCAAATAGGTACTAGCAATCTTCATGTAGGGGCACAGAGAGGAGAACATTTGCCAAATAAATAACAGTGAATAATATGTCACTCTTGGGGACTGCTGCCAGTGAGATTTGTGGGACACTCATTGACAGCTGGATTCTTCTTTCCCAGCGTTCTTGTGCTCTCTATAAAGTTCTGGCCAGACTTCAATGTCTCAATATGGAGAAATCCTGTGTTATCTACACTTGAAGGCCACTTGCATGTCAGTTCTGTACACAGCAAAACGCAGATTCAGATAACACAGCTCAGGAAAAGCCCAGCTGCATAGCTGCCCCCATGATCTGACCCTAGTTAACTCTACAAACTCCAGAAAGCAGGTACCAGAGACATTGCAACACTTTTTATAGTATTTTTCTCTAATTGTCAGGATCAAATAAGTTTTAACTAGACCATACCCAAACTAACAACGTCCCACACTCCAAGATTCTTAGAAGAAGCCTGAAATGGTGAAATATCACGTAGCCGGCGTTTATTTCAAACATTTGCCTAGAATCCTGAAGGGTGCTCAGCTGCCAACCTACAAGAAAGCCCCACAACCAGCCTTTATGGCTGCCAACAGAATAGAGTCATAGGCAATTAACTTTCAGGGACTTGAAGGGAATATAACTGTCTTAAGATGGCCGCCACTGAAGGATGGTAGGGCGTGTCATCTTCTCTAACCACCAGATACAGGGGTGGAGTCTGCATTCCAGGCGCCATCTTTCCCTCCGAGCAAAATATAATAAAATCTTTTTTTCTCAAATTCTCTCCACATCAAAAACTTTGAAATGTCCCTTATTGACTGACTCTATACCAAGTCACTGTCTTCCAGACTGACTAAAACATGATGCTGTCCTTCACTAGTTCTCACACGAGACCGCTCAGACTCCCCGCAAAGAGCTGAATGCACACCTGGCCAGGGAGGGTCTCCGCAATCTGAACTCTGTCACAATCTATGGGAAAAACCAGTCCCAAACAAACAATCCCATACACTATGATAATCCGACTATCACAATAGAATATCTCCCACTCTAGCATTGTAGACATTTAAGGGTTACTACTTCCCGTCTCACAGTTTCAGCTAACATCACAGACTGTCTGACCATCTGTCACTGTCCAGTCACTGTCAGTCACTGTACAAGGGATCCTTTGCCACAATTATAGTGAGCATACTTTTATATATGCAAATTTAAGGCAAAGTACATAATATCACACAAGGACATGACCTTACCCAGTCCTTTCAGCCAGTGAGACAGAAGTGACAGTCAAGCAGACAAAAATAGACTTACCCAAGCGCTCATTGTCAGTTCTGGTCACTGGTCGCCTGGACTCCTGCGGAGGTCACCTCAATGGTCAGATGCCCATAATAGTATGCCCACCCAGGGACGCCAATTAATGTTAGAGATTTTTATCTAGGGCTTAACCGCCCTTCATGTTGTACAGTGACTTTCAAATTAACCCTTTCATGGTTGTCCGGGCACCAGAACTTGAACATAAACCAAGACACACGTCAGTCTCTTAGTGCATGTAAAAATCTTCTTCCCCGTTTATTGTCTCAGCTGCAACATATCACAAAAGAAAATCATCAAAGAGGCGTGAATAAAATACTGTAATGCTATTGGCCATAATGAATTCACCAGCACATTCTGGGAAAAAGTTAATAGGCCTTGTTCACAGACATGTTTATCTACAGAATGTACAGAGAATGTCTCCAGAAGCTTCTTACTAACCAAAACAAGGGATAAGCAATGCTAGAGAACAAGATAAGAAGGAGAACAATCGTCTATAACAAGTGTCAAGGAGAAACCCTTACAGGCAGATTACAAAAAAATTAAGTTTGAATCATGAAATTAACTGGACAGTGCTTGACCCCCGGCTAATACTTAAAATCCTTTTAACAGCTTCTAAAACTCAAATGGCCCTCTATTCCTTTCACCCCCGCCATGTGCCCCTTCAGCAGTTTACGGTCACATATATAGTATTGATATATTCAAGAAAATTTGGGTAACAAGCTTTGGTGTACAAGTTCTAATTTAACCTTTTGTGAGTCTGTAAACTTTGGGGGTAAGTGAAAAGGTTGTTATAAAATTTAGAAATTGCTAAATTTTATCACTATTGTGTTTTTAACTTTTGTGAAATACTTAAAGAGTTAACAAACATTCAACATGTTTTTTTGAATAGTTTAAGATGTGCAGTTTTTAAAAACTGCAGATTTTTGGGAAATTTTTGAAATTTAGGCCTTACAAAGCACTTTCAGAACTGCATTGTTCCCTATAAAAATGGCTTTTGAAATTTTATTAAAAATGAGGATAATTGCTGTTCAACTTGCAACCCTTCTAACAACCTCATGGATAAAAGGCTAGTTGAAAAAGGTAAGCCAACACAAAAACAGACTTATGATAAATGTTAATAACTTATTAAGTTGGGGGGAATGAGTATTTGTGTTTCACAGCTTTTTTTTCCAAATTTTCACCAAATTCACTCTGTTTTCATACATAAATGTAAAATTTAACACTCACATTGTTTTACTAACATAAAGTGAAATGTGTCATGAAAAATCAATATCAAAATCACCTTGGTAAATTAAAGTGTTCCAAAGTTATTATCATCTAAAGATTTGTAAAATAAAGCTTTGAGCTGAAAACAAGCGTCGGTGATATGGGGTTAAAATCAATTAAAATAGTAGCGAAATACATGCAAATACACAGTGGGGCACATTTACTTATCCGACCCATCACGATCCGATGCATATTCGGGTCTGCCGCGATTCACTAAGATTGTGTATCCAATTTCCTGCATCTGTTGTTTTTAAAGTAACAAACACAGGAGGTGACTGGATGCCAGACAAGACGTCACTTCGGTATGTGGTTGGCAAGCAACCCAACAAACATTTGCTGTGCAACCTACTTGGTCTGCACAATCGCACGGAGCTGATGGATATACAAAAGGACACTGTATGCGACATATAAGAGACCTAAAAGAGGACATATGATGTATGCAAAAAACATGAGAAAATAATGGTTTATGTGCATTGTTTCCTTCTCTTTTTCTTTTTTATCTTCCCAAAAAAAAGACAGGTACGCGAATTGGCTTCTCCGTATCAGGCCGGGTGAGAACTGGGGCAGAGGCAGACTTCAGCTTAGGGAAACTTCTTCAGCGGCCGGAGGCCATATTCTAGGACTGGTGTTATTTTTGGTCAGCGCCACAATAGGAGATACAAGAGAGGAGAAATGTTGATGTAGACCGACATAGCTGCGGTGGAGCCGACCCCATGTAGGAAATGTACCCGGCAGCAGGTTAATGGGGACAGTGCAGTGGCAGAATCTCTGCTTGCTTCTCAAAGAAAACATCTACGTAGTCCTTATAAGAAGCGGGAAGACCTGCAAGCTGCTTGGTGAATTTCACAGAAGACATTATGGACACCAGATGAAGAGCCATTAGACAATGGGAATAGCATTGTGGTCCCCAGCGAATGATTTCCCCAGTCTCCCAGTCGACCACCAGTTGCTGCAACCACGGGAGACCCAAAAACACTGAGGACGTAGACCGGGAGAGCACATAAAATGACAGGTCTCTCCTTGTACAACGCCCCAATTTGCAGAGACAGGGGCTCAGCACGATACTGGACCGGATCATGGAGAATCTGTCCAATGACAGAAGAGATAACCAGTGGCTTCTCTAGGCGAACCACAGGAAAATGATGTTGGGAGACCAAGACAGCATCCACGAAATTCCCTGCAGAGCCAGATTCTAGGAAGGCTGAAACTTGAAGCGGTTGCCTGTGCCAAAACTTAGAATAGCAGGGACATTTAGACTAGGAGAAGCTTTGCTCTCACTTCGGAACGATTCTCCCAAGAACCCTAGGTGTGGGCGTTTCCGGAACACTGTGGACGGACTGGAAAGACATAAGAAAGTTCTCCGGGCCGGCACAGTAGAGCAGAGATTCTCCTGTCTTTATCTTAAGTGAACAAGCGTTTGGATGATCACTTGTTCATGTCCAATAATAATAAAAAGGTAAAAAAAAAGTAAAAAAAAGAATTAATAGAAATGTCCTCAAAGGCTGTCCCCTATTTGCAAATATAGATACCTAAAATCACCACATAAATTCCACATATTTGGTATCACTCCATATATAATGACCTATACAATATGTGAAGGATTTGGCCCAGTAGAGACCAAGGTAGCGGGGTGCTGTGATGCAGTTCACGACAGTGACACCAAAGTACAGTCCAAAACAGGTCTAGCCTGTGTTTATTTCAGCAGGAACAAAATAAAACAGCCTTCACATTCAGGCATCAAAACAAAATAATATCCTACCCGTCAGGGTGCTAACTAAACAATGGTTCTCTGACTCGCCACTAACAAAAACACTTTTGCTGCTCCAGGCACAGAGGTCAGGGCTGTGTGCTCTCCAGCCTCCTTCCAGAGAGACAACCCTTCCAGCTCTGCTGAGCGGCTTTATGCAGACTGATTGGGGCTGTTCCCACCACCTGTGTCCAAGGTGCTGGACACCACAACCTCAGCACTAAGGCCTTGCATAATAGCAAAACCTAGGGGAAACATACCGCCAATCCACAGTTAACCCCTTCAGTGTCTCACATACCCTCCCCCTCTGTTTGACCCTGTGGGGGCGAACACTTTTGGCCATCAGACAGTGGGTACGAGACAGGGCATCAGCATTCCCATGCAGCTTTCCTGCTCGATGTTCCACCGTGAATTTGAAATTCTGCAACATTAGAAACCACCTTGTGACCCTGGCGTTCCTCTCTTTGGCCTGACTCATCCAGGTGAGGGGAGAGTGATCGGTCACCAGTGTAAACTGTCGCCCTACCAAGTAATACCTCAGGGATTCCAGAGCCCATTTTATCGCCAAGCACTCCCTCTCAACTATGCTATAGTTCTTCTCAGGAGGTGTGAGCTTGCGGCTCAGGAATGTCAAAGGATGTTCCTCACCCTCCACTACTTGGGACAGGACAGCCCCCAAACCCACGTCAGAAGCGTCAGTCTGCACAATAAAGGTCTTGGTGAAGTTAGGGGTGATCAGTACCGGTCCCTCGCACAAAACCGTCTTAAGTCGCTGAAACGCCCCCCCAGCCTCTTCACTCCACTTTACTATCACCGCCCTGCTACCCTTGGTCAGGTCAGTCAGGGGTGCCGCTATGGTAGCAAAATCGGGGTAAATCGGCGATAATAGCCCACTATGCCTAGGAAAGCCCTCACTTGCTTCTTGCTCATAGGTCGTGGCCACTGCTGGATCGCCTCTACTTTATTTACTTGGGGCTTGATGACACCTCGCCCAATACGGTACCCCAGGTAACGGGCCTCTTCCAGACCCAGTGCACATTTTTGGGGGTTCGCTGTCAACCCTGCTGCCCTCAGGGAGTCTACAACTGCTTGCACCTTGGCCAGGTGACTCTCCCAATCGTTACTATAAACTATGATGTCATCCAGGTAGGCCGAGGCATATCTCCGGTAAGGTTTTAGCACGAGATCCATTAACCTCTGGAATGTGGCGGGAGCCCCATGTAGCCCAAAGGGAAGTACCACGTACTGAAAAAGCCCATCAGGAGTAACAAAAGCGGTCTTCTCTTTGGCCCTGTCAGTAAGGGGTACCTGCCAATACCCTTTCGTCAGGTCAAGGGTGGAGAAGAATCTAGCCTGTCCAAGTCGTTCTATCAACTCGTCAACCCTGGGCATGGGATAAGAATCAAATTTGGACACCTCGTTCAACTTCCTAAAATCATTGCAGAACCGTAGGGAACCATCAGGTTTGGGAATCAACACAATAGGACTCGACCAGTCACTTTTAGACTCCTCGATAACCCCCAGGTCTAACATCTGCCTGACTTCTTCGGATATGGCAAGCCGGCGCGCTTCGGGGACCCAGTAGGGTTTTTGGTGTACCCGGATGTGGGGTTCGGTTATGATGTCATGCTTGATGACTGAAGTACGTCCCGGCAACTTAGAGAACACATCCACACTTCGGAGCACAAACTCCTTCGCTTCCTGAATCTGGGCCCTTCAGAGGGACTCCGAGATCCGTACTTCAGGCACCTTGGCATCGGGTACACCTACCTCCGGTGTCCCCTTCTTGGGGACAGACGCTTTTTCTACTCCCACGGCCATCAGGCACTCTCTTTCCCTCCATGGCTTTAGGAGGTTCACGTGGTATATCTGTTCGGGTTTCCTCCTCCCCGGCTGAGATACCTTGTAGTTTACCTCCCCCCCTTTCTCCATGACCTCATATGGTCCTTGCCATTTTGCCAAGAACTTGCTCTCAACGGTGGGCACCAGAACTAGCACTCTGTCGCCTGGGTTAAAGGTCCTGAGTCTGGCTGACCTACTGTAGACCCTAGACTGGGCCTCTTGTGCCCTTGTCATGTGCTCCTTTACAAGGGGCATTACCGCCGCTATGCGGTCCTGCATAAGGGAGACGTGTTCTATCACACTACAGTGGGGGGTCCTCTCCTGTTCCCAGGTCTCCTTGGCTACATCCAAAAGCCCACGTGGGGAACGGCCATATAACAGCTCAAAGGGTGAGAAACCCGTGGAGGACTGGGGAACTTCACGTATGGCAAACATCAAATAGGGCAACAAACAATCCCAGTCCTTCCCATCTTTGCTGACCACCCTCTTCAGCATCCCCTTTAAGGTCTTATTAAACCTCTCGACCAGGCCATCTGTCTGAGGATGATACACAGAGGTGCGGAGCTGTTTAACCTGCAGTAACTTACACATCTCCTTCATTACCCTAGACATGAATGGGGTACCCTGGTCAGTCAAGATTTCCTTGGGGAGGCCTGTGCGTGAGAATACCTGGAACAGCTCCCTAGCAATATTTTTGTAGGAGGTGTTCCTTAATGGAATCGCCTCGGGATACCGTGTAGCGTAATCCAGGATAACCAGGATGTATTGGTGCCCCCTTGAGGATTTGACTATGGGGCCAACCAGATCCATTGCAACCCGTTCAAATGGCACCTCTATGATTGGTAGCGGGACCAAAGGACTCCTGAAGTGGGACACGGGGGCAGTAAGTTGCCACTCAGGGCAGGAGCTACAATACTGGTTTACCTCCTCCCACACCCCGGGCCAGAAAAATCGCTGCAGGATCCTCTCTCGGGTCTTCTCAGCACCTAAGTGCCCTCCCAGCACATGTTTGTGTGCCAACTCTAGCACCAGTCTACGGTGAGATTGGAGTACTACAAGTTGCTCAACCTCCTCACCCCGTATCTGGTCGACCCTGTACAACAGTTCCCCAACAATCACCATTCAGGGGTATATTTTGTCAGCCCGTGGTATTTGGAGTACCCCATTTATCACCTTAACATTCTCCCGTGCTTTTAACAAGGTAGGGTCCTGTAGCTGTGCAGCCCCAAAATTTTCACGGGAAATCTCAAGGTCCGGCATGTCGGCCACCTCCTCGTGGCCCTCGACCTCACCAGCTAGGACCTCTAGGGGAGAGAATTCATCACATGGGGTCACCCCTACTGCTGGTGTGGGTACATTGGCCTCAAAGGGTTCAGGGGCCAAGGCTGGACACACGTGATGTCCATTATCTGCAACAGCACCTGAGGTGGGTCTTCGTCTCCAGAGGTCCCAAAACACCGGTAAGTCTCTGCCGATAATAGCCTCATGAAACAGGGTCCCCACCACCCCCACTTCATGGGCAATAGTACCACAAGGGGTATGTAAGTTGATGACAGCAGTGGGATATTCGCGAGTGTCCCCAAGTATACACAACACTCCCACTCTCCGCCCACTGTACAGTCCAGGATCAACCAAAGTTCCCCGTACCAGGGTGACCAGACTCCCTGAGTCTAGCAAGGCTTCCACTGTGTGACCACCGATTGTGACCATGCACACTTGGGGTTCTGCATCCGTGACTGACTCGGCCACCAGTACCGGCCGGGCAAACAGTGACACTCGCCGGGTCTGGTTGCAGTCCATTGGCTCCACTGACAGAGGACAGTTGGCAGCAATATGGCCCATTTCATGGCACCGCCAGCACTGGATACGGCTATGACCTCTGTCACGAGCCTCACTGGGTTTCTGGGTATCCACGCCCCCCAATGAACCCCCTCCCAACCTGACATGTCTCCCCTTTTCCGCAGTAGCAGTCTTACCAGATGGTTTGGTGACCCTGTCACTGGCACTGCTTCGTGTGGGAGAGGTAAGTAGAAGGTCCTCCGCAGCCCGATACCTCTCTACTAGGGACACAAGTTCCTCAGCTTTTGTGGGACCGGCCTGTCCAACCCACCGCTGGAGCCGAGAGGGCAGAGAACAGGTGAACTTGTCGAGAACCACTCTCTCTACCATCTGTGCTGGGGTGCAGTCCTCTGGTTGTAGCCACTTCCGGACAAGATGGATGAGGTCATGCATTTGGGAGCGTGGGGGTAGTTTTTCTGAGTACGCCCACTGGTGGACCTGGCTGGAGCGAACTTGAACGGTGACCCCAAGACGAGCCAGAATCTCCGCCTTTAGCTGGGGGTACTCACGGGCCTCCGTTTCACTCAGGTCGTAGTAAGCCTTCTGCGACTCGCCGGTCAGGAACGGTGCCAGGACATCTGCCCACTGCTCAGCCGGTAATTCCTCTCGCTCAGCTACTCGCTCGAACACAGTGAGATACGCCTCCACGTCGTCGGTCGTCGTCATTTTTTGTAAGGCCTTTTGTACTGCAGCCCGTGCGGAATGCTGGACAACCGGGTACCCTTGAAAACCAGTATGGGACCCCTCAGTAGTCATCGCTTGCGGTGCTGCCGTAATGCCAGAAAACTTTTCCATCATCAGCTGGAACATGGCTCGGGACTCTTCCTGCTGCTGGCGGGACCTCTCCTCCTGCAGCTGGAACATGGCTTGCTGCTGGCGGGACCTCTCCTCCTGCTGCTGGAGCATGGCTTGCTGCTGTCGGGACCTCTCCTCCTGCTGCTGGAGCATGGCTTGCTGCAGCTGCCAATTAGCCTGGGACTCTTCCTGCTGCTGCTGCCAATTAGCTCTGGCCTCCTCTTGCAGGTATTTAATAAAGTCCTCCATCTTGGCTGTATCCTGCAATTTGCTTGCTGCTTTCACCCAGGCCATGCAATGTTGCAGGATGTAGCGAGCCTTTCAGGTGTGTGTCTTTTGAACTGCCCGCAATCCGAAGCACCATATGTGGAGGATTTGGCCCAGTAGAGACCGTGGTAGCGGGGTTCTGTGATGCAGTTCACGACAGTGACACCAAAGTACAGTCCAAAACAGGTCTCGCCTGCGTTTATTTCAGCACGAACAAAGTAAAACAGCCTTCACATTCAGGCATCAATACAAAATAATATCCTACCCGTCAGAGTGCTAACTAAACAATGGTTCTCTGACTCACCACTAACAAAAACATTTTTGCTGCTCCAGGCACAGAGGTCAGGGCTGTGTGCTCTCCAGCCTCCTTCCAGAGAGACAACCCTTCTAGCTCTGCTGAGCGGCTTTATGCAGACTGATTGGGGCTGTTCCCACCACCTGTGTCCAAAGTGCTGGACCAAAAACCTCAGCACTAAGGCCTTGCATAATAGCAAAACCTAGGGGAAACATACTGCCCATCCACAGTTAACCCCTTCAGTGTCTCACAAATAAAACTAAATTATTGTTGAATCCACACAATGAACAGCATAAAATTTTACTTAGAGGACACCAAAAATGTATTTTTACCTATTTCGTCCAACAAAAAAATACAATAACATATTGTCACAAAAACACATGTACTTCAAACACTGGCACTGGTGTCACTTGGACGACATTGTACCACTCAAAGTTTGCCTGTAACCAATTTTTTTTTTAACCAATAATAGACCTTATTAGACTCTCTTGCCTCAGGTTGAGTACCAAAGGATTGGAGAATATAAGAGACAGATCTGGTAAAAACTCCCCAGAAAGACAGAACTACAGTTCATTTAATTCAGGTAAGGTAAGTTTATTATAAACATTTGTTATAAATTCACCTGTCCGCATTCCAGTGCTATTTCCCGTGATCTGGTGGATGCGTACCCGCCACCTAGGGCGCATGTGCTGGCTTCTAGAGATGTAAAGGGCCAGTGCCTGGCCACCTGGCAAGCCAATAAATAGGCAGCCTTTTCCCTTATGCCTCACTGGATCTTCTTGCCTTGTGCCTTAGAGAAAGCTTGCTCCTGATGTCCCTTGCGTTTATCATGATTTCCCATTGTGACCTTCCACCCTGACCTTCCGCTCTCCTGTGGAGTGACCTGGTGGTAACACTTAGACTCCACTCCCAGGTGTCAGCTTACATCATCGTCCACGGTGGTATAGTGGGTCCACTACTCCTGATCCTGACAGTAAGATCCTGCCAAGGTTCCGCTACCTGACCTGGCTTTACACCATCGTGGGCCAGCATTCCCAGTAGATTGCTGTGCAAGGTCAGCAACTCGGATGATTCATCGCTTGATGGATACTCAACAGTAGCGTCAAATTCCTGTGGCTCCTCCTGCTTCTCCGGTTTGTCTACCTTCCGCAGAACCTAGGCTAAGACTTTACATGCCTTCCAAGTATGATGGGAATCCCAAGTTCTGCAGGGACTTTATCATCCAGTGCTCCCTGCACATTGAACTAATGCCTACACAGTTCATCTCAGAAGGTTTTAAAGTGGCCTCCTTTCCGGGAAGGCCTTGGCATGGGCTACTCCACTCTGGGACTGGAAAGACCGGGACACAGCTAATATCCCCACCTTCTTCGCTGATTTCCGGTCCGTCTTTGAGGAACCAGCTGGGGCATCTTCTGCTGAGACTGCCCTGCTGAACTTGCGTCAAGGAGACTCATCTGTTGGTGACTATGCACTTCAGTTCTGTACCCTAGCTTCTGAGCTAGCCTGGAATGAAGCAGCCCTGGTTGCAACCTTTAAAAAGGGACTGTCTGGACAGATGCATTGGGGGTCATTTACTAAGGGCCCGATTCGAGTTTTCCCGACGTGTTACCCGAATATTTCCGATTTGCGCCGATTTCCCCTGAATTGCCCCAGGACTTTGGCGCATGCGATCGAATTGTGGCGCATCGGCGTTGGCATGCACGCGACGGAAATCGGGGGGCGTGGCCGAACGAAAACCTGACAGAGTCGTAAAAACCGCCGCATTTAAAAAAAAAAAGTGTCACGGAACTTGCACTTACCTTCACTAGGAATAGGCCGGTGAACTTGAGTGAATTCGGCGGGCCTCGGGGAACTTCAGCGCAGCAGCGCCACCTGGTGGGCGTCGTAGGAACTACCTTCGTGAATCCCGGCCGGACCCGAATCCACCGCAGAGAACGCGCCGCTGGATCGCGTATGGACCGGGTAAGTAAATCTGCCCCATTGTCTGCATGTGACCTGCCGTCTTCTCTGTGTGGTCTCATCTCACTGGACACACCGATTGATATCAAGTTCACTGAGTGTTCTGAGGAGCAGTGTCTTGACCAAGTACAAGTCAGGACCCAACATCTACCTACCTGGCTCCTGTCTTCAAAACTTCACCTCAACCGCCTTCTGTGTCAGCTGTAGAAGAACATGCAGGTGGATAGCGCTTGTCTTTCTACTCAAGAGCATTCCAGACAAAGGCAGGGGAATATCTGTTTCTATTTTGCCAGCCCAGAGCACTTTCTTAAGAAGTGTCCTGTCCGTCCTCAATGTCCAGGAAACACATGCACCTAGGGCTCCTTGGAGAAGTGCCCCCAGGTAAGAACAAAGCTTCTCCTCGTCTGCATGTTCCTTTTCATTTCAGTTTTGGAGAAGGTGGTCCAGTTCAAGCTTCAGCCTTCCTGGACTCCAGCTCTGCAGGGAACTTCGTGGATTCTGCCCTGGTCTCACAGCATAATTTTCCCATGGTTTGTCTAGAGACTAGTCATTTCTTCTCTCAGTGGGCAGATCCTCTGCGACTCCCAGTATTGCAGTAAGCCACTATGCCTGCAAGTTGGGGCCTTGCATTAAGAGATACTGTCATCCTCGGATCCACGTCTTCAGTTCTACTGGGTTTCCCGTGGTTGCAACAACATACTCCTGAGCTCAACTGGCATACCGGTGAGGTTCTTCGCTGGGGACCGAAGTGCCAGTCTTGCTGTTTGGTGGTTCCTCATCCTGTGTCCATCACTGTCTTTTCGGTGTCCATCAAGCCACTGGTGGGTCTTCCCGCTTCATACCAGGACTTTGCTGATGTCTTTTTGGAAAAACAAGCAGAACTCTGCCGCCACACCGGCCCTTTGACTGCCCAATAGACTTGATGCCAGGCATGTATCCTCCACGAGGTCGAATATACCCCCTATCAGGACCTGGAACCGCGGCCATGTCGCCCTATGTGAAGGAGAACCTGCAGAATGGCTTTATAGGCAGGTCTTCTTCTCCTGACGGTGCTGGATTCTTCTTCGTGGCCAAGAAGGATGGTTCATGCATCGATTACTGCGGACTCAATAAAGTTACAGTGAAGGCAATGAATGGAAGACAGCATTCAATACCCAAGATTGGCATTTTGAGTACCTTATTATGCCCTTTGGACTCGCTCCAATAGTCTTCCAGGAATTTGTCAATGACATTTTCCAGGACCTACTGTATACCTAGGTCGTTCTGATATCCTGTTGTTCTACACAACCTAAAGTTCCATCGGGCTCATGTACGGCAAGTTCTCAGGCGCCTAAGGGCGAATCGCCTATATGCCAAGCTTGAGAAGTGCCAATTTCATTAGAACAGTCATTCCTAGGATACGTTATTTCTGACAAGTGATGGATCCTGCCAAGTTATCTGCGGTACTTCAGTGGCCGTGTCCAGTAGGCCTTTTGCTATCCAGAGATTTATGGGCTTCGCCAATTAGTGCTGGCAGTTTATACCACATTTCTCCTCCCTTGTATCTCCCATCGTGGCACTGACCAAGAAGAACGCCAATCCTAAGCTCTGGCCTCCGGTGGCTGAAGAAGCTTTCACTAACCTGAAGTCTAACCTGAAGTCTTACCCGGCCTGATACTGAGAAACCATACCTGCTAGAGGTTGACGCCTCATCCATTGGTGCAGGAGCCGTTCTCACCCAGCAGGGGCCTAAAGGCTGAACTCTCACCTGTGAGTTCTTCTATAAGACCTTTTTGGCCACAGAGAGGAACTACTCTATCGGCGATCGGGAGCTTCTGGCCATTAAACTTGCCTTGGAAGAATGGCGTTATCTTATGGAGGGAGCTCGTCATCTAGTCAGTATCTATACTGATGACAAAAACCTCCTGAACCTCCAGACTGCCCAGTGTCTCAATTCATGACCAGCTTGTTGGCCTATCTTTTTCTCCCACTTCAATTTCCTAATACACTTCCATCCTGCAGAGAAGAATGTTAAGGCTGATGCCCTCTCTTGTGCCTCTGATGTAATTGGGGAAGATCCTGCTCCCCAACATAGTATATAAGGCTGGAAGGAGACGCAAGTCCATCAAGTCCAACCTTTAAGAATTAAATAAATGTTTTATCCCCATAACCCATGATATTTTTTCTCTCCAGAAAGTCATCCAGGCCTCTCTTGAACATGTACATAGAGTCCGCCATAACAACCTCCTGCGGCAGAGAGTTCCATAGTCTCACTGCTCTTACAGTAAAGAACCTTTGTCTATGGTGATGGTAAAATCGCCTCTCCTCTAGGCGTAGAGGATGTCCCCTGTCTATGGTGATGATAGAACCTCCTCTCCTCTAGGTGTAGAGGATGCCCCCTGTCTATTGTGATGGTAGAACCTCCTCTTCTCTAGGTGTAGAGGATGTCCCCTTGTCCTGGTCACAGGCCGAGGTATAAAAAGATCTTTGGAGAGATCCTTGTACTGTCCGTTCAGGTATTTGTACATTGTAATGAGGTCTCCCCTCAGTCGTCTTTTTTCTAAACTGAATAATCCCAAATTTTGTAATCTGTCAGTGTATTCTAGTTCCCCCATCCCCCTAATAATCCTGGTTGCTCTCCTCTGCACCCGTTCCAGCTCTACTATATCCTTTTTATACACTGGTGCCCAAAACTGTACACAATATTCCATGTGTGGTCTGACCAGGGATTTGTATAAGGGCAAAACTATGTCTTTATCATGAGAATCTATTCCTCTCTTGATACATCCCATTATTTTATTTGCTTTAGCAGCAGCCGCCTGGCTCTGGACACTAAAATTAAGTTTACCATCCACCAATACCCCCAAGTCCTTTTCAGCTTCAGTTTTACTAAGTAATTGACCGTTTAGAACATAATTATACTTTTTGTTTCCATGGCCCAAGTGCATAACTTTACATTTATCTACATTAAACCTCATCAACCATTTCTCTGCCCATCCCTCAAGCTTCCACAAATCCCTCTGTAATGCTAAACTATCGACCTCGGTATTTATTACTTTACACAGCTTAGTATCATCTGCAAATATTGAAACTTGACTGTGTAAACCCACTACCAGGTCATTAATAAAAATATTAAAAAGAAGTGGCCCCAATACTGACCCCTGTGGCCTCCACTGGTAACATCAACCGAATCTGAGAATGTGCCATTAATGACCACCCTCTGTTTTCTATCACTAAGCCAATTACTTACCCAGATACACAGATTTTCTCCTATTCCCAGCAGTCTCATTTTATATACCAACCTTTTATGTGGCACGGTGTCGAATGCCTTTGAGAAGTCCAGATATACAACATCCACAGCGTCCCCCAGATCCAGTCTTGAACTTACCTCCTCGTAGAAACCAATCAGATTAGTCTGACAGGACTGATCTCTCATAAACCCATGCTGACGCTGGGTTATAAGGTTATGCACAGTGTGATACTCCAGGATAGCATCTCTAACAAACCCCTCAAATATTTTCCCCACCACAGCAGTTAGACTCACGGGTCTGTAGTTTCCAGGATCGCTATTTGATCCTTTTTTGTATATTGGTACCACATTTGCTATGCGTCAGTCCTGTGGAACATAACCAGTCCTCAGTGAATCTTCAAATATTAAAAATAACGGTCTGTCTATCACCGTACATAATTCATGCAGAACCCGGGGGTGTATGCCATCTGGCCCAGGTGATTTATCTATCTTAGTGGTTGCGAGGCGGCGCCGTACCTCTTCCTGGGTTAAACTGTTGACATTATAAAAAGAATTTACATTATTCCTCATTGTGTCTTCCACCAGGGGATTTTCCTGGGTAAAGACAGTTGAGAAGGCGACATTCAGTAGATTGGCCCTTTCCTCATCTCCTTCCCCCATGACCCCCATGTTATTTCTAAGGGGACCCACACTCTCTGTTTTTAGTTTCTTATCATTTATATACTTGAAAAATAATTTGGGATTATTTTTGCTCTCCCTGGCAATATTTCTCTCAGTCTCTATTTTTGCGGCCTTTATCTGCTTTTTACAGGATTTATTTTTCTCTCTATAATCCTGTAATGCCTCATCACTATTTTCACGTTTTAGCACCTTAAACGCTTTATCTTTCTCGCTTATTGCTTTCTTTACAAGACTAGTTAGCCACATAGGCTTTTTCTTGTTCCTTTTATGCTTTTTCCCATAAGGTATGTGTTTCTCACAGGACTTTTTCAGAATATATGAGAAAAAGTCCCATTTTTGGGGGGGGGGGGGGGCTTTTGTCTTTGAGAACATTATCCCAGTCTATGCCTTTAAGGTCTTCCCTTACTTGCTGAAAATGGGCCCTCCTGAACATATTGGGGCACATTTACTTACCCAGTCCGGAGGAGATCCCGAAAGTGCATTGTCCGACGACAATGCACTGTGCCGCGATTCAAGAAGATCGTGTGCCCGATTTCCTGAATGTGTCGATTCTCCGATCAGGGCCATCGGAGTTCATCATCTTCCGCCCGGTGTATGTAAGTGCATGGCTTGCAAAACAATCTTTAAATCTGTTGGATCGGCCCGCCCCCCGATTAGTGTCTCATAAAAGCCGGCGCGATTGCCTGCTAAATGCCTGTCCCAGGGGCGCGATCCCCGAAAACATCGGAAAACCCTACGGAAATGCAGCTGCGGGACCCTTAGTAAAGGACCCATAAATGCCTGGTTCTCGCTGCTCCTGTGGATCTATGCCGACCTGCTCTTTGGAAGAGGATATCAACTTGGGGACATTGTTCTCATGTGACTGGGCACCCTGGGGTGCAACGCTCTAATTTTCCGTTTCTACTGGTGGCCAGATCTAGTCAAGGATGTACGGGATTTTCTGGGCTCCTGCACTTCTTGTGCACTTCCTGTGCTCAAAGAAAGCCATCTTCTCCTGCCTTTAGCGATACCCAACTGCTTGTGGTCTCACGTGGCTTTGGACTTCATCACAGATCTTCCTCCCTCCTCTAGTAATACCGTCATTTGGGTGGTAACAGACTGATTCTCCAAGATGTTCCACTTTGTGCCTCCGCCAGGTCTGGCATCAGGTCCTCGCTGTGACAGCTTGTTCTTCGTCCACATCTTCTGACTTCATGGACTCCCTCTACATATCGTATCGGACCAAGGGGTTCAGTTTGTTTCCATGCCTCCCCCTGCTCCTGAGACTGACTCCACCAATGTCTTTGAGGTAAAGGAAGTCCTGGATATGAAGACAGTTAACGGTTCTTCCCTGACGAGTGGAAGGGGTTCGGGCCAGAGTAGAGGTCGTGGGAGCCTGAGGACAATATCTTGTACTGTGGTCTCCTATATATAACCGATTGTGTCTCCATCGGGAGATCGGGCCAAATTATATACGACTAGATTGAATAACAAAAAAATGGTAAACTTTATTAATATTAGTTAAAAACATGGACAAAACATGTTAAAAAGGTTAATTACAGCGGTGGATGGGATACACAGAAAAAGGAACTGTGTCCCGAAGGTCACGACATAATATTGCACATATACATAAATGAACAGGTCAAGCTTATTACCTGAAAAAAGATGTCTTATTAGAATATATATGAAGTAACGTGCTTACCCATGTGGATAGTCAAAGTTAAATGTGACCCGGGTAGTTCCTGCCCCGACACGCGTTTCGGCTTATCCAGCCTTCGTCTGGGGGTGACGGCTGGATAAGCCGAAACGCGCATCGGGGCAGGAACTACCCGGGTCACATTTAACTTTGACTATCCACATGGGTAAGCACGTTACTTCATATATATTCTAATAAGACATCTTTTTTCAGGTAATAAGCTTGACCTGTTCATTTATGTATATGTGCAATATTATGTCGTGACCTTCGGGACACAGTTCCATTTTCTGTGTATCCCATCCACCGCTGTAATTAACCTTTTTAACATCTTTTTTAACTAATATTAATAAAGTTTACCATTTTTTTGTTATTCAATCTAGTCGTATATAATTTGGCCCGATCTCCCGATGGAGACACAATCGGTTATATGTATTTAGTTTTTGAGCCGAATTGGTGCATACATTATTAGGGGTATTTACAATTTATCCGTGCTTTTGGATGCCACTTGGTAACTCAAATATAAAGGGACGTTTCATTACCCCAAATGATAGACTCCACCATATGTCTATATACTGTGGTCTCCTGCAAAGGTTCCTTCAGACCAAGAGAAGGGGGAGGCCTAAGGGGAGGGGGACTTTTACAGGTTCTCCTGTTCCCCTTCTCTCAGTGCCCCCTCAGCCCTGCGGCGGGCTCCCTCACCTGTCCGCGTTTTAGTGTTTCGTGCCTTGTGCCTTACAGAAAGCTTGCTCCTGATCCTTTGCGTTAATGGTGATTTCCTGTGGTGACCTAAGCTCCATTCCTGACTTCGCTTCTCTGCTGTAAGCCCTGACCTTCTGATTCACTAGTGACTACGATCCTTTGCTGCCTGTCCTGACCTCCATCCTGTCGCCAACTACAATTCTACTCTATGACTCTGTACTTAGCCTTGGTCGCCACAGCGGACTACCTGGTCTTACCACGCCGCAGCAAGTCCAACCCGCTTTGCGGGCTCTGGTTAAAATCGGGAACCACTTAGACTGCACTCCCAGGTGTCGGCTTAAATCATCATCCGCGGTGGTCCAGTGGGTCCACTACCCCCGATCCTTACAGTGTGCTGTTGAGGCTGAATGTGCTGATCTGTAGGCTGCCTCTGCCGTCCCTGCCACATGTAAATGTAAATGAAGAAAAAGCTCCTTAACCTCTATTCCTGTGGCCGAGTATTTTTTGTTTGTGAGGATGAAAATTTAATTATCCATGTCAATCCCTTGTTGTAATCTAGAAGTGGTTTAGTTAGAGGGAAAGTAACCAAACCAAAAGGAGGAGTGTGGTGCCTGGCGGCGCGCGTCATACACAGTGGTTCAGTTTAGCATACAGGGGCCTCCCAAATTCCAAATTTGCTCCTGTACATAACCTTTAGATATGTCATAAATACTGTAAATTGGAATGCCCCTTTAAACTTGCAGTAGCTTTATAGTATCTGTAACGACCACAAGTCTTGGATCACACATTTTTCAGTGTCAATGTGAAGCAGGTCCAGCTTCTCCCTTCACCTCTACCAATAAGGTTCTTGTGTCCACACACACCTGGATCCCTGTGTCTTAGACTCACTGCCCTATCCCTGGGCCGGATTAAAGGAGGGGCTCATGGGGCTCGAGCCCCGGGGCCCCCACCACTTTCACTTTTTAAGGGGCCCCCACCAGTCTCCAACAGAGTTGCTGAATTGCTGACTGTCTCTGTGTGCAATGCACAACGGCCGTGGCCGCCCGCAACACACATAGGGGTCTAGTGAGACACAGCTGCCTTCGCTGGGGGAGATTGCCGAGATCGCCATTTTCTACAGGGGACTGTAGGCTAAAGTCTACAGGGGGCTGGGGGCTGTATACTACAGGGGGCTGGCAGGCTATATACTAATGGGGTCTGGCAGGCTATATACTAAAGGGGTCTGGCAGGCTATATACTACAGGGGTCTTGCAGGCTATATACTACAGAGGGCTGGCAGGCTACATACTACAGGGGGCTGGCAGGCTACATACTACCTGGGGCTGGCAGGCCATATACCTCCAAAAACATTGTTGGACGGGCCCCCACCAGTTTGCGCCCAGGGGCCCCCACCACCCTTAATCTGGCCCTGCCCTATCCTAAACTCTTGCCGGCTTTGATGTAAATCTTAAGCCTCCTGAATATGCATCATTTAAGGTGCAGCACCCTCACGAATGTGTCCAGAACAATAGTGGCCTACACATTCCCCCGACCATCTGGAGAAGTTCTGTGTCATGCTTTCCTTTCCAGTCTAAGAGTCTTTAAGACAAAAGGACTGTGGATATTGTCCTAAAAAGAGTTTATCTTTATGGAGTAACCATTACATCTGGTGGACTGATGAAGCCGCACAAGTTACTGTCCCTTCTATTCTGGGTTATTGAGAATGATTGAGCTGGTGGAAATGTTTCCACCTCTCTAGGTGACTCCGAGGTTTCATGCTCACCACTCATATTGTGGATACATGTGATGGAAGGTGGACATAGACACTAATGTGTGCGCTCCCATACAGGAGCCACGTACATGGAACATTATTCAGCAGTGTCTTTCGGATGTTGTACGATGGCTGCTGGAGCCATGATGGACGCTTGTTGTTTTGCTGTATCTCTCCAGAAGCTGGATATAACTCTCTTGTTCTCCGTGGTCCCGGTAATGACCGGTTGCAGTATTTTTCTCTTCTGAGATGTAGTCTCTATTTACAAACATTCAATTATCTTTTACTGTCAAAAATATTTGTGCATATTCCAGGCCAGGAGAGACGCCGGCCACCTGCTGCCACCAGCCGAGAAGCAAACATCTGCATATAAAGGTGCCGGCCGGGAGAGGATTGGGGCGAGGATCTGCTATCCGAGCCTTCAAGCCACAGCGCGCCCCATCATGGTGAGTAACGGGAATTCACTCCTGGGAGGGACAGACAGGGAGACCACCCAACACTAGATCCTCTCCACCTTCTGATGCGTCTGTATAGAAACATTTTCAGGCTGACACATTGTAGAACACAGATTCCGAAGGTTTTTATTCCATTCCTCCACATTTTACAGTCTCTGCTTGTAATCAGAACATCTACCACCAGGATGAAGGATTGTAAACCCAGCACACTGACATCCTGGTGTGCGACACGCCTCAGGATCTGAGCTTCTTTTCCTTGTTTATGCCCTGTTTTTTTTTTGTTTTATTTTTTTAAAAGACTTTGAAAATTATGCAAATGAGAGCTGTATAGCTGTTAATTGAGCCCAAAGCCCCCCAGGATCATTTTCATAATTTATAAAAAAATTTTTTGTAAAAAGCAGGGAATAAAAAACTAAAAGAAGGGCACATCCTGCAAGAAGCGGTGTGCACCAGTATGTCAGTGTGCTGGGTGTACAAACCTTCATCCAGGTGGTAGATGTCCTTCAATGCATTCATGTTCACATCCACAAGATAAAAGCCTATGGTGACCACAGCTGAGGGTTTGTTACTATTACACCACACTGATTCCCATCATCTGCAGTCCCTTGCACATGTACATGCTGCTTATTTCCCAGTGTCCTCTCTGTGGTTTTAGTTACTTACCTCTTCTATGTATCAGCGTCTTCTCCCATCATTGTTATTATACGGGTCAGTGTCATATTATTACAGGGTCAGAGGACATTATACTATCAGTATGGGGTCAGGACATTATTACATTCTATGTCATACATTGTTTTGTTTTTTTCTTTTTGTAATTTTTTTGTATTGGATTATATTTCATTATGTTCCATGATATCATGTTACTTTATATTATGTTTATAGATTCTCTGCAGTATTATGTTACTTTATATTATGTTTGTAGATTCTCTGCAGTGTTATGTTACTTTATATTATGTTTGTAGATTCTCTGCAGTGTTATGTTACTTTATATTATGTTTGTAGATTCTCTGCAGTGTTATGTTACTTTATATTATGTTTGTAGATTCTCTGCAGTGTTATGTTACTTTATATTATGTTTATAGATTCTCTGCAGTGTTATGTTACTTCATATTATGTTTGTAGATTCTCTGCAGTGTTATGTTACTTTATATTATGTTTGTAGATTCTCTGCAGTGTTATGTTACTTTATGTTATGTTTGTAGATTCTCTGCAGTGTTATGTTACTTTATATTATGTTTATAGATTCTCTGCAGTGTTATGTTACTTTATATTATGTTTGTAGATTCTCTGCAGTGTTATGTTACTTTATATTATGTTTGTAGATTCTCTGCAGTGTTATGTTACTTTATATTATGTTTGTAGATTCTCTGCAGTGTTATGTTACTTTATATTATGTTTATAGATTCTCTGCAGTGTTATGTTACTTTATATTATGTTTATAGATTCTCTGCAGTGTTATGTTACTTTATATTATGTTTGTAGATTCTCTGCAGTGTTATGTTACTTTATATTATGTTTGTAGATTCTCTGCAGTGTTATGTTACTTTATATTATGTTTGTAGATTCCCTGCAGTGTTATGTTACTTTATATTATGTTTATAGATTCTCTGCAGTGTTATGTTACTTTATATTATGTTTATAGATTCTCTGCAGTGTTATGTTACTTTATATTATGTTTGTAGATTCTCTGCAGTGTTATGTTACTTTATATTATGTTTGTAGATTCTCTGCAGTGTTATGTTACTTTATATTATGTTTGTAGATTCTCTGCAGTGTTATGTTACTTTATATTATGTTTATAGATTCTCTGCAGTGTTATGTTACTTTATATTATGTTTGTAGATTCTCTGCAGTGTTATGTTACTTTATGTTATGTTTGTAGATTCTCTGCAGTGTTATGTTACTTTATATTATGTTTATAGATTCTCTGCAGTGTTATGTTACTTTATATTATGTTTGTAGATTCTCTGCAGTGTTATGTTACTTTATATTATGTTTGTAGATTCTCTGCAGTGTTATGTTACTTTATATTATGTTTATAGATTCTCTGCAGTGTTATGTTACTTTATATTATGTTTATAGATTCTCTGCAGTGTTATGTTACTTTATATTATGTTTGTAGATTCTCTGCAGTGTTATGTTACTTTATATTATGTTTGTAGATTCTCTGCAGTGTTATGTTACTTTATATTATGTTTGTAGATTCCCTGCAGTGTTATGTTACTTTATATTATGTTTATAGATTCTCTGCAGTGTTATGTTACTTTATATTATGTTTATAGATTCTCTGCAGTGTTATGTTACTTTATATTATGTTTGTAGATTCTCTGCAGTGTTATGTTACTTTATATTATGTTTGTAGATTCTCTGCAGTGTTATGTTACTTTATATTATGTTTGTAGATTCTCTGCAGTGTTATGTTACTTTATATTATGTTTATAGATTCTCTGCAGTGTTATGTTACTTTATATTATGTTTGTAGATTCTCTGCAGTGTTATGTTACTTTATATTATGTTCATAGATTCTCTGCAGTGTTATGTTACTTTATATTATGTTTATAGATTCTCTGCAGTGTTATGTTACTTTATATTATGTTTGTAGATTCTCTGCAGTGTTATGTTACTTTATATTATGTTTTTAGATTCTCTGCAGTGTTATGTTACTTTATATTATGTTTATAGATTCTCTGCAGTGTTATGTTACTTTATATTATGTTTGTAGATTCTCTGCAGTGTTATGTTACTTTATATTATGTTTATAGATTCTCTGCAGTGTTATGTCATTTTATATTCTGTTTGTAGATTCTCTGCAGTGTTCTGTTACTTTATATTATGTTTATAGATTCTCTGCAGTGTTATGTTACTTTATATTATGTTTATAGATTCTCTGCAGTGTTATGTTACTTTATATTATGTTTATAGATTCTCTGCAGTGTTATGTTACTTTATATTATGTTTGTAGATTCTCTGCAGTGTTATGTTACTTTATATTATGTTTGTAGATTCTCTGCAGTGTTATGTTACTTTATATTATGTTTATAGATTCTCTGCAGTGTTATGTTACTTTATATTATGTTTATAGATTCTCTGCAGTGTTATGTTACTTTATATTATGTTTGTAGATTCTCTGCAGTGTTATGTTACTTTATATTATGTTTATAGATTCTCTGCAGTGTTATGTTACTTTATATTATGTTTATAGATTTTCTGCAGTGTTATGTTACTTTATATTATGTTTATAGATTCTCTGCAGTGTTATGTTACTTTATATTATGTTTGTAGATTCTCTGCAGTGTTATGTTACTTTATATTATGTTTATAGATTCTCTGCAGTGTTATGTTACTTTATATTATGTTTGTAGATTCTCTGCAGTGTTATGTTACTTTATATTATGTTTATAGATTCTCTGCAGTGTTATGTTACTTTATATTATGTTTGTAGATTCTCTGCAGTGTTATGTTACTTTATATTATGTTTGTAGATTCTCTGCAGTGTTATGTTACTTTATATTATGTTTGTAGATTCTCTGCAGTGTTCTGTTACTTTATATTATGTTTGTAGATTCTCTGCAGTGTTATGTTACTTTATATTATGTTTGTAGATTCTCTGCAGTGTTATGTTACTTTATATTATGTTTATAGATTCTCTGCAGTGTTATGTTACTTTATATTATGTTTGTAGATTCTCTGCAGTGTTATGTTACTTTATATTATGTTTGTAGATTCTCTGCAGTGTTATGTTACTTTATATTATGTTTATAGATTCTCTGCAGTGTTATGTTACTTTATATTATGTTTGTAGATTCTCTGCAGTGTTATGTTACTTTATATTATGTTTATAGATTCTCTGCAGTGTTATGTTACTTTATATTATGTTTGTAGATTCTCTGCAGTGTTATGTTACTTTATATTATGTTTATAGATTCTCTGCAGTGTTATGTTACTTTATATTATGTTTATAGATTCTCTGCAGTGTTATGTTACTTTATATTATGTTTATAGATTCTCTGCAGTGTTATGTTACTTTATATTATGTTTATAGATTCTCTGCAGTGTTATGTTACTTTATATTATGTTTATAGATTCTCTGCAGTGTTATGTTACTTTATATTATGTTTATAGATTCTCTGCAGTGTTATGTTACTTTATATTATGTTTGTAGATTCTCTGCAGTGTTATGTTACTTTATATTATGTTTATAGATTCTCTGCAGTGTTATGTTACTTTATATTATGTTTATAGATTCTCTGCAGTGTTATGTTATTTTATATTATGTTTATAGATTCTCTGCAGTGTTATGTTATTTTATATTATGTTTATAGATTCTCTGCAGTGTTATGTTACTTTATATTATGTTTGTAGATTCTCTGCAGTGTTATGTTACTTTTTATTGTCCTATTCTATTAAATGTTCTGTCTGATGTGGGTTCTATTATAATGTAATGTCTGGTGAAGTTCTATACTCATATGTTGGATTTTATGATCTGTTCTATTGTCTATGTTATTGTCTCCGCTCATGTGATGTGGGTTGGATGTTATAACCGGTTAGGAATAGGGTTATAATATCTTATTACAGTATTGTATAATATATTATGCTATTTTTTGTTAAGTCGGATATGATCAGATCGTGTATTGTCACATGTTTTATCGGTTCTGTGATATGGGTCTCATGTGATTTGGGTTATGGTTAGTTGCTCTGTTATATGTGTAGTTGGTTTATCAATGTAACAGGAGGATCTGGATGATCTTTTATAGCAGTGAATAAGATTATAACTGCCGGAGCTGCGTGCGACCTACCTGCAGCACAGATGCTACATCTCCATTGTTACTACATACAGAAGGGTGAAAACTGTAACAGAATTTTTTTTTTAAAACTTGTTTATTGCTACATAATAAGAGTTTTATTATATTACATAATCTTTTCTCTATTGTGTAGAATTAATCTCTGTGAGCTTTATCATATTGAGTAAGAGATTTTCCAAATTTTTTTGTAGTAGATGTGTCCTGCAGTCCCATGTAACACCACAGATAACACAGTGATATCTCTGAGTACAGATCATGTAGTAGATGTGTCCTGCAGTCCTATGTAACACCACAGATAACACAGTGATATCTCTGAGTACAGATCATGTAGTAGATGTGCCCTGCAGTCCTATGTAACACCACAGATAACACAGTGATTTCTCTGAGTACAGATCATGTAGTAGATGTGTCCTGCAGTCCTATGTAACACCACAGATAACACAGTGATATCTCTGAGTACAGATCATGTAGTAGATGTGACCTGCAGTCCTATGTAACACCACAGATAACACAGTGATATCTCTGAGTACAGATCATGTAGTAGATGTGTCCTGCAGTCCTATGTAACACCACAGATAACACAGTGATATCTCTGAGTACAGATCATGTAGTAGATGTGACCTGCAGTCCTATGTAACACCACAGATAACACAGTGATATCTCTGAGTACAGATCATGTAGTAGATGTGACCTGCAGTCCTATGTAACACCACAGATAACACAGTGATATCTCTGAGTACAGATCATGTAGTAGCTGTGTCCTGCAGTCCTATGTAACACCACAGATAACACAGTGATATCTCTGAGTACAGATCATGTAGTAGATGTGTCCTGCAGTCCTATGTAACACCACAGGTAACACAGTGATATCTCTGAGTACAGATCATGTAGTAGATGTGTCCTGCAGTCCTATGTAACACCACAGATAACACAGTGATATCTCTGAGTACAGATCATGTAGTAGATGTGTCCTGCAGTCCTATGTAACACCACAGATAACACAGTGATATCTCTGAGTACAGATCATGTAGTAGATGTGTCCTGCAGTCCTATGTAACACCACAGATAACACAGTGATATCTCTGAGTACAGATCATGTAGTAGATGTGTCCTGCAGTCCTATGTAACACCACAGATAACACAGTGATATCTCTGAGTACAGATCATGTAGTAGATGTGTCCTGCAGTCCTATGTAACACCACAGATAACACAGTGATATCTCTGAGTACAGATCATGTAGTAGATGTGTCCTGCAGTCCTATGTAACAGCACAGATAACACAGTGATATCTCTGAGTACAGATCATGTAGTAGATGTGTCCTGCAGTCCCATGTAACACCACAGATAACACAGTGATATCTCTGAGTACAGATCATGTAGTAGATGTGTCCTGCAGTCCTATGTAACACCACAGATAACACAGTGATATCTCTGAGTACAGATCATGTAGTAGATGTGTCCTGCAGTCCCATGTAACACCACAGATAACACAGTGATATCTCTGAGTACAGATCATGTAGTAGATGTGTCCTGCAGTCCCATGTAACACCACAGATAACACAGTGATATCTCTCTGAGTACAGATCATGTAGTAGATGTGTCCTGCAGTCCTATGTAACACCACAGATAACACAGTGATATCTCTGAGTACAGATCATGTAGTAGATGTGTCCTGCAGTCCCATGTAACACCACAGATAACACAGTGATATCTCTGAGTACAGATCATGTAGTAGCTGTGTCCTGCAGTCCTATGTAACACCACAGATAACACAGTGATATCTCTGAGTACAGATCATGTAGTAGATGTGTCCTGCAGTCCTATGTAACACCACAGATAACACAGTGATATCTCTGAGTACAGATCATGTAGTAGATGTGACCTGCAGTCATATGTAACACCACAGATAACACAGTGATATCTCTGAGTACAGATCATGTAGTAGATGTGTCCTGCAGTCCCATGTAACACCACAGATAACACAGTGATATCTCTGAGTACAGATCATGTAGTAGATGTGACCTGCAGTCCTATGTAATGACAGATAACACAGTGATATCTCTAAGTACAGATCATGTAGTAGATGTGTCCTGCAGTCCTATGTAACACCACAGATAACACAGTGATATCTCTGAGTACAGATCATGTAGTAGATGTGTCCTGCAGTCCTATGTAACAGCACAGATAACACAGTGATATCTCTGAGTACAGATCATGTAGTAGATGTGTCCTGCAGTCCTATGTAACACCACAGATAACACAGTGATATCTCTGAGTACAGATCATGTAGTAGATGTGTCCTGCAGTCCTATGTAACACCACAGATAACACAGTGATATCTCTGAGTACAGATCATGTAGTAGATGTGTCCTGCAGTCCTATGTAACACCACAGATAACACAGTGATATCTCTGAGTACAGATCATGTAGTAGATGTGTCCTGCAGTCCTATGTAACAGCACAGATAACACAGTGATATCTCTGAGTACAGATCATGTAGTAGATGTGTCCTGCAGTCCCATGTAACACCACAGATAACACAGTGATATCTCTGAGTACAGATCATGTAGTAGATGTGTCCTGCAGTCCTATGTAACACCACAGATAACACAGTGATATCTCTGAGTACAGATCATGTAGTAGATGTGTCCTGCAGTCCCATGTAACACCACAGATAACACAGTGATATCTCTGAGTACAGATCATGTAGTAGATGTGTCCTGCAGTCCCATGTAACACCACAGATAACACAGTGATATCTCTCTGAGTACAGATCATGTAGTAGATGTGTCCTGCAGTCCTATGTAACACCACAGATAACACAGTGATATCTCTGAGTACAGATCATGTAGTAGCTGTGTCCTGCAGTCCTATGTAACACCACAGATAACACAGTGATATCTCTGAGTACAGATCATGTAGTAGATGTGTCCTGCAGTCCTATGTAACACCACAGATAACACAGTGATATCTCTGAGTACAGATCATGTAGTAGATGTGACCTGCAGTCATATGTAACACCACAGATAACACAGTGATATCTCTGAGTACAGATCATGTAGTAGATGTGTCCTGCAGTCCTATGTAACACCACAGATAACACAGTGATATCTCTGAGTACAGATCATGTAGTAGATGTGTCCTGCAGTCCTATGTAACACCACAGATAACACAGTGATATCTCTGAGTACAGATCATGTAGTAGATGTGTCCTGCAGTCCTATGTAACACCACAGATAACACAGTGATATCTCTGAGTACAGATCATGTAGTAGATGTGTCCTGCAGTCCTATGTAACACCACAGATAACACAGTGATATCTCTGAGTACAGATCATGTAGTAGATGTGTCCTGCAGTCCTATGTAACAGCACAGATAACACAGTGATATCTCTGAGTACAGATCATGTAGTAGATGTGTCCTGCAGTCCCATGTAACACCACAGATAACACAGTGATATCTCTGAGTACAGATCATGTAGTAGATGTGTCCTGCAGTCCTATGTAACACCACAGATAACACAGTGATATCTCTGAGTACAGATCATGTAGTAGATGTGTCCTGCAGTCCCATGTAACACCACAGATAACACAGTGATATCTCTGAGTACAGATCATGTAGTAGATGTGTCCTGCAGTCCCATGTAACACCACAGATAACACAGTGATATCTCTCTGAGTACAGATCATGTAGTAGATGTGTCCTGCAGTCCTATGTAACACCACAGATAACACAGTGATATCTCTGAGTACAGATCATGTAGTAGATGTGTCCTGCAGTCCCATGTAACACCACAGATAACACAGTGATATCTCTGAGTACAGATCATGTAGTAGATGTGTCCTGCAGTCCTATGTAACACCACAGATAACACAGTGATATCTCTGAGTACAGATCATGTAGTAGATGTGTCCTGCAGTCCTATGTAACACCACAGATAACACAGTGATATCCCTGAGTACAGATCATGTAGTAGATGTGTCCTGCAGTCCTATGTAACACCACAGATAACACAGTGATATCTCTGAGTACAGATCATGTAGTAGATGTGTCCTGCAGTCCTATGTAACACCACAGATAACACAGTGATATCTCTGAGTACAGATCATGTAGTAGATGTGTCCTGCAGTCCTATGTAACACCACAGATAACACAGTGATATCTCTGAGTACAGATCATGTAGTAGATGTGTCCTGCAGTCCTATGTAACAGCACAGATAACACAGTGATATCTCTGAGTACAGATCATGTAGTAGATGTGTCCTGCAGTCCTATGTAACACCACAGATAACACAGTGATATCTCTGAGTACAGATCATGTAGTAGATGTGTCCTGCAGTCCTATGTAACACCACAGATAACACAGTGATATCTCTGAGTACAGATCATGTAGTAGATGTGTCCTGCAGTCCTATGTAACACCACAGGTAACACAGTGATATCTCTGAGTACAGATCATGTAGTAGATGTGTCCTGCAGTCCCATGTAACACCACAGATAAGTGCTAAAACAACAGAGAGAAAAAAGGGGGGGGAGAAGGCAAAACAAGAGGACGGCGCCTCGTGTATTATTGTGGGGTAGGAGGATATATCAATAGGCGTCAAGGCCGTTCTGTGGGAGGGTGTAAGCGACACCCCCCCTATATGTTATGCTCACCTTAGTGCGCTAAAAAAGCGCATAGAGTTACATCAATAGCTGCCCATCAGGTAGCCGGTGTAGTCCGTCTGGGGGAACGGTTAACCGGTGTAGTTAAGTGCAAAGTGTGGTTGGAAAACCAAAGGAAAAACTGGTACGGCGCTATTGAAAGGGTAATCTTCAGGTAGGGTAATAGGTTTATTAGTTCCAGAGTAAACGCGTTTCGGGCAAACTGCCCTTCTTCAAGTACAATATGGAAGGGGGTTTCTATACAGTATTAAAAACATTCAATCAATAGTCAAATAATATTTAAAAATGGATACATATACATATACATATATAAAAATTATAGTGTAACAAATCTCAGGGTAATGTGCAGAATCTTAAGGAAGCGAGATCATTTGTGAGATGGGAAAGTTTCAGTTAAAATTGATATTATTTAAAAATAGTAGAAGTTCATAGGAAAAAAAAAAAAAAAAAGTATATAGCAACAGCTATCTAGACTTTTCTAGTGCACATTTCAAAAAATGGCTCCTAAATGTCCCCTACGGACAGTTTAAGAGACTTAGAAGGAACTGTACCACCAACAAAGACTTTTCAGAACAATCCACCCAACTGGCTAGGAGATTTAAAGACAAGGGCTATCCCACTCAATTAATTCGAGATTCAAGGTCTAAAGTTGAATCAATAAACCAAAAAGACTGTTTATACAAAAAAACAAAGAATACGACCCCCAAAGACCCCTTAGAACCTAATAGAAATAATTTTACATCTAATTTCATTTCCACCTTCTCCCAACATTCATCAAGGATAAAACAAATTTTTAATAAACACTGGAACATACTACTTCTTGACCCACATCTGGGCAAATCTCTATCCAAAACTCCTAGATTTACCTATAGACGTAACACTACTCTACGTAACTCACTAGCACCCAGCCGTCTTAAAAAGCCCAACAGCCACACCAACAAATCTAAAATGTCTTTCTTTCCGGCCATAAAAGGATCCTATAAATGTGGACATAATCTCTGCAAATGCTGTCAATCAATTTCACACCGGAAAAAAGAATTCCACTCAAATATCACAAAAGAATCCTTTCCCATTAAATCATTTTTAAACTGTAGCTCATCCTTTGTAATTTATTTGATCGAATGTTCCTGCGGGCTCCAATATATAGGGAGAACCACTCAGACACTGAAAAGCCGTCTGAATAACCATAGATCTAATATTCTAAAAGGGTTCCCCAAGCACAGCGTGTCCAGACACGCGGCGGCTGTACATGACTGTAATATGGAAGCTTTTTATGTCACCCCCATTGAACAAATTGACATTTCCTGTCATTCAAGATTTAATAAACTTAGACAACGCGAAATGTTCTGGATTTTTAAATTGAAAACACTTATGCCCGATGGATTAAATGAAACTTTAGAAGACCCCAGATAAACTATGTCCATTACCCAACACTTGATAATTGGTATATGGTCCTCAATCAACGTTTTGTCTTACTGTTCCCCTTCTTTTTTTTTACTGTCCTTTATCTAAACATTTTTTATGTATTTATGTTCATTTAATTATTTAATTATTTAATATTAATTTTGTTATATTGTAATCTTTATATTTATCCAATGATCACCACCATACCTCCTAGTAGAACCCCCTTTATCTACCTCTGGTTCCGTGCCGTGCCGCGATCTCGCGCCGACCAATGACACTCAGCGCGTCAGGTCTCCATGACAACGCGTAACCTAGCCCCGGCCGCCAACTTCCGGTCCGGTCTCTCCCTCACTTCCGCCCACCTAGCATTTATACACGCGGCATTCACCCAGCCCGTGTGTCTTGTGTGTTGGCGCTCAAACATCTCCCGGAGCTCAACCACTGTAAGTATTAAGTATTTAGGTCCTTTTCTATTCCTATTTACAAATATTTGATGGCCACTCCTAACACCAACTAATAGCCTCTACCATCACAGCTATATACCCAACACCCAGTATGCTAATATTTATTTATGCCATTTAATCCCTACTAGTGGATAAACATCCCTCCTTTTAAGAATTGATTGTTGTCTATATATATATATATTTTTTTTTTTTTTTTTCCTATGAACTTCTACTATTTTTAAATAATATCAATTTTAACTGAAACTTTCCCATCTCACAAATGATCTCGCTTCCTTAAGATTCTGCACATTACCCTGAGATTTGTTACACTATAATTTTTATATATGTATATGTATATGTATCCATTTTTAAATATTATTTGACTATTGATTGAATGTTTTTAATACTGTATAGAAACCCCCTTCCATATTGTACTTGAAGAAGTTCAGTTTGCCCGAAACGCGTTTACTCTGGAACTAATAAACCTATTACCCTACCTGAAGATTACCCTTTCAATAGCGCCGTACCAGTTTTTCCTTTGGTTTTCCAACCACACTTTGCACTTAACTACACCGGTTAACCGTTCCCCCAGACGGACTACACCGGCTACCTGATGGGCAGCTATTGATGTAACTCTATGCGCTTTTTTAGCGCACTAAGGTGAGCATAACATATAGGGGGGGTGTCGCTTACACCCTCCCACAGAACGGCCTTGACGCCTATTGATATATCCTCCTACCCCACAATAATACACGAGGCGCCGTCCTCTTGTTTTGCCTTCTCCCCCCCCTTTTTTCTCTCTGTTGTTTTAGCACTTGTCTATGCAGGTTCTCTACTAAGAAAACCTGTCAATTTGAACGGCCAAACAAGATTGGGCTGCCTCACTCGCCACTCCAACCTCAATCTCAGACCACCCAAAATGGATAAAACAAGTAACAGACTACACGACCGTCTGAAGGTCTTTAACGATCTGATCAAGAATCCTGATTCCATCCATGTCGCCAGAAAATCCGCTCAGGAGACAACAGGTGATGATAGGATTAAGGAAATGCATTCTCTCTTCTTTGAAATCGAAAAACTATCCAAAACTGAATCTCAACACCATCTTGATGAACTTTTCCTATGTACATATCTGAAAGAGGAAATTATTCCCAGAGGCCTGAGACTACACCCGGAAGCCACTTTCAAAAATGACTCAAGTTTTTGTACTAAGTGGGATTCTATATTGACTGATTGTTCAAATAAAATTATCTGTCTACTGCGAGACAAACGTAAATCCCTAGTAGCAGAAATTGCCCCCAACCTTGATCATTTAACCTCGCGTCTCAACTCATATAGTGACCTCCCATCATTTACTTTATGCAAACGACAATTAAACTCAAAATTACGTGACTACGAAACAGACATCATCACAAAAAAATTTGGTAAACTTACAAGAGACAGAGAAGACTATAGAACAGGGAATATCAAGCATTGGCTTAAAAACAAAAACAACAACAAAAACCCTGTTAAACCATCTAACGATATAAAGTCCCCACCATCTCAATCCAGAAACTACACCAACTCTAATCTCACCTACCATAACAGGGATGTATCCAATTATTCCATTCCAGTTAGAACCCACTCCAAACCACATAATTACAAGAAAAATACCCCCAATTATGACAAAAGAGATCTCCAGAACAAACTACCATTGAAATCTACTAGCATGAATCTCACCAAGTCCTTAACATTCAAAAATAGGGGCCTACCTACATTACCGGACCGAACAACTCATCCGATATCCATGCCCATTAGCCTTGAACCCATCTGTCTAGTAACCAAACCACCAAACATGCCCCTTAAAGCCAATCTAGAGGAAGAACCTGCAAAGAGTCAAAATAAAAACAAAAATAATGGTTGTATATTATCTCCTAACGATTCACTCCTAACGATCCATGACTCATCTACCTCCCCCGATAACACACTACAGGGCAATATCAAAAGTCCCAGTGGTGAATTTTTCTTCACCCCCAAATCCTCCAACCACTATGGGTTAAACACCCTTTTACCAAATGATAACACCCTTTTGACAGATACTACGGTTTTTTAGGACTACCACCCACTGTAAATCTCACTCCTACTTACAAACTAATTCCGGAATTAACAGACACATCTGTTCCAGCATTCCCAGTAAGCCTAAAACGGAAAAAACCAGAAGACGTGGATGCAGAGCCGGTAGACACGTCTCTAGACGAATCACTAAACAGAAAGACGAAGAAACCAGCCAACCACCCCCCAAAAAACTAACACATCCTAAAACTGATGCCTCATTATCCAAAATAAGTAATACCGATAAAATAACCGATAAGAAAGAAACTGTAAAAATTTTTAATCTCTCTAAACATATCCTTACCCCCTCTGAGAATTCTCTTCTAGCAAAGGGTCTTTCTTTTTGTCCAGCCACACCAGCCAATGAATTCGATTTATTCATAGACATTAACAAATACATTCGCAAACTTACCCTTACCAGGCATTTCAACATCAAGGGTACTACAATAGACTCAGGACCCACACCAGCCGAAAATGCACCCACATCATCTGATCCAACATTCAAACACACCGACCTTAAACCTCGATCAACCTTTTATCCCACATACCATAAGGGAGGTTTCATCGATACCTTCTACACGCTAGTCACCACAGACATCAGCAAACTACTAAACTCAGAAAACAAGACCACACTAAAGGATTCGAGAACTTCGAAGAAGGCAAAGACAAATACCTCCCAATTGTCCATCCGTAATGATAACCTTACTAAAGGAGAACGCCGTGCACTCTCCGACCTAACTAAAAACACTGAGATAGTAATCAAACCCGCTGATAAAGGGGGTGGAATTGTTATTCTAGATAGGGACTCATATGTCCTAGAATCAATACGCCTACTATCAGATACAGATTTTTATAGAAAAATGGACTACAATCCGACCACTCTCTTTAACAAAGAGTTGGAAACATTCCTTAAAAAAGGTCTTACAGAAGGCATTCTAAACAAAAATGAATTTCTATACCTTCTAATACAAGAACCAACCACTCCGTTATTTTACTATCTACCAAAAGTTCATAAAAGTATCATTAATCCACCCGGCCGACCTATCATTGCGGGAATCAACTCCATCACCTCAAACCTGTCACATTACATTGACCTTTTCTTACAGAAATATGTCCTAAACTTGAGCTCCCATATCCAAGATACCACCGATTTTATTAATACTACTCTAAATCACCCTTGGACAAACACTTATTACTTTCTAACTATGGATATCTGCTCTTTATACACCAACATTGACCACAGCTGTGGAATACAATCAATTAAATACTTTCTGGACAAAGACCCTGAAAATTTACCGTCACAAATTTCATTTATCCTGGACGCTATACAATTTATTTTGACCCACAACTACTTTACATTTAAGTCAGATATTTACATCCAAACTATAGGGACTGCCATGGGCACTAAGTTCGCTCCCAGCTTTGCCAATCTGGTAGTCGGACATCTAGAAGAAACCTTCCTTTACCTACACCCATTTTTTACTAAATGTAAATTGTACAAACGTTTCATTGACGACGTCTTCATTATATGGGATGGTTCCCTTGATGAAATTAATACGTTTACACGTGATCTAAACCTGAATCCCTGGGGACTACAATTCACGTTTACTGCAACTAAGAACAAAGCAGAGTTCCTTGACATTGAAATATTCCCGAATTCAAACAATGTTCTCAACACTCGTACCTTTTTCAAATCTGTGGATAGCAACAGCTATCTAGACTTTTCTAGTGCACATTTCAAAAAATGGCTCCTAAATGTCCCCTACGGACAGTTTAAGAGACTTAGAAGGAACTGTACCACCAACAAAGACTTTTCAGAACAATCCACCCAACTGGCTAGGAGATTTAAAGACAAGGGCTATCCCACTCAATTAATTCGAGATTCAAGGTCTAAAGTTGAATCAATAAACCAAAAAGACTGTTTATACAAAAAAACAAAGAATACGACCCCCAAAGACCCCTTAGAACCTAATAGAAATAATTTTACATCTAATTTCATTTCCACCTTCTCCCAACATTCATCAAGGATAAAACAAATTTTTAATAAACACTGGAACATACTACTTCTTGACCCACATCTGGGCAAATCTCTATCCAAAACTCCTAGATTTACCTATAGACGTAACACTACTCTACGTAACTCACTAGCACCCAGCCGTCTTAAAAAGCCCAACAGCCACACCAACAAATCTAAAATGTCTTTCTTTCCGGCCATAAAAGGATCCTATAAATGTGGACATAATCTCTGCAAATGCTGTCAATCAATTTCACACCGGAAAAAAGAATTCCACTCAAATATCACAAAAGAATCCTTTCCCATTAAATCATTTTTAAACTGTAGCTCATCCTTTGTAATTTATTTGATCGAATGTTCCTGCGGGCTCCAATATATAGGGAGAACCACTCAGACACTGAAAAGCCGTCTGAATAACCATAGATCTAATATTCTAAAAGGGTTCCCCAAGCACAGCGTGTCCAGACACGCGGCGGCTGTACATGACTGTAATATGGAAGCTTTTTATGTCACCCCCATTGAACAAATTGACATTTCCTGTCATTCAAGATTTAATAAACTTAGACAACGCGAAATGTTCTGGATTTTTAAATTGAAAACACTTATGCCCGATGGATTAAATGAAACTTTAGAAGACCCCAGATAAACTATGTCCATTACCCAACACTTGATAATTGGTATATGGTCCTCAATCAACGTTTTGTCTTACTGTTCCCCTTCTTTTTTTTTACTGTCCTTTATCTAAACATTTTTTATGTATTTATGTTCATTTAATTATTTAATTATTTAATATTAATTTTGTTATATTGTAATCTTTATATTTATCCAATGATCACCACCATACCTCCTAGTAGAACCCCCTTTATCTACCTCTGGTTCCGTGCCGTGCCGCGATCTCGCGCCGACCAATGACACTCAGCGCGTCAGGTCTCCATGACAACGCGTAACCTAGCCCCGGCCGCCAACTTCCGGTCCGGTCTCTCCCTCACTTCCGCCCACCTAGCATTTATACACGCGGCATTCACCCAGCCCGTGTGTCTTGTGTGTTGGCGCTCAAACATCTCCCGGAGCTCAACCACTGTAAGTATTAAGTATTTAGGTCCTTTTCTATTCCTATTTACAAATATTTGATGGCCACTCCTAACACCAACTAATAGCCTCTACCATCACAGCTATATACCCAACACCCAGTATGCTAATATTTATTTATGCCATTTAATCCCTACTAGTGGATAAACATCCCTCCTTTTAAGAATTGATTGTTGTCTATATATATATATATTTTTTTTTTTTTTTTCCTATGAACTTCTACTATTTTTAAATAATATCAATTTTAACTGAAACTTTCCCATCTCACAAATGATCTCGCTTCCTTAAGATTCTGCACATTACCCTGAGATTTGTTACACTATAATTTTTATATATGTATATGTATATGTATCCATTTTTAAATATTATTTGACTATTGATTGAATGTTTTTAATACTGTATAGAAACCCCCTTCCATATTGTACTTGAAGAAGTTCAGTTTGCCCGAAACGCGTTTACTCTGGAACTAATAAACCTATTACCCTACCTGAAGATTACCCTTTCAATAGCGCCGTACCAGTTTTTCCTTTGGTTTTCCAACCACACTTTGCACCACAGATAACACAGTGATATCTCTGAGTACAGATCATGTAGTAGATGTGTCCTGCAGTCCTATGTAACACTACAGATAACACAGTGATATCTCTGAGTACAGATCATGTAGTAGATGTGTCCTGCAGTCCTATGTAACACCACAGATAACACAGTGATATCTCTGAGTACAGATCATGTAGTAGATGTGTCCTGCAGTCCTATGTAACACCACAGATAACACAGTGATATCTCTGAGTACAGATCATGTAGTAGATGTGTCCTGCAGTCCTATGTAACACCACAGATAACACAGTTATATCTCTGAGTACAGATCATGTAGTAGATGTGTCCTGCAGTCCTATGTAACACTACAGATAACACAGTGATATCTCTGAGTACAGATCATGTAGTAGATGTGTCCTGCAGTCCTATGTAACACCACAGATAACACAGTTATATCTCTGAGTACAGATCATGTAGTAGATGTGTCCTGCAGTCCTATGTAACACTACAGATAACACAGTGATATCTCTGAGTACAGATCATGTAGTAGATGTGTCCTGCAGTCCTATGTAACACCACAGATAACACAGTGATATCTCTGAGTACAGATCATGTAGTAGATGTGTCCTGCAGTCCTATGTAACACCACAGATAACACAGTGATATCTCTGAGTACAGATCATGTAGTAGATGTGTCCTGCAGTCCTATGTAACACCACAGATAACACAGTGATATCTCTGAGTACAGATCATGTAGTAGATGTGTCCTGCAGTCCTATGTAACACCACAGATAACACAGTGATATCTCTCTGAGTACAGATCATGTAGTAGATGTGTCCTGCAGTCCTATGTAACACCACAGATAACACAGTGATATCTCTGAGTACAGATCATGTAGTAGATGTGACCTGCAGTCCTATGTAACACCACAGATAACACAGTGATATCTCTGAGTACAGATCATGTAGTAGATGTGTCCTGCAGTCCTATGTAACACCACAGATAACACAGTGATATCTCTGAGTACAGATCATGTAGTAGATGTGTCCTGCAGTCCTATGTAACACCACAGATAACACAGTGATATCTCTGAGTACAGATCATGTAGTAGATGTATCCTGCAGTCCTATGTAACACCACAGATAACACAGTGATATCTCTGAGTACAGATCATGTAGTAGATGTGTCCTGCAGTCCTATGTAACACCACAGATAACACAGTGATATCTCTGAGTACAGATCATGTAGTAGATGTGTCCTGCAGTCCTATGTAACAGCACAGATAACACAGTGATATCTCTGAGTACAGATCATGTAGTAGATGTGTCCTGCAGTCCTATGTAACACCACAGATAACACAGTGATATCTCTGAGTACAGATCATGTAGTAGATGTCACCTGCAGTCCTATGTAACACCACAGATAACACAGTGATATCTCTGAGTACAGATCATGTAGTAGATGTGTCCTGCAGTCCCATGTAACACCACAGATAACACAGTGATATCTCTGAGTACAGATCATGTAGTAGATGTGTCCTGCAGTCCTATGTAACACCACAGATAACACAGTGATATCTCTCTGAGTACAGATCATGTAGTAGATGTGACCTGCTGTCCTATGTAACACCACAGATAACACAGTGATATCTCTGAGTACAGATCATGTAGTAGATGTGTCCTGCAGTCCTATGTAACACCACAGATAACACAGTGATATCTCTGAGTACAGATCATGTAGTAGATGTGTCCTGCAGTCCTATGTAACACCACAGATAACACAGTGATATCTCTGAGTACAGATCATGTAGTAGATGTGACCTGCAGTCCTATGTAACACCACAGATAACACAGTGATATCTCTGAGTACAGATCATGTAGTAGATGTGTCCTGCAGTCCTATGTAACACCACAGATAACACAGTGATATCTCTGAGTACAGATCATGTAGTAGATGTGACCTGCAGTCCTATGTAACACCACAGATAACACAGTGATATCTCTGAGTACAGATCATGTAGTAGATGTGTCCTGCAGTCCTATGTAACACCACAGATAACACAGTGATATCTCTGAGTACAGATCATGTAGTAGATGTGACCTGCAGTCCTATGTAACACCACAGATAACACAGTGATATCTCTGAGTACAGATCATGTAGTAGATGTGTCCTGCAGTCCTATGTAACACCACAGATAACACAGTGATATCTCTGAGTACAGATCATGTAGTAGATGTGTCCTGCAGTCCTATGTAACACCACAGATAACACAGTGATATCTCTGAGTACAGATCATGTAGTAGACGTGTCCTGCAGTCCCATGTAACACCACAGATAACACAGTGATATCTCTGAGTACAGATCATGTAGTAGATGTGCCCTGCAGTCCTATGTAACACCACAGATAACACAGTGATATCTCTGAGTACAGATCATGTAGTAGATGTGTCCTGCAGTCCTATGTAACACCACAGATAACACAGTGATATCTCTGAGTACAGATCATGTAGTAGATGTGTCCTGCAGTCCTATGTAACACCACAGATAACACAGTGATATCTCTGAGTACAGATCATGTAGTAGATGTGTCCTGCAGTCCCATGTAACACCACAGATAACACAGTGATATCTCTGAGTACAGATCATGTAGTAGATGTGCCCTGCAGTCCTATGTAACACCACAGATAACACAGTGATATCTCTGAGTACAGATCATGTAGTAGATGTGTCCTGCAGTCCTATGTAACACCACAGATAACACAGTCATATCTCTGAGTACAGATCATGTAGTAGATGTGTCCTGCAGTCCTATGTAACACCACAGATAACACAGTGATATCTCTGAGTACAGATCATGTAGTAGATGTGACCTGCAGTCCTATGTAACACCACAGATAACACAGTGATATCTCTGAGTACAGATCATGTAGTAGATGTGTCCTGCAGTCCTATGTAACACCACAGATAACACAGTGATATCTCTGAGTACAGATCATGTAGTAGATGTGTCCTGCAGTCCTATGTAACACCACAGATAACACAGTGATATCTCTGAGTACAGATCATGTAGTAGATGTGTCCTGCAGTCCTATGTAACACCACAGATAACACAGTGATATCTCTCTGAGTACAGATCATGTAGTAGATGTGCCCTGCAGTCCTATGTAATGGAATGGAGAGCTCTAGTGCCTTTCTGGTCCATCCACCAGTATTTCTTACACTTGGATGTGTCGTCTTTTATCTCTTTACCTTTTTCTATGTATTTTATCTATTTTTACAGAACTAATTTGCAGCCTCTGTATAAGGAAACGCGACGACAAGATGACGGTAAGAAGCTGCAGTGATCGTCGCTCTCTGCACCAGAATGTAGGTTCCCCTTCAAGCTTCACACATGTACCCAGAGAATGATATAAGAAATGTACCAAACAAGCCAAATGACACAATGGGGCACATTTACTTACCCGGGCAATGGATTTCCCAAAATACAGAGTGTCGGACGAAGTTGAACTTTGCCGCCATTCAAACTGATTGTGCGCCCGATATCCTGCATGTGTCGCTTCCCCGCTCAGGTCCCCGGAGTTCACCTTCTTCTTCCTGGTGCATGTAAGTGCATTGTCCGTGTATAATGCGCTGTGCGGGGAGTCGGTAAGATCCCGCGCCCGATATCCTGCATGTGTCTCTTCCCCGCTCAGGTCCCCGGAGTTCATTTTCTTCTTCCTGGTGCATGTAAGTGCATTGTCCGTGTATAATGCGCTGTGCAGGGAGTCACTAAGATTGTGCGTCCAATATCCTGCATGTGTCACTTCCCCGCTCAGGTCCCCAGAGTTCACCTTCTTCTTCCCGGTGCATGTAAGTGCATTGTCTGTGTATAATGCGCTGTGCGGGGAGTCACTAAGATCCTGCGCCTGATATCCTGCATGTGTCGCCTCCCCGCTCAGGTCCCTGGAGTTCACCTTCTTCTTCCCGGTGCATGTAAGTGCATTGTCTGTGTATAATGCGCTGTGCGGGGAGTCACTAAGATCCTGCGCCTGATATCCTGCATGTGTCGCTTCCCCGCTCAGGTCCCTGGAGTTCACCTTCATCTTCCTGGTGCATGTAAGTGCATTGTCCGTGTATAATGCGCTGTGCGGGGAGTCACTAAGATCGTGCACCCGATATCCTACAAGTGTCGCTTCCCCACTCAGGTCCCTGGAGTTCACCTTCTTCCAGGTGCATGTAAGTGCATTGTCCGTGTATAATGCGCTGTGCGGGGAGTCACTAAGATCGTGCACCTGATATCCTGCATGTGTCGCTTCCCCGCTCAGGTCCCCGGAGTTCTCCTTCTTCTTCCTGGTGCATGTAAGTGCATTGTCCGTGTATAATGTGCTGTGCGGGGAGTCACTAAGATCCTGCACCCGATATCCTGCATGTGTCACTTCCCTGCTCAGGTCCCAGGAGTTCACCTTCTTCTTCCTGGTGCATGTAAGTGCATTGTCCGTGTATAATGTGCTGTGCGGGGAGTCACTAAGATCGAGCGCCCGATATCCTACATGCGTCGCTTCCCCGCTCAGGTCCCCGGAGTTCACCTTCTTCTTCCTGGTGCATGTTAGTGCATTGTCCGTGTATAATGCGCTGTGCGGGGAGTCACTAAGATCCTGTGCCCATGATATCCTGCATGTGTTGCTTCCCCGCTCAGGTCCCCGGAGTTCACCTTCTTCTTCCTGTTGCATGTAAGTGCATTGTCCGTGTATAATGCGCTGTGCAGGGAGTCACTAAGATCCTGCGCCCGATATCCTGCATGTGTCACTTCCCCGCTCAGTTCCCCGGAGTTCACCTTCATCTTCCTGGTGCATGTAAGTGCATTGTCCGTGTATAATGTGCTGTGCGGGGAGTCACTAAGATCCTGCGCCCGATATCCTGCATGTTTCACTTCCCCGCTCAGGTCCCCAGAGTTCACCTTCTTCTTCCTGGTGCATGTAAGTGCATTGTCCGTGTATAATGTGCTGTGCGGGGAGTCACTAAGATCCTGCACCCGATATCCTGCATGTGTCACTTCCCCGCTCAGGTCCCCAGAGTTCACCTTCTTCTTCCTGGTGCATGTAAGTGCATTGTCCGTGTATAATGCGATGTGCGGGGAGTCACTAAGATCCTGCACCCGATATCCTGCATGTGTCGCTTCCCCGCTCAGGTCCCCCGGAGTTCACCTTCTTCTTCCTGGTGCATGTAAGTGCATTGTCCGTGTATAATGCGCTGTGCGGGGAGTCACTAAGATCGTGCACCCGATATCCTGCATGTGTCGCTTCCCCGCTCAGGTCCCCGGAGTTCACCTTCTTCTTCCTGGTGCATGTAAGTGCATTGTCTGTGTATAATGCGCTGTGCAGGGAGTCACTAAGATCCTGCGTCTGATATCCTGCATGTGTCACTTCCTTCCTCAGGTCCCTGGAGTTCACCTTCTTCTTCCTGGTGCATGTAAGTGCATTGTCCGTGTATAATGCGCTGTGCGGGGAGTCACTAAGATCCTGCGCCCGATATCCTGCATGTGTCGCTTCCCCGCTCAGGTCCCAGGAGTTCACCTTCTTCTTCCTGGTGCATGTAAGTGCATTGTCCGTGTATAATGCGCTCTGCGGGGAGTCACTAAGATCCTGCACCTGATATCCTGCATGTGTCGCTTCCCCGCTCAGGTCCCCGGATTTCACCTTCTTCTTCCTGGTGCATGTAAGTGCATTGTCCGTGTATAATGCGCTGTGCGGGGAGTCACTAAGATCGTGCGCCCGATATCCTGCATGTGTCGCTTCCCCGCTCAGGTCCCCGGAGTTCACCTTCTTCCTCCTGGTGCATGTAAGTGCATTGTCTGTGTATAATGCGCTGTGCGGGGAGTCACTAAGATCCTGCACCCGATATCCTGCATGTGTCGCTTCCCCACTCAGGTCCCCGGAGTTCACCTTCTTCTTCCTGGTGCATGTAAGTGCATTGTCCGTGAGTAATGCGCTGTGCAGGGAGTCAATAAGATTGTGCGCCCGATATCCTGCATGTGTCGCTTCCCCGCTCAGGTCCCTGGAGTTCACCTTCTTCCTCCTGGTGCATGTAAGTGCATTGTCCGTGTATAATGCGCTGTGCGGGGAGTCACTAAGATCCTGCACCCGATATCCTGCATGTGTCGCTTCCCCACTCAGGTCCCCGGAGTTCACCTTCTTCTTCCTGGTGCATGTAAGTGCATTGTCCGTGAGTAATGCGCTGCTCAGGGAGTCACTAAGATCGTGCGCCCAATATCCTGCATGTGTCGCTTCCCCGCTCAGGTCCCTGGAGTTCACCTTCTTCTTCCTGGTGCATGTAAGTGCATTGTCTGTGTATAATGCGCTGTGCGTGGAGTCACTAAGATCCTGCGCTGATATCCTGCATGTGTCACTTCCCCGCTCAGGTCCCTGGAGTTCACCTTCTTCTTCCTGGTGCATGTAAGTGCATTGTCTGTGTATAATGTGCTGTGCCGGGAGTCACTAAGATCCTGCACCCGATATCCTGCATGTATCGCTCCCCGCTCAGGTCCCCGGAGTTAACCTTCTTCTTCCCGGTGCATGTAAGTGCATTGTCCGTGTATAATGCGCTGTGCGGGGGTCACTTAGATCGTGCGCCTGATATCCTGCATGTGTCACTTCTGCGCTCAGGTCCCCGGAGTTCACCTTCTTCTTCCTGGTGCATGTAAGTGCATTGTCCGTGTATAATGCGCTGTGCGGGGAGTCACTAAGATCCTGCGCCCGATATCCTGCATGTATCGCTCCCCGCTCAGGTCCCCGGAGTTCACCTTCTTCTTCCTGGTGCATGTAAGTGCATTGTCCGTGTATAATGTGCTGTGCGGGGAGTCACTAAGATCCTGTGCCCGATATCCTGCATGTGTCGCTTCCCCGCTCAGGTCCCCGGAGGTCACCTTCTTCTTCCTGGTGCATGTAAATGCATTGTCCGTGTATAATGTGCTGTGCAGGGAGTCACTAAGATCCTGCACCCGATATCCTGCATGTGTCGCTTCCCCGCTCAGGTCCCCGGCGTTCACCTTCTTCTTCCTGGTGCATGTAAGTGCATTGTCCGTGTATAATGCACTGTGCGGGGAGTCACTAAGATCGTGCATCCGATATCCTGCATGTGTCTCTTCCCCGCTCAGGTCCCCGGAGTTCACCTTCTTCTTCCTGGTGCATGTAAGTGCATTGTCCGTGTATAATGCACTGTGCGGGGAGTCACTAAGATCGTGCATCCGATATCCTGCATGTGTCTCTTCCCCGCTCAGGTCCCCGGAGTTCACCTTCTTCTTCCTGGTGCATGTAAGTTTATTGTCCGTGTCTAATGCGCTGTGTAGGGAGTCACTAAGATCGTGCATCCGATATCCCGCAAGTGTCACTTCCCCTCTCAGGTCCCCGGAGTTCACCTTCTTCTTCCTGGTGCATGTAAGTGCATTGTCCGTGTATAATGCGCTGTGCAGGGAGTCACTAAGATCCTGCGCCCGATATCCTGCATGTGTCGCTTCCCCGCTCAGGTCCCCGGAGTTCACCTTCTTCTTCCCAGTGCATGTAAGTGCATTGTCCGTGTATAATGGGCTGTGCGGGGAGTCACTAAGATCCTGCGCCCGATATCCTGCATGTGTCGCTTCCCCGCTCAGGTCCCCGGAGTTCACCTTCTTCTTCCCAGTGCATGTAAGTGCATTGTCCGTGTATAATGCGCTGTGCGGGGAGTCACTGAGATCGTGCGCCCGATATCCTGCATGTGTCGCTTCCCCGCTCAGGTCCCCGGAGTTCACCTTCTTCTTCCTGGTGCATGTAAGTGCATTGTCCGTGTATAATGCACTGTGCGGGGAGTCACTAAGATTGTGTGTCCGATATCCTGCATGTGTCACTTCCCCGCTCAGGTCCCTGGAGTTCACCTTCTTCTTCCTGGTGCATGTAAGTGCATTGTCCATGTATAATGCGCTGTGCGGGGAGTCACTAAGATCCTGCACCCGATATCCTGCATGTGTCGCTTCCCCGCTCAGGTCCCAGGAGTTCACCTTCTTCTTCCTGGTGCATGTAAGTGCATTGTCCGTGTATAATGCGCTGTGCGGGGAGTCACTAAGATCGTGCGCCCGATATCCTGCATGTGTCACTTCCCCGCTCAGGTCCCCGGAGTTCACCTTCTCCTTCCCGGTGCATGTAAGTGCATTGGTTGCAACACAATTTGAATATTAAATCTCGTCCGACGGCCACCCCTCGATTCTGTTGCATGAAAGTCGGTGCAGCTGGGCCAAAATCCGATTGCGTGCTACACAATCCCCTTCTAAATAGCTGTCCCAGTGGCACAATCTCCAAAGAATTTCTAAAATCCGACGAAAGTGGGATCTGCAAGACCCTTAGTAAATAAGCCACATTGTTTCAAGTAAAATTAAAAATTAAAACTTTTAGTTCCTAAATATTAAGAACATGATTTTAAATTTGACACCTAAGTGAATTTAATGACACCAATAGGTTTTCATAGAACTAAATGGAGTGACAGGATGAGGGCACAACCTGCGCTGCACTGTTCTTATTGCTGAGGGTCCATTCTTGTGAACACTGGGGGTCCCAGCAGTCGGATCCCCACTGATTAGCTTCATATATTCTGTGAGGGACTTATGTTCTCGAGATTTTTGGGATTATGTTCTCATGAACAGTTGGGGTCCCAGAAACCGGACAACGACATAATCCAAATGTGTACAACCCCTTTAACCTCTTAACGCTCCGTGCCTTAATAGTGTGTAGTGAGGCATGAAGAGGTTAAAGGGGTTGGCGAATGCCGATCGCACCGGATATCACCATGTCACCTGACCACTGTGCCAACATCACCCGGCCAATCACAGTAGACCTGCCCTGGCGATCACTGTGATTGGCCAGTCAAATCTGACTGGTCAATCACAGTGTTTTTACAGTAAAAAATGAAAACTTACGGTTCTTCCCACCCTCTAGCAGCGCCATTTTACTGTCGCTGGAGAGAGGAGCTGATGGTTATGGTGTCACACTGGGGGAGGCCGTGGATGATGTGTCTCCAGACTTTTCCAAGGCACAATGCAGCTGGGACTAGGGGAAAACCTGTGGACTCCATGTACATGTTCTGGAGGGGCCTGGATGACTTTCTGGAGAGCAAAAATATCACGGGTTATGGGGAAAAAACATTTATCTAATTCTTAAAGGTCGGACTTGATGGTCAATTTCCAACCTTATACACTGTGATACTTTATAGAATTTTTCTGTGTGCCATATATTAGGTGTCCCAAAAACCTTACACTTTGTTGGAGGCGCACAACGCGCTTCGACAGGAGAAGAGCCTGGCACTTCTAATGACCCCACATGGGTAGCCCCAGATAATTCTGCCCCTCAGGTCCCAGACTTTATAGGTCATCCTGGAATACATTTTGACACGGCAGGGCTCCGAGCTGTGGACTTTTTTAGACTTTTCAATGATGAGGAGCTAATAAATTATATGATATTCCAGACCAATCTCTAGGCTGCACAACACCACAGATGGACCCCTGCAAAGCCTATAGATTATTGCCATATATACGGAAGAACCCACACAATGATTTTTTGGGTGTTTTTCTCCAGTGCCATGAGTTGGGCAAATATATTAGGTAACAATGCAATTCTTACTCTGCACCATTAACTTTGTATTACATTTGGGCCAGCATCTCAGGGGTTAAAATGCTCATGCAATCCTACATATGCAACATCCCCCACCGGGGCCTAGCCTTTTTCTTGGGGCCTGGAGGCAGCCAGGGCCCAGAATACCGGAGTGGCTGGTGGCTGCGGCCTAGGGCACGCTGTGGTCACGGTGCTTGGTATGGGGATCGGAGGGCTGTCCTACAGCCTGGCAGCTCTCCAGCAGGTGGTGTGTGCAAGAAATGATATAGAGTAATAAAGTAATGCCCCCAGTCCAATAGTAATAACCTCTTTATAAAGTAATGTTCTACTCCACAGTAATGCCCCCCGTATATATAAAAATGCCCCCTCTATATAGAAATGCCCCTAGTCCACAGCAATGCCCCCTTTATAAAGTAACGGCCACACTGTTTACTAGTGAGCAAAGAAAAGGTTACATAATTCTCGCCTCTGTCTTCTCTCTGTGTCTTCTGTGTAGGACGATCGACGGTGATGTCATCACATGGCGCCTCCTGCTCCCGGCTGCTGTGCTGAGCTGCAGGAGACGCCATGTAGTGACACCATCACATCCCCTGCTCCGTGTGGTGCTGCGCCGAGCTGACGGCTCCTTGCATCGTTACACTACCTACAGTGGCGTAACTGGAAGCTGATGGGCCCCAGTGCAAAGTCTGTGCCAGGGCCCCGACTATAATGTATGGTTTATAGTACTATAGTCTTTTCTTATGGGAAAGTGACAGCATAAGGGCCCCCTAAACCTCTTGGGCCCTGGTGCGACCACACCCCCTGCACCTCTGACCTCCTATATCATGATGACACAGATAGCGATGAGAGTGGAAAAAAGCTCCGTGGACAGCAGGACCAGTGAACTGCTCATCCGGGGCTCCGGGCAAAAGATCCGGGGTAGGAGCCTAGCGACGCCCCTGCCCCTGCGCCTTGTACTTCCGCCATCTTTGTACATTATAGCGAGGCCTCCTACAGAAGTCATTTGGGGGTGGATTTTTGCATTGATTCTCTTTATTCTTTTATTTCTAGAAATGGACATTTATGTTTTTCCTTTAGGATCAACTAATGGAATCTCTGTCCAAACACCTGCTGCAACCCATCCTTCTTCTCACTTTGTTTCAAGGGATGGAGGACACCACCGAGCGTTCCTCGTGCTTCTTGCAGGACTTGGGAAGGCCTCAGAAGTTCTCCAGGGAAGGAGACGTGTTGATTGGTGGAGTGCTGCAGGTTTACAGGAGCGAATATCATACATGGCTGTATGACAATCATCCACCAAACAATAGATTTTGTATCAAGTAAGTGACATCCAGACAAGCAACGTCTGGGGCTGCATAGTGCCCGGCTCTCCGCAGCAATACTACATGGTTCAGAGCATTTGTAGCCAAAGAAACCTTGAAGGTTAAAAAATATTGTAATTTTTATTAACCTTTTAAATATAGTAGCTGTACCATGGAGGGAGATGTCAGCTGTATTAGAAAGGGTGAGGGGGGGTCTGCTGTATTATAAGGGGTATCTATTATTTCTCAGGGGAATAGTCAGTGGACTCCCTGGACCACCGCGGGGGATAACAACACTAGCCGCAACCCGGGAGAAGAGTCTAAGTGAACTCCTGGTCTTCGCCGCAAAGCAGGATGGTCTTGCTGTGGCGGGGAGTCACCAGGTCGCTCCGCGGGTGCGACTAGGCCCGCGGTGGCAGCCAAGGTAGGGACACGGGGACCACGGGAAGGCAGGACCATGGGAAGGCAGGACCACGGGAAGGCAGGACCTCGGATGGCTGGCAGGACCTCGGATGGCTGGCAGGACCTCGGATGGCAGGCAGGACCACGAATGGCAGGCAGGACCACGGATGGCAGGCAGGACCTCGGATGGCTGGCAGGACCTCGGATGGCTGGCAGAACCTCGGATGGCTGGCAGGACCTCGGATGGCTACTGGATTACCGGACCACCACAGGTTACCAGGACCGCCACAGGATACCAGCACCGCCACAGGATACCAGGACCGCCACAGGATACCAGGACCGCCATAGGACACAGGAAAAGCACAGAACACCACAGAACACAGGAATCACAGAATCCACAGAGGCATCTGGAAATGCTCGGGAACACGGAGGGCTTTCTCTTCAGTAACAGGACATGAAGATCTGGCAGGGAATGCTGGGAGTCGCCAGGCTATATAGCAGAGCCTTGATGCCAGCACCAATAAGGAGGATGCTGACCCTTTAAGTTCCTGGAGAGTCTCTTGCGTGCGCGCCCTAGCAGCGGGAGCGTGCGGCCGGGAAGGAAGGAGGCACGCGGACCACATGCTGGGACCCGAGCGGAGCCAAGAGCCTGGAGAGGTGAGTAAACGAGGGGGAGCAGGGCAGGACAGCATAGCACCGGTGCACCCGCGATCCGCAACATGGATCGAGGGGTCACCCGTGACATATCATATAATAGAGAAGGTGTTTGTTGTATTCTAGGGAACATGTGCCCTGTATTATACAGCATATGACAGTCACAACCCCACCGGGGCCTGAGCGAAGTCTAGGGGCAAATGGATTCCCAAAGACTTGAGTGGCTGACCAATCACAGCCTTGGATGGTATACCAACCAATCACAGCCTTGGATGGTATACCAACCAATCACAGCCTTGGATGGTATACCAACCAATCACAGCCTTGGATGGTATACCAACCAATCACAGCCTTGGATGATATACCAACCAATCACAGCCTTGGATGATATACTAACCAATCACAGCCTTGGATGATATACCAACCAATCACAGCCTTGGATGTTATACCAACCAATCACAGCCTTGGATTCTGCAGGAAAGTTACATTATCTTTAAACATAATATAAATAGATATCACCTTAACTCCTCGGTGGCAGGCAAGAGGCAATATAGATATGAACACTCCTTTTGAGTCTACACTCAAGTAGATGGCAGCAAAGAATCACTACTGGGATTAGCTATAGATTGCAGAGATTAGATGAAACCCAGGAGAAAATTACAGCCTTTCAGGAGACATAAAGATAAAGGTGCTGAATTTAGTGATGACCCATCCTACGGGACATTACAACCGATAAAGCGGTCAGGTTCGTGTTAAACACCCGTACGCAGAACCTGGAACCTGAAACTTTTTGCATTTTAAACCTCATTTGAATATACAACATACAATTATGTATAACATCTCCGGGCTGTATCTCATCTCCAGCTTATTGTACATTGCAGGCCGTCACTCCAGTATATAATATAATAAGTATATAATAGGGTATGTATCTAATCTCCGGGCTGTATCTCATCTCCGGCTTGTTGTATATTGCAGGCCGTCACTCCAGTATATAATATAATAAGTATATAATAGGGTATGTATCTAATCTCCGGGCTGTATCTCATCTCCAGCTTATTGTATATTGCAGGCCGTCATTCCAGTATATAATATAATAAGTATATAATAGGGTATGTATCTAATCTCCGGGCTGTATCTCATCTCCAGCTTATTGTATATTGCAGGCCGTCACTCCAGTATATAATATAATAAGTATATAATAGAGTATGTATCTAATCTCCGGGCTGTATCTCATCTCCAGCTTGTTGTACATTGCAGGCCGTCACTCCAGTATATAATATAATAAGTATATAATAGGGTATGTATCTAATCTCCGGGCTGTATCTCATCTCCAGCTTGTTGTACATTGCAGGCCGTCACTCCAGTATATAATATAATAAGTATATAATAGGGTATGTATCTAATCTCCGGGCTGTATCTCATCTCCAGCTTGTTGTATATTGCAGGCTGTCACTCCAGTATATAATATAATAAGTATATAATAGGGTATGTATCTAATCTCCGGGCTGTATCTCATCTCCAGCTTATTGTACATTGCAGGCCGTCACTCCAGTATTTCCGGCATCTCCTGGCTTTCTTATATGCCATAGAAGAGATAAACAGCCGCGAGGACATCTTACCCAACATCACCCTGGGTTACACAGTCTTTGCTGGCTGCACCACGGAGATGGAAGCTATCCACAACACCCTGAGTATTATATCAGGGGGGGAAAACCTTGTCCCAAATTACAGCTGCTACCAAAAGGGGAAGATAGCCGGAATAGTGGGACACAGACTCTCCTCCTCATCCATTGCCATGAACAATGTGAACAGACCGTACGGCTACCCTCAGGTAAGTGCCCACTTACATCATGGGAATAAATGATTAATAGCAAAATTTAGCAGTCGTCCCCATGGGAAATGGAGAAAATGGGGCACATTTACTTACCCGGTCCCTCGGAGTTCCCGAATGCGCATTAGCCGTCCGGAATGTATTGTGCCGCGTTTCGCTAAGATCGTGTGCCCGATATCCTGCATGTGTCACTTCCCCGCTCAGGTCCCCGGAGTTCACCTTCTTCTTCCTGGTGCATGTAAGTGCATTGTCCGTGTATAATGCGCTGTGCGGGGAGTCACTAAGATCCTGCGCCCGATATCCTGCATGTGTCGCTTCCCCGCTCAGGTCCTTGGAGTTCACCTTCTTCTTCCTGGTGCATGTAAGTGCATTGTCCGTGTATAATGTGCTGTGCGGGGAGTCACTAAGATCGTGCGCCCGATATCCTGCATGTGTCATTTCCCCGCTCAGGTCCCCGGAGTTCACCTTCTTCTTCCTGGTGCATGTAAGTGCATTGTCCGTGTATAATGCGCTGTGCGGGGAGTCACTAAGATCCTGCGCCCGATATCCTGCATGTGTCACTTCCCCGCTCAAGTCCTTGGAGTTCACCTTCTTCTTCCTGGTGCATGTAAGTGCATTGTCCATGTATAATGCGCTGTGCGGGGAGTCACTAAGATCCTGCGCCTGATATCCTGCATGTGTCACTTCCCCGCTCAGGTCCCCGGAGTTCACCTTCTTCTTCCTGGTGCATGTAAGTGCATTGTCCGTGTATAATGTGCTGTGCGGGGAGTCACTAAGATCCTGCGCCCGATATCCTGCATGTGTCACTTCCCCGCTCAGGTCCCTGGAGTTCACCTTCTTCTTCCTGGTGCATGTAAGTGCATTGTCCGTGTATAATGCGCTGTGCGGGGAGTCACTAAGATCGTGCACACGATATCCTGTATGTGTCGCTTCCCCGCTCATGTCCCCGGAGTTCACCTTCTTCTTCCTGGTACATGTAAGTGCATTGTCCGTGTATAATGCGCTGTGCGGGGAGTCACTAAGATCCTGCCCCCCGATATCCTGCATGTGTCGCTTCCCCGCTCAGGTCCCTGGAGTTCACCTTCTTCTTCCTGGTGCATGTAAGTGCATTGTCCGTGTATAATGCGCTGTGCGGGAAGTCACTAAGATTGTGCGCCCGATATCCTGCATGTGTCGCTTCCCCGCTCAGGTCCCCGGAGTTCACCTTCTTCTTCCTGGTGCATGTAAGTGCATTGTCCGTGTATAATGCGCTGTGCGGGGAGTCACTAAGATCCTGCGCCCGATATCCTGCATGTGTCGCTTCCCCGCTCAGGTCCCTGGAGTTCACCTTCTTCTTCCTGGTGCATGTAAGTGCATTGTCCGTGTATAATGCGCTGTGCGGGGAGTCACTAAGATCCTGCGCCCGATATCCTGCATGTGTCGCTTCCCCGCTCAGGTCCCCGGAGTTCACCTTCTTCCTGGTGCATGTAAGTGCATTGTCCGTGTATAATGCGCTGTGCGGGGAGTCACTAAGATCCTGCACCCGATATCCTGCATGTGTCGCTCCCCGCTCAGGTCCCTGGAGTTCACCTTCTTTTTCCTGGTGCATGTAAGTGCATTGTCCGTGTATAATGTGCTGTGCGGGGAGTCACTAAGATCCTGCGCCCGATATCCTGCATGTGTCGCTTCCCCACTCAGGTCCCCGGAGTTCACCTTCTTCTTCCCGGTGCATGTAAGTGCATTGTCCGTGTATAATGCGCTGTGCGGGGAGTCACTAAGATCCTGCGCCCGATATCCTGCATGTGTCGCTTCCCCACTCAGGTCCCTGGAGTTCACCTTCTTCTTCCTGGTGCATGTAAGTGCATTGTCCATGTATAATGCGCTGTGCGGGGAGTCACTAAGATCCTGCGCCCGATATCCTGCATGTGTTGCTTCCCCGCTCAGGTCCCTGGAGTTCACCTTCTTCTTCCTGGTGCATGTAAGTGCATTGTCCTTGTATAATGTGCTGTGCTGGGAGTCACTAAGATCCTGCACCTGATATACTGCATGTGTCACTTCCCTGCTCAGGTCCCCGGAGTTTACCTTTTCTTCCTGGTGAATGTAAGTGCATTGTCCGTGTATAATGCGCTGTGCGGGGAGTCACTAAGATCCTGCGCCCAATATCCTGCATGTGTCGCTTGCCCGCTCAGGTCCCCGGAGTTTACCTTCTTCTTCCTGGTGCATGTAAATGCATTGTCCGTGTATAATGCGCTGTGCGGGGAGTCACTTAGATTGTGCGCCCGATATCCTGCATGTGTCGCTTCCCGGCTCAGGTCCCATGGAGTTCACCTTCTTCTTCCTGGTGCATGTAAGTGCAGTGTCCGTGTATAATGTGCTGTGCGGGGAGTCACTAAGATCGTGCCCCGATATCCTGCATGTGTCGCTTCCCCGCTCAGGTCCCCGGAGTTTACCTTCTTCTTCCTGGTGCATGTAAATGCATTGTCCGTGTATAATGCGCTGTGCGGGGAGTCACTAAGATCCTGCACCCGATATCCTGCATGTGTCGCTCCCCGCTCAGGTCCCCGGAGTTCACCTTCTTCTTCCTGGTGCATGTAAGTGCAGTGTCCGTGTATAATGTGCTGTGCGGGGAGTCACTAAGATCGTGCCCCGATATCCTGCATGTGTCACTTCCCCGCTCAGGGCCTTGGAGTTCACCTTCTTCTTCCTGGTGCATGTAAGTGCATTGTCCATGTATAATGTGCTGTGCGGGGAGTCACTAAGATCGTGCGCCCGATATCCTGCATGTGTCGCTTCCCCGCTCAGGTCCCCGGAGTTCACCTTCTTCTTCCTGGTGCATGTAAGTGCATTGTCCGTGTATAATGCGCTGTGCGGGGAGTCACTAAGATCCTGCGCCCGATATCCTGCATGTGTCGCTTCCCCGCTCAGGTCCCCGGAGTTCACCTTCTTCTTCCTGATGCATGTAAGTGCATTGTCCGTGTATAATGCGCTGTGCGGGGAGTCACTAAGATCATGCCCCGATATCCTGCATGTGTCGCTTTCCCGCTCAGGTCCCTGGAGTTCACCTTCTTCTTCCTGGTGCATGTAAGTGCATTGTCCGTGTATAATGCGCTGTGCGGGGAGTCACTAAGATCCTGCCCCCCGATATCCTGCATGTGTCACTTCCCCGCTCATGTCCCCGGAGTTCACCTTCTTCTTCCTGGTGCATGTAAGTGAATTGTCTGCGTATAATGCACTGTGCGGGGAGTCACTAAGATTGTGCGCCCGATATCCTGCATGTGTCGCTTCCCCGCTCAGGTCCCCGGAGTTCACCTTCTTCTTCCTGGTGCATGTAAGTGCATTGTCCGTGTATAATGCGCTGTGCGGGGAGTCACTAAGATCGTGCACCCGATATCCTGCATGTGTCGCTTCCCCGCTCAGGTCCCCGGAGTTCACTTTCTTCTTCCTGGTGCATGTAAGTGCATTGTCCGTGTATAATGCGCTGTGCGGGGAGTCACTAAGATCCTGCGCCCGATATCCTGCATGTGTCGCTTCCCCACTCAGGTCCCTGGAGTTCACCTTCTTCTTCCTGGTGCATGTAAGTGCATTGTCCATGTATAATGCGCTGTGCGGGGAGTCACTAAGATCGTGCGTCCGATATCCTGCATGTGTCGCTTCCCCGCTCAGGTCCCCGGAGTTCACCTTCTTCTTCCTGGTGCATGTAAGTGCATTGTCCGTGTATAATGCGCTGTGCGGGGAGTCACTAAGATCCTGCACCTGATATACTGCATGTGTCACTTCCCTGCTCAGGTCCCCGGAGTTCACCTTCTTCCTCCTGGTGCATGTAAGTGCATTGTCCGTGTATAATGCGCTGTGCGAGGAGTCACTAAGATCCTGCGCCCAATATCCTGCATGTGTCGCTTCCCCGCTCAGGTCCCCGGAGTTTACCTTCTTCTTCCTGGTGCATGTAAATGCATTGTCCGTGTATAATGCGCTGTGCAGGGAGTCACTTAGATCGTACGCCCGATATCCTGCATGTGTCGCTTCCCGGCTCAGGTCCCCGGAGTTCACCTTCTTCTTCCTGGTGCATGTAAGTGCATTGTCCGTGTATAATGCGCTGTGCGGTGAGTCACTAAGATCCTGCGCCCAATATCCTGCATGTGTCGCTTCCCCGCTCAGGTCCCCGGAGTTTACCTTCTTCTTCCTGGTGCATGTAAATGCATTGTCCGTGTATAATGCGCTGTGCGGGGAGTCACTTAGATCGTGCGCCCGATATCCTGCATGTGTCGCTTCCCGGCTCAGGTCCCTGGAGTTCACCTTCTTCTTCCTGGTGCATGTAAGTGCATTGTCCGTGTATAATGTGCTGTGCGGGGAGTCACTAAGATCGTGCCCCGATATCCTGCATGTGTCGCTTCCCCGCTCAGGTCCCTGGAGTTCACCTCCTTCTTCCTGGGGCATGTAAGTGCATTGTCCGTGTATAATGTGCTGTGCGGGGAGTCACTAAGATCGTGCCCCGATATCCTGCATGTGTCTCTTCCCCGCTCAGGTCCCTGGGGTTCACCTTCTTCTTCCTGGTGCATGTAAGTGCATTGTCCGTGTATAATGCGCTGTGCGGGGAGTCACTAAGATCCTGCGCCCGATATCCTGCATGTGTCACTTCCCCGCTCAGGTCCCCGGAGTTCACCTTCTTCTTCCTGGTGCATGTAAGTGCATTGTCCGTGTATAATGCGCTGTGCGGGGAGTCACTAAGATCATGCCCCGATATCCTGCATGTGTCGCTTTCCCGCTCAGGTCCCTTGTGTTCACCTTCTTCTTCCTGGTGCATGTAAGTGCATTGTCCGTGTATAATGCGCTGTGCGGGGAGTCACTAAGATCCTGCGCCTGATATCCTGCATGTGTCGCTTCATCGCTCAGGTCCCTGGAGTTCACCTTCTTCTTCCTGGTGCATGTAAGTGCATTGTCCGTGTATAATCTGCTGTGCGGGGAGTCACTAAGATTGTGCGCCTGATATCCTGCATGTTTCACTTCCCCGCTCAGGTCTCCAGAGTTCACCTTCTTCTTCCTGTTGCATGTAAGTGCATTGTCCGTGTATAATGCGCTGTGCGGGGAGTCACTAAGATCCTGTGCCCGATATCCTGCATGTGTAGCTTCCCCGCTCAGGTCCCCGGAGTTCACCTTCTTCTTCCTGGTGCATGTAAGTGCATTGTCCGTGTATAATGCGCTGTGTGGGGAGTCACTAAGATCCTGCACCCGATATCCTGCATGTGTCGCTTCCCCGCTCAAGTCCCCGGAGTTTACCTTCTTCTTCCTGGTGCAAGTAAGTGCATTGTCCGTGTATAATGCGCTGTGCGGGGAATCACTAAGATCCTGCGCCCGATATTCTGCATGTGTTGCTTCCCCGCTCAGGTCCCCGGAGTTCACCTTCTTCTTCCTGGTGCATGTAAGTGCATTGTCCGTGTATAATGCGCTGTGCGGGGAGTCACTAAGATCCTGCGCCCGATATCCTGCATGTGTCGCTTCCCCGCTCAGGTCCCCGGAGTTCACCTTCTTCTTCTTGGTGCATGTAAGTGCATTGTCCGTGTATAATGTGCTGTGCGGGGAGTCACTAAGATCCTGCGCCCGATATCCTACATGTGTCGCTTCCAATTTCAGGTCCCCGGAGTTCCCCTTCTTCTTCCTGGTGCATGTAAGTGCATTGTCCGTGCATAATGTGCTGTGCGGGGAGTCACTAAGATCGTGCGCCCGATATCCTGCATGTTTCGCTTCCCCGCTAAGGTCCCTGGAGTTCACCTTCTTCTTCCTGGTGCATGTAAGTGCATTGTCCATGTATAATGCGCTGTGCGGGGAGTCACTAAGATCGTGCGCCCAATATCCTGCATGTGTCGCTTCCAATTTCAGGTCCCCGGAGTTCCCCTTCTTCTTCCTGGTGCATGTAAGTGCATTGTCCGTGCATAATGTGCTGTGCGGGGAGTCACTAAGATCGTGCGCCCGATATCCTGCATGTGTCGCTTCCCCGCTAAGGTCCCTGGAGTTCACCTTCTTCTTCCTGGTGCATGTAAGTGCATTGTCCGTGTATAATGCGCTGTGTGGGGAGTCACTAAGATCGTGCGGACGATATCCTGCATGTGTCGCTTCCCCGCTCAGGTCCCCGGAGTTCACCTTCTTCTTCCTGGTGCATGTAAGTGCATTGTCTGTGTATAATGCGCTGTGCGGGGAGTCACTAAGATCCTGCGTACGATATCCTGCATGTGTCGCTTCCCCGCTCAGGTCCCCGGAGTTCACCTTCTTCTTCCTGGTGCATGTAAGTGCATTCTACGTGTATAATGTGCTGTGCGGGGAGTCACTAAGATCGTACGCCCGATATCCTGCATGTGTCGCTTCCCTGCTCAGGTCCCCGGAGTTCACCTTCTTCTTCCTAGTGCATGTAAGTGCATTGTCCGTGTATAATGCGCTGTGCGGGAAGTCACTAAGATCCTGCGCCCGATATCCTACATGTGTCGCTTCCCCGCTCAGGTCCCCGGAGTTCACCTTCTTCTTCCTGGTGCATGTAAGTGCATTGTCCGTGTATAATGCGCTGTGCGGGGAGTCACTAAGATCCTGCACCCGATATCCTGCATGTATCACTTCCCCGCTCAGGTCCCCAGAGTTCACCTTCTTCTTCCTGGTGCATGTAAGTGCATTGTCCGTGTATAATGCGCTGTGCGGGGAGTCACTAAGATCCTGCGCCTGATATCCTGCATGTGTCGCTTCCCCGCTCAGGTCCCAGGAGTTTACCTTCTTCTTCCTGGTGCATGTAAGTGCATTGTCCGTGTACAATGCGCTGTGCGGGGAGTCACTAAGATCCTGCACCCGATATCCTGCATGTGTCGCTTCCCCGCTCAGGTCCCCGGAGTTCACCTTCTTCTTCCTGGTGCATGTAAGTGCATTGTCCATGTATAATGCGCTGTGCGGGGAGTCACTACGATCGTGCCCCCGATATCCTGCATGTGTCGCTTCCCCGCTCAGGTCACCGGAGTTCACCTTCTTCTTCCTGTTGCATGTAAGTGCATTGTCCATGTATAATGTGCTGTGCGGGGAGTCACTAAGATCCTGCGCCCGATATCCTGCATGTGTCGCTTCCCCGCTTAGGTCCCCAGAGTTCACCTTCTTCTTCCTGTTGCATGTAAGTGCATTGTCCGTGTATAATGCGCTTTGCGAAGTATCACTAAGATCCTGCGCCCGATATCCTGCATGTATCGCATCCCATTTCAGGGCCCCGGAGTTCACCTTCTTCTTCCTGGTGCATGTAAGTGCATTGTCCGTGTATAATGCGCTGTGCGGGGAGTCACTAAGGTCCTGCCCCCGATATCCTGCATGTGTCACTTCCCCGCTCAGGTCCCTGGAGTTCACCTTCTTCTTCCTGGTGCATGTAAGTGCATTGTCCGTGTATAATGTGCTGTGCGGGGAGTCACTAAGATCCTGCGCCCGATATCCTGCATGTGTCGCTTCCCCGCTCAGGTCCCCAGAGTTCACCTTCTTCTTCCTGATGCATGTAAGTGCATTGTCCGTGTATAATGCGCTGTGCGGGGAGTCACTAAGATCCTACGCCCGATATCCTGCATGTGTCACTTCCCCGCTCAGGTCCCTGGAGTTCACCTTCTTCTTCCTGGTGCATGTAAGTGCATTGTCCGTGTATAATGTGCTGTGCGGGGAGTCACTAAGATCCTGTGCCCGATATCCTGCATGTGTCGCTTCCCCGCTCAGGTCCCCAGAGTTCACCTTCTTCTTCCTGATGCATGTAAGTGCATTGTCCGTGTATAATGCGCTGTGCGGGGAGTCACTAAGATCCTGCACCCGATATCCTGCATGTGTCACTTCCCCGCTCAGGTCTCTGGAGTTCACCTTCTTCTTCCTGGTGCATGTAAGTGCATTGTCCGTGTATAATGCGCTGTGCGGGGAGTCACTAAGATCCTGCCCCCGATATCCTGCATGTGTCGCTTCCCCGCTCAGGTCTCTGGAGTTCACCTTCTTCTTCCTGGTGCATGTAAGTGCATTGTCCGTGTATAATGCGCTGTGCGGGGAGTCACTAAGATCCTGCACCCGATATCCTCCATGTGTCACTTCCCCGCTCAGGTCCCCGGAGTTCACCTTCTTCTTCCTAGTGCATGTAAGTGCATTGTCCGTGTATAATGCGCTGTGCGGGGAGTCACTGAGATCGTGCCCCCGATATCCTGCATGTGTCACTTCCCCGCTCAGGTCCCTGGAGTTCACCTTCTTCTTCCTGGTGCATGTAAGTGCATTGTCCGTGTATAATGTGCTGTGCGGGGAGTCAATAAGATCCTGAGCCCGATATCCTACATGTGTCGCTTCCCATTTCAGGTCCCCGGAGTTCCCCTTCTTCTTCCTGGTGCATGTAAGTGCATTGTCCGTGTATAATGCACTGTGCGGGGAGTCACTAAGATCGTGCGCCCGATATCCTGCATGTGTCGCTTCCCCGCTCAGGTCCCTGGAGTTCACCTTCTTCTTCCTGGTGCATGTAAGTGCATTGTCCATGTATAATGCGCTGTGCGGGGAGTCACTAAGATCCTGCGCCCGATATCCTGCATGTGTCGCTTCCCCGCTTAGGTCCCCGGAGTTCACCTTCTTCTTCCTGGTGCATGTAAGTGCATTGTCCGTGTATAATGCGCTGTGCGGGGAGTCACTAAGATCCTGCGCCCGATATCCTGCATGTATCGCATCCCATTTCAGGGCCCCGGAGTTCACCTTCTTCTTCCTGGTGCATGTAAGTGCATTGTCCGTGTATAATGCGCTGTGCGGGGAGTCACTAAGATCCTACGCCCGATATCCTGCATGTGTCACTTCCCCGCTCAGGTCCCTGGAGTTCACCTTCTTCTTCCTGGTGCATGTAAGTGCATTGTCCGTGTATAATGCGCTGTGCGGGGAGTCACTAAGATCCTGCCCCCGATATCCTGCATGTGACGCTTCCCCGATCAGGTCCCAGGAGTTCACCTTCTTCTTCCTGGTGCATGTAAGTGCATTGTCCGTGTATAATGCGCTGTGCGGGGAGTCACTAAGATCCTGCCCCCGATTTCCTGCATGTGTCGCTTCCCCGCTCAGGTCCCCAGAGTTCACCTTCTTCTTCCTGATGCATGTAAGTGCATTGTCCGTGTATAATGCGCTGTGCGGGGAGTCACTAAGATCCTGCACCCGATATCCTGCATGTGTCGCTTCCCCGCTCAGGTCTCTGGAGTTCACCTTCTTCTTCCTGGTGCATGTAAGTGCATTGTCCGTGTATAATGTGCTGTGCGGGGAGTCACTAAGATCGTGCGCCCGATATCCTGCATGTGTCGCTTCCCCACTCAGGTCCCTGGAGTTCACCTTCTTCTTCCTGGTGCATGTAAGTGCATTGTCCGTGCATAATGTGCTGTGCGGGGAGTCACTAAGATCGTGCGCCCGATATCCTGCATGTGTCGCTTCCCCGCTAAGGTCCCTGGAGTTCACCTTCTTCTTCCTGGTGCATGTAAGTGCATTGTCCGTGTATAATGCGCTGTGTGGGGAGTCACTAAGATCGTGCGGACGATATCCTGCATGTGTCGCTTCCCCGCTCAGGTCCCCGGAGTTCACCTTCTTCTTCCTGGTGCATGTAAGTGCATTGTCTGTGTATAATGCGCTGTGCGGGGAGTCACTAAGATCCTGCGTACGATATCCTGCATGTGTCGCTTCCCCGCTCAGGTCCCCGGAGTTCACCTTCTTCTTCCTGGTGCATGTAAGTGCATTCTACGTGTATAATGTGCTGTGCGGGGAGTCACTAAGATCGTACGCCCGATATCCTGCATGTGTCGCTTCCCTGCTCAGGTCCCCGGAGTTCACCTTCTTCTTCCTAGTGCATGTAAGTGCATTGTCCGTGTATAATGCGCTGTGCGGGAAGTCACTAAGATCCTGCGCCCGATATCCTACATGTGTCGCTTCCCCGCTCAGGTCCCCGGAGTTCACCTTCTTCTTCCTGGTGCATGTAAGTGCATTGTCCGTGTATAATGCGCTGTGCGGGGAGTCACTAAGATCCTGCACCCGATATCCTGCATGTATCACTTCCCCGCTCAGGTCCCCAGAGTTCACCTTCTTCTTCCTGGTGCATGTAAGTGCATTGTCCGTGTATAATGCGCTGTGCGGGGAGTCACTAAGATCCTGCGCCTGATATCCTGCATGTGTCGCTTCCCCGCTCAGGTCCCAGGAGTTTACCTTCTTCTTCCTGGTGCATGTAAGTGCATTGTCCGTGTACAATGCGCTGTGCGGGGAGTCACTAAGATCCTGCACCCGATATCCTGCATGTGTCGCTTCCCCGCTCAGGTCCCCGGAGTTCACCTTCTTCTTCCTGGTGCATGTAAGTGCATTGTCCATGTATAATGCGCTGTGCGGGGAGTCACTACGATCGTGCCCCCGATATCCTGCATGTGTCGCTTCCCCGCTCAGGTCACCGGAGTTCACCTTCTTCTTCCTGTTGCATGTAAGTGCATTGTCCATGTATAATGTGCTGTGCGGGGAGTCACTAAGATCCTGCGCCCGATATCCTGCATGTGTCGCTTCCCCGCTTAGGTCCCCAGAGTTCACCTTCTTCTTCCTGTTGCATGTAAGTGCATTGTCCGTGTATAATGCGCTTTGCGAAGTATCACTAAGATCCTGCGCCCGATATCCTGCATGTATCGCATCCCATTTCAGGGCCCCGGAGTTCACCTTCTTCTTCCTGGTGCATGTAAGTGCATTGTCCGTGTATAATGCGCTGTGCGGGGAGTCACTAAGGTCCTGCCCCCGATATCCTGCATGTGTCACTTCCCCGCTCAGGTCCCTGGAGTTCACCTTCTTCTTCCTGGTGCATGTAAGTGCATTGTCCGTGTATAATGTGCTGTGCGGGGAGTCACTAAGATCCTGCGCCCGATATCCTGCATGTGTCGCTTCCCCGCTCAGGTCCCCAGAGTTCACCTTCTTCTTCCTGATGCATGTAAGTGCATTGTCCGTGTATAATGCGCTGTGCGGGGAGTCACTAAGATCCTACGCCCGATATCCTGCATGTGTCACTTCCCCGCTCAGGTCCCTGGAGTTCACCTTCTTCTTCCTGGTGCATGTAAGTGCATTGTCCGTGTATAATGTGCTGTGCGGGGAGTCACTAAGATCCTGTGCCCGATATCCTGCATGTGTCGCTTCCCCGCTCAGGTCCCCAGAGTTCACCTTCTTCTTCCTGATGCATGTAAGTGCATTGTCCGTGTATAATGCGCTGTGCGGGGAGTCACTAAGATCCTGCACCCGATATCCTGCATGTGTCACTTCCCCGCTCAGGTCTCTGGAGTTCACCTTCTTCTTCCTGGTGCATGTAAGTGCATTGTCCGTGTATAATGCGCTGTGCGGGGAGTCACTAAGATCCTGCCCCCGATATCCTGCATGTGTCGCTTCCCCGCTCAGGTCTCTGGAGTTCACCTTCTTCTTCCTGGTGCATGTAAGTGCATTGTCCGTGTATAATGCGCTGTGCGGGGAGTCACTAAGATCCTGCACCCGATATCCTCCATGTGTCACTTCCCCGCTCAGGTCCCCGGAGTTCACCTTCTTCTTCCTAGTGCATGTAAGTGCATTGTCCGTGTATAATGCGCTGTGCGGGGAGTCACTGAGATCGTGCCCCCGATATCCTGCATGTGTCACTTCCCCGCTCAGGTCCCTGGAGTTCACCTTCTTCTTCCTGGTGCATGTAAGTGCATTGTCCGTGTATAATGTGCTGTGCGGGGAGTCAATAAGATCCTGAGCCCGATATCCTACATGTGTCGCTTCCCATTTCAGGTCCCCGGAGTTCCCCTTCTTCTTCCTGGTGCATGTAAGTGCATTGTCCGTGTATAATGCACTGTGCGGGGAGTCACTAAGATCGTGCGCCCGATATCCTGCATGTGTCGCTTCCCCGCTCAGGTCCCTGGAGTTCACCTTCTTCTTCCTGGTGCATGTAAGTGCATTGTCCATGTATAATGCGCTGTGCGGGGAGTCACTAAGATCCTGCGCCCGATATCCTGCATGTGTCGCTTCCCCGCTTAGGTCCCCGGAGTTCACCTTCTTCTTCCTGGTGCATGTAAGTGCATTGTCCGTGTATAATGCGCTGTGCGGGGAGTCACTAAGATCCTGCGCCCGATATCCTGCATGTATCGCATCCCATTTCAGGGCCCCGGAGTTCACCTTCTTCTTCCTGGTGCATGTAAGTGCATTGTCCGTGTATAATGCGCTGTGCGGGGAGTCACTAAGATCCTACGCCCGATATCCTGCATGTGTCACTTCCCCGCTCAGGTCCCTGGAGTTCACCTTCTTCTTCCTGGTGCATGTAAGTGCATTGTCCGTGTATAATGCGCTGTGCGGGGAGTCACTAAGATCCTGCCCCCGATATCCTGCATGTGACGCTTCCCCGATCAGGTCCCAGGAGTTCACCTTCTTCTTCCTGGTGCATGTAAGTGCATTGTCCGTGTATAATGCGCTGTGCGGGGAGTCACTAAGATCCTGCCCCCGATTTCCTGCATGTGTCGCTTCCCCGCTCAGGTCCCCAGAGTTCACCTTCTTCTTCCTGATGCATGTAAGTGCATTGTCCGTGTATAATGCGCTGTGCGGGGAGTCACTAAGATCCTGCACCCGATATCCTGCATGTGTCGCTTCCCCGCTCAGGTCTCTGGAGTTCACCTTCTTCTTCCTGGTGCATGTAAGTGCATTGTCCGTGTATAATGTGCTGTGCGGGGAGTCACTAAGATCGTGCGCCCGATATCCTGCATGTGTCGCTTCCCCACTCAGGTCCCTGGAGTTCACCTTCTTCTTCCTGGTGCATGTAAGTGCATTGTCCATGTATAATGCGCTGTGCGGGGAGTCACTAAGATCCTGCGTACGATATCCTGCATGTGTCGCTTCCCCGCTCAGGTCCCAGGAGTTCAATGTCCGTGTATAATGCGCTGTGTGGGGAGTTACTAAGATCGTGCGCCCGATATCCTGCATGTGTCACTTCCCCGCTCAGGTCCCCGGAGTTCACCTTCTTCTTCCTGGTGCATGTATGTGCATTGTCCGTGTATAATGCGCTGTGCGGGGAGTCACTAAGATCCTGCGCCCGATATCCTACATGTGTCGCTTCCCCGCTCAGGTCCCCGGAGTTCACCTTCTTCTTCCTGGTGCATGTAAGTGCATTGTCCGTGTATAATGCGCTGTGCGGGGAGTCACTAAGATCCTGCACCCGATATCCTGCATGTGTCGCTTCCCCGCTCAGGTCCCCGGAGTTCACCTTCTTCTTCCTGGTGCATGTAAGTGCATTGTCCGCGTATAATGCGCTGTGCGGGGAGTCACTAAGATCCTGCACCCGATATCCTGCATGTGTCACTTCCCCGCTCAGGTCCCCAGAGTTTACCTTCTTCTTCCTGGTGCAAGTAAGTGCATTGTCCGTGTACAATGCGCTGTGCGGGGAGTCACTACGATCGTGCCCCGATATCCTGCATGTGTCGCTCCCCGCTCAGGTCCCCGGGGTTCACCTTCTTCTTCCTGTTGCATGTAAGTGCATTGTCCGTGTATAATGTGCTGTGCGGGGAGTCACTAAGATCCTGCGCCCGATATCCTGCATGTGTCGCTTCCCCACTCAGGTCCCCAGAGTTCACCTTCTTCTTCCTGTTGCATGTAAGTGCATTGTCCGTGTATAATGCGCTGTGCGGGGAGTTACTAAGATCCTGCGCCCGATATCCTGCATGTGTCGCTTCCCCGCTCAGGTCCCAGGAGTTCACCTTCTTCTTCCTGGTGCATGTAAGTGCATTGTCCATGTATAATGCGCTGTGCGGGGAGTCACTAAGATCCTGCGCCCGATATCCTGCATGTGTCGCTTCCCCGCTCAGGTCCCAGGAGTTCACCTTCTTCTTCCTGGTGCATGTAAGTGCATTGTCCATGTATAATGCGCTGTGCGGGGAGTCACTAAGATCCTGCACTCGATATCCTGCATGTGTCGCTTCCCCGCTCAGGTCCCTGGAGTTCACCTTCTTCCTAGTGCATGTAAGTGCATTGTCCGTGTATAACGCGCTGTGCGCGGAGTCACTAAGATCCTGCACCCGATATCCTGCATGTGTCGCTTCCCCACTCAGGTCCCAGGAGTTCACCTTCTTCTTCCTGGTGCATGTAAGTGCATTGTCCGTGTATAACGCGCTGTGCGGGGAGTCACTAAGATACTGCGCCTGATATCCTGCATGTGTCGCTTCCCCGCTCAGGTCCCCAGAGTTCACCTTCTTCTTCCTGATGCATGTAAGTGCATTGTCCGTGTATAATGCGCTGTGCGGGGAGTCACTAAGATCCTGCACCCGATATCCTGCATGTGTCGCTTCCCCGCTCAGGTCTCTGGAGTTCACCTTCTTCTTCCTGGTGCATGTAAGTGCATTGTCCGTGTATAATGTGCTGTGCGGGGAGTCACTAAGATCGTGCGCCCGATATCCTGCATGTGTCGCTTCCCCACTCAGGTCCCTGGAGTTCACCTTCTTCTTCCTGGTGCATGTAAGTGCATTGTCCATGTATAATGCACTGTGCGGGGAGTCACTAAGATCCTGCGTACGATATCCTGCATGTGTCGCTTCCCCGCTCAGGTCCCAGGAGTTCAATGTCCGTGTATAATGCGCTGTGTGGGGAGTTACTAAGATCGTGCGCCCGATATCCTGCAGGTGTCACTTCCCCGCTCAGGTCCCCGGAGTTCACCTTCTTCTTCCTGGTGCATGTATGTGCATTGTCCGTGTATAATGCGCTGTGCGGGGAGTCACTAAGATCCTGCGCCCGATATCCTACATGTGTCGCTTCCCCGCTCAGGTCCCCGGAGTTCACCTTCTTCTTCCTGGTGCATGTAAGTGCATTGTCCGTGTATAATGCGCTGTGCGGGGAGTCACTAAGATCCTGCACCCGATATCCTGCATGTGTCGCTTCCCCGCTCAGGTCCCCGGAGTTCACCTTCTTCTTCCTGGTGCATGTAAGTGCATTGTCCGCGTATAATGCGCTGTGCGGGGAGTCACTAAGATCCTGCACCCGATATCCTGCATGTGTCACTTCCCCGCTCAGGTCCCCAGAGTTTACCTTCTTCTTCCTGGTGCATGTAAGTGCATTGTCCGTGTACAATGCGCTGTGCGGGGAGTCACTACGATCGTGCCCCGATATCCTGCATGTGTCGCTCCCCGCTCAGGTCCCCGGGGTTCACCTTCTTCTTCCTGTTGCATGTAAGTGCATTGTCCGTGTATAATGTGCTGTGCGGGGAGTCACTAAGATCCTGCGCCCGATATCCTGCATGTGTCGCTTCCCCACTCAGGTCCCCAGAGTTCACCTTCTTCTTCCTGTTGCATGTAAGTGCATTGTCCGTGTATAATGCGCTGTGCGGGGAGTTACTAAGATCCTGCGCCCGATATCCTGCATGTGTCGCTTCCCCGCTCAGGTCCCAGGAGTTCACCTTCTTCTTCCTGGTGCATGTAAGTGCATTGTCCATGTATAATGCGCTGTGCGGGGAGTCACTAAGATCCTGCACCCGATATCCTGCATGTGTCGCTTCCCCGCTCAGGTCCCAGGAGTTCACCTTCTTCTTCCTGGTGCATGTAAGTGCATTGTCCATGTATAATGCGCTGTGCGGGGAGTCACTAAGATCCTGCACTCGATATCCTGCATGTGTCGCTTCCCCGCTCAGGTCCCTGGAGTTCACCTTCTTCCTAGTGCATGTAAGTGCATTGTCCGTGTATAACGCGCTGTGCGCGGAGTCACTAAGATCCTGCACCCGATATCCTGCATGTGTCGCTTCCCCACTCAGGTCCCAGGAGTTCACCTTCTTCTTCCTGGTGCATGTAAGTGCATTGTCCGTGTATAACGCGCTGTGCGGGGAGTCACTAAGATACTGCGCCTGATATCCTGCATGTGTCGCTTCCCTGCTCAGGTCCCAGGAGTTCACCTTCTTCTTCCTGGTGCATGTAAGTGCTTGGGCTTGTAACACAATTTTAGTCTTAAATCACGCACTCAGTCCGAATGAGTCGCATCCTCCGACGCCCCCCGATTTGTCACATGGAAGCTCAACAGCTTTGCCACAGTCTGATCACATGCGACACAATCCCAGCGCAGACCCTTTTTATATACCAAACGTATAGTCCAAACTGCGCAAAACCCAAAAAAGGTGCAAAGTCTGATGAAAGTGCGATCTGTGACCCTTAGTAAATGAGCCCTCATGTGTCAGAAATGACCTGCGCCCATGACTCCTTTTGACTACGTCTTTTTATCATTAAAGGGGTTGGTCACTTTACTCCATGTGTTTTGTAATGTCTGTGTAAGTGTAGGGGGGGGGGGGTATGTTAGGTAATTTACCAATATACATTAATTAATATTTCTGCTTTCTTGAAATGTAAAGTCCCTGGGTCAGAAATGTCTTTAACCTCATCAGCCTCCAATTAGTGTCGTTAATAATAAGCCGCAGGTGGAGGGTCTTGGATATGAATTATTATTCACAAATCAAAGCTGTTTTCAAGCATCAAGATTGTATGTAACATCAACATTTCTCTCTGGTACTGAACCCCCAGTAACCAATAGTAACACAGCCCCCAGTAGCCAATAGTAACACAGCCCCCAGTAGCCAATAGTAACACAGCCACCAGTAGCCAATAGTAACACAGCTCCCAGAAACCAATAGTAACACAGCCCCCAGTAACCAATAGTAACACAGCCCCCAATAGCCAATAGTAACACAGCCTCCAGTAGCCAATAGTAACACAGCCCCCAGTAGCCAATAGTAACACAGCCCCCAGTAGCCAATAGTAACACAACCATCAGTAGCCAATAGTAACACAGCCCCCAGTAGCTAATAGTAACACAGCTCCCAGTAGCCAATAGTAACACAGCTCCCAGTAGCCAATAGTAACACAGCCCCCAGTAGCCAATAGTAACACAACCATCAGTAGCCAATAGTAACACAGCCCCCAGTAGCTAATAGTAACACAGCCCCCAGTAACCAATAGTAACACAGCCCCCAGTAGCTAATAGTAACACAGCTCCCAGTAACCAATAGTAACACAGCCCCCAGTAACCAATAGTAACACGGCCACCAGTAACCAATAGTAACACAGCCACCAGTAACCAATAGTAACACAGCCACCAGTAGCCAATAGTAACACAGCCACCAGTAGCCAATAGTAACACAGTCCCCAGTAACCAATAGTAACACAGTCCCCACTAACCAATAGTAACACAGCTCCCAATAGCCAATAGTAACACAGCCCCCAGTAGCCAATAGTAACACAGCCCCCAGCAGCCAATAGTAACACAGCCCCCAGCAGCCAATAGTAAGACAGCCCCCAGTAGCCAATAGTAACACAGCCCCCAGCAGCCTATTGTAACACAGTCCCCAGTAGCCTATCGTAACACAGTCCCCAGTAGCCAATATTAACACAGCCCCCAGTAGCCAATAGTAACACAGCCCACAGTAACCAATAGTAACACAGCCCACAGTAACCAATAGAAACACAGCCCCCAGTAGCCAATAGTAACACAGCCCCCAGTAGCCGATAGTAACACAACCCCCAGTAGCCGATAGTAACACAGCTCCCAGTAACCAATAGTAACACAGCCCCTGTTAGCCAATAGTAACACAGCCTCCAGTTACCAATAGTAACACAGCCCCCAGTAGCCAATAGTAACACAGCTCCCAGTAGCCAATAGTAACACAGCCCCCAGTAGCCGATAGTAACACAGCTCCCAGTAACCAATAGTAACACAGCCCCTGTTAGCCAATAGTAACACAGCCACCAGTAGCCAATAGTAACACAGCCCCCAGTAACCAATAGTAACACAGCCCCCAGTAACCAATAGTAACACAGCCCCCAGTAACCAATAGCAACACAGCCCCTAGTAGCCGATAGTAACACAGCCCCCAGTAGCCAATAGTAACACAGATCCCAGTAACCAATAGTAACACAGCCACCAGTAACCAATAGTAACACAGCCCCCTGTAGCCGATAGTAACACAGCCCCGAGTAGCCAATAGTAACACAGCCCCCAGTAGCCAATAGTAACACAGCCCCCAGTAGCCAATAGTAACACAGCCCCCAGTAGCCAATAGTAACACAGCCCCCAGTAGCCAATAGTAACACAGCCCCCAGTAGCCAATAGTAACACAGCCCCCAGTAGCCAATAGTAACACAGCCCCCAGTAGCCGATAGTAACACAGCCCCCAGTAGCCGATAGTAACACAGCCCCCAGTAGCCAATAGTAACACAGCCCCCAGTAGCCAATAGTAACACAGCCCCCAGTAGCCAATAGTAACACAGCCCCCAGTAGCCGATAGTAACACAGCCCCCAGTAGCCAATAGTAACACAGCCCCCAGTAGCCAATAGTAACACAGCCCCCAGTAGCCAATAGTAACACGGCTCCCAGTAACCAATAGTAACACAGCCCCCAGTAGCCAATAGTAACACAGCCCCCAGCAGCCAATAGTAACACAGCCCCCAGTAGCTTATAGTAGCACAGCCCCCAGTAACCGATAGTAACACAGCCCCCAGTAGCCAATAGTAACACAGCTCCCAGTAGCCAATAGTAACACAGCCCCCAGTAGCTTATAGTAGCACAGCCCCCAGTAACCGATAGTAACACAGCCCCCAGTAGCCAATAGTAACACAGCTCCCAGTAGCCAATAGTAACACAGCTCCCAGAAGCCAATAGTAACACAGCCCCCAGTAACCAATAGTAACACAGCCCCCCGTAACCGATAGTAACACAGATCCCAGTAGCCAATAGTAACACAGCTCCCAGTAGCCAATAGTAACACAGCCCCGAGTAGCCGATAGTAACACAGCCCCCAGTAGCCAATAGTAACACAACCACCAGTAGCCAATAGTAACACAGCCCCCAGTAGCCAATAGTAACACAGCCCCCTGTAGCCAATAGTAACACAGCTCCCAGTAGCCAATAGTAACACAGCCCCCAGTAGCCAATAGTAACACAACCACCAGTAGCCAATAGTAACACAGCCCCCAGTAGCCAATAGTAACAGCCCCCAGTAGCCAATAGTAACACAACCCCCAGTAGCTTATAGTAACACAGCCACCAGTAGCCAATAGTAACACAGCCACCAGTAGCCAATAGTAACACAACCCCCAGTAGCCAATAGTAACGCAGCCCCCAGTAGCCGATAGTAACACAGCTCCCAGTAGCCAATAGTAACACAGCCCCCAGTAGGCAATAGTAACGCAGCCCCCAGTAGCCGATAGTAACACAGCTCCCAGTAGCCAATAGTAACACAGCCCCCAGTAGCCAATAGTAACACAGCCCCCAGTAGCCAATAGTAACACAGCTCCCAGTAGCCAATAGTAACACAGCTCCCAGTAGCCAATAGTAACACAGCTCCCAGTAGCCAATAGTAACACAGCCCCCAGTAACCAATAGTAACACAGCCCCAAGTAACCAATAGTAACACAGCCCCCAGTAACCAATAGTAACACAGCCCCCAGTAACCGATAGTAACACAGCCCCCAGTAACCAATAGTAACACAGCCCCCAGTAGCCAATAGTAACACAGCTCCCAGTAGCCAATAGTAACACTGCCCCCAGTAGCCAATAGTAACACAGCCCCCAGTAGCCAATAGTAACACAGCTCCCAGTAGCCAATAGTAACACTGCCCCCAGTAGCCTATAGTTACACGGCTCCCAGTAACCAATAGTAACACAGCCCCCAGTAGCCAATAGTAACACAGCCCCCAGTAGCCAATAGTAACACAGCCCCCAGTAACCAATAGTAACTCAGCCCCCAGTAGCCGATAGTAACACAGCCCCCAGTAACCAATAGTAACACAGCCCCCAGTAACTGTTTTCTGTTTGTATTACTCATGAGCTTCTGTGTTACATCACAACATAGTAGGAGAGGCCGGAGATGGGTATTTCCCCTAAAAAAAACAGGATTATTGTCCCAACAAGTCCTGGAACCAGTGATGGATTGTATGACTGTGTTATGCTCTCACATTAGAGAATTTAAACCACAATATCTGGAAATTTTTAAATGTCCCGGCTGTGTGATAGCGGTCACTATGATAAGATGGTGACCCTCAGTGTGCACCGAAGAGAGAAAGCGGAAGGACCCACGAGGACTGGCGAGGGCGGGGGGCTTGTTCCTGTGAGGGGTCTGAAGACCCCACTGGGTCCCGGCTGCCTGGATCAGATATTGGGGCAGATTTACTTACCTGTCCTGTCGCTATCCCCGCGGTGCGTTGTCTGACGAGGATTCGGGTCTGCCACAATTCACTAAGTTCCTGTGCCCGAGTTCCTGCATCCGTCGCTTCTGCCCCGAGGTCCGCTGGTGTTCACCTTCTTCCCGGTGCATGTAAGTGCTTGATCTTGCAACACAATTCCGTTTTTGAATTCTGTGGTTTGTCCGAATCCATCGGGTTGCCCAACGGCCACGGCCCCTGATTTCTGTCGCGGTGCCGATGCGCCCCAAAAACCCGGGGGAATTCGGTACAAAACGGAAATGGCGTTCGGACCCGTAGTAAATGTGCCCAAAAGTGTAGCAGGTTTACTGATAGGGTAATCCAGTTAAAGGTTATAGTTCACAAGGCTGCCCTCAGTGAACCCACAGTCTCCTGAATCTTCTGTGTTATGGTAAAAAGTTGGTAAAAGTAATTTAAATGTCGCATATCATCATAAATGGGGCAGAGACTCAGACTCCCAGCGCCAAAAATCCAACTCCAACAAATGAACAGAAGAACATGATGACGTACCCGGTTCTGGTACGAAACGCGTCTCCCCACAACTATTTTATTGTCATTTTATCACAGTTTATTTTTATAGTTTTTTTTAACATTAGAAATAAAAAAGTGTAAAAAAAAATCCAGAAACGGTGCGCCGAACTGGATCTTTTAGACACTCGGAATATTGAGTGCAAGATTTTACCTCAACCTTGTGATCTATACATATAAATACGCTGATGTAGACTTGTGTACGGTGCAGCATCTCCGGAATGGGACCTTCTTGACTCTTGAATTCTTTTTTGAATGTTTTTATCAGCTAAGTTACGCCATAAAGAATTTACACTCGGAAGATGCCGTAAGATTTCCCACATTGCATCACACATTTCCTAATCACAGAGCTCATTATAAAGCTCTTGTATCATTACTGAGACACTTTGGCTGGACCTGGGTGGGGATCATCTCTTCGGAGGATGAAGGCAGTCAACGTTCTAGCACCGAGCTGAAGGAGGCGCTACGGGAGAACGGGATCTGTGTTGAGTTTATCATCACTGTCTACGAGATGCAAAATAGAAATGCCAAGACCTATAGGACGGTGGTGGAGAAATCCACAAGTACCGCCGTTATTATTAACAACAACCTGGATGAGCCAGTATCATTCACCGACATGATATGGAGGAAAGACTATAGGAAAGTTTTCATTTCACTTTTCTCCTTCCCAAATTTCCTCAACGAAGCTTTAATCAACCAAATCAATGGCTCTCTGATGCTGAGTTTGCACAAAGTGGAGATCCCCGGGCTGAAGAGTTTTCTTCTTGCCACCGACGCTCAAAAATATAACAACTTCATAACTTTGAGAAACATGTGGAGAGAAACATTTAACTGCTTGCCGGAGAATTTCATGGATATGTCCGAGAGTTTGAGCAACGAGACATCGAACATCTGTGATCTTGATAGATTTTTCTACGACGTGGAGAACTTTCGGGTTACATTCCATGTGTACGCTGCGGTGTATGCCCTGGCAAATGCCCTACATGATCTGCTGAGAGATGCCGAGGAGCCTTCACTTGGCTCACACCGGAACTGGCAACACTGGAAGGTAGTGTGAGGGGGGAAATGGCCAATTAAGGGGGAAGTGGGACTAACCCTTCGTGTGCATGCGCAACCCTAAAGAATGTGGTTACCGTAGGTTTTTGAAAGTTTTACAAATGGGAATTAATTAAACTTACTTATGTCATTTACTTGTGAAGATTGCACCTGACTGCAGACCCTCACACATGATCTTGCCAACAACACTTCTGCATTTGTTCCAACCAGGGTCGGCTCCAGGTATCAGTAGGCCCCTGGGCGACAGAGACTCAGTTGGCCCCTTTGCAGTGAACTCATGTGACAGAATTCAAAATTCAGAAACTAAAATATTCCCTGGTTTATCATACCAAACACCCCCTCTCATGGTAATTATATATACAGCCCTCTCATGGTTATTATATATACAGCCCCCTCATGGTTATTATATATACAGCCCCCTCATGGTTATTATATATACAGCCCCCTCATAGTTATTTTATATACAGCCCCCTCATAGTTATTTTATATACAGCCCCTCATGGTTATTGTATATACAGCCCTCTCATGGCTATTATATATACAGCCCCCTCATGGTTATTATATATACAGCCCCCTCATGGTTATTATATATACAGCCCCCTCATGGTTATTATATATACAGCCCCCTCATGGTTATTGTATATGCAGCCCCCTCATGGTTATTGTATATACAGCCCTCTCATGGTTATTATATATACAGCCCCCTCATGGTTATTATATATACAGCCCCCTCATGGTTATTTTATATACAGCCCCCTCATGGTTATTATATATACAGCCCCCTCATGGTAATGATATATACAGCCCCTCATGGTTATTATATATACAGCCCCTCATGGTTATTATATATACAGCCCCTCATGGTTATTATATATAAAGCCCCCTCATGGTTATTATATATACAGCCCCCTCATGGTAATTATATATACAGCCCCCTCATGGTAATTATATATACAGCCTCTCATGGTAATTATATATACAGCCCCCTCATGGTTATTATATATACAGCCCTCTCATGGTTATTATATATACAGCCACCTCATGGTTATTGTATATACAGCCCCCTCATGGTTATTGTATATACAGCCCCCTCATGGTTATTTTATATACAGCCACCTCATGGTTATTATATATACAGCCACCTCATGGTTATTATATATACAGCCCCCTCATGGTTATTTTATATACAGCCCCCTCATGGTTATTATATATACAGCCCCCTCATGGTTATTATATATACAGCCCCCTCATGGTTATTTTATATACAGCCCCCTCATGGTTATTTTATATACAGCCCCCTCATGGTTATTATATATACAGCCTCCTCATGGTTATTATATATACAGCCCTCTCATGGTAATTATATATACAGCCCCCTCATGGTAATTATATATACAGCCACCTCATGGTTATTATATATACAGCCCCCTCATGGTTATTATATATACAGCCCCCTCATGGTTATTATATATACAGCCCCGTCATGGTTATTATATATACAGCCCCCTCATGGTTATTTTATATACAGCCCCCTCATGGTTATTATATATACAGCCCCCTCATTGTTATTTTATATACAGCCCCTTTAAGCCCTTTAAGTTAAAACGTTTTTAGTGTCTTCCTCAAGTAGGAGAAGCTTAAACGTAAAAGGGGAGATGTAAAAAATATCCAACAATAAAATTATATAAACAAAATCTCTGATTTCTTTGTTAGTAAAGTAAAATCTGTGACGTCCGTTCCTAAGGTCCGTAGGATGAATTAGTCGGAGGCATCATAGTGCAGGTTCAAGTCTACCCTGAGATATTTGACCTTTCCCTCTGCCATTACATAGCACTCAATGGAGTTTCTGACATTTTTGGGGGTACAGTAGACGACCCCTTTAACATAAGACATTGTGGCATAATATGGGAGCAGCCAGCACTTTATTCCAAATATTTTTTGCATTCAATAAATTGAAGTCATTAGAGGAAGGATTCTAAACGATGTCCCTTCTTATTTGTAGCTCAACCGATATCTGAACAACATTCACTTTAAGACCCCCGGAGGGGAGGAGGTTTACTTTAATGGAGTCAGAAACTTTCCTGCCAAGTTTGATATCCTGAACTTTGTGGTTTTTCCCAATATGTCCCTTCACACGCAGATAGTGGGTCATTATGAGGAGAGCAGTGACCATTTCCACATCAACAGCAGCGCCATCACGTGGGCTCCAAAATTCTCTCAGGTACGTGGCCCAGACCTTTGTATTAAGCCTCATTAAAATCAGTGGGGGCCAACCAGCATCAACTTACAGTAACAGCATCGGGGACAATTCTCATTGCTATGAAAATTCCAATAGTGTAAAAAATGTTTATTCTGCAGGATTAGAATATCAATTAATACGGATTCATAATGTGGATTTCAGCCTTTGCAATGCAAATCTCTGCAACTACAAAGTCCTCCCAACGCGGCCTGACCTTAGGTGTGGGGCAGCTGGATTTCCTTGGGACCTGAATGCCTGGCTTGATGTGTGGCCTAGTGCTAGTCATATCATGGGTAGCTTAGTGCAAGAGAACATGCTGGATTGGGCTGGTGAGGCAATGCAAGAAGAGGGGGAGGCCGTGATATGATGAAAGGTTCCCTGGGGCACTGCTGGTGAAGGGATCGCCGGAAGATGAAGTGAAGGGAGGCCCGTGATGTTAGCGGCAGCCAGGGATCACACGTAGAGACAGGTCTCACAGTCTCTTTTATTCACTCAGCAACAGTAGCAGTTTGAGGGAGAAGGTCCTTCCTGCTTGGTCAATGATGTAGCTGGGGGTTGGATGCAGTCTGGTTATAGCCCACAGCCCTGGTCCTATATCCTGGGGCTGGACAATGGTTGAGTTGCTTGGGCAGCATCTTTAGGCAGGCTCTATGTAAAGAGGCAGAGCTGCCAGCCTGATGGAGGAGAAGCCCTCTCAGGGGAGACAGTAGCAGGCTGCTGGTCTCTGCAGGCCTTGTGATGTTCACTGATTTGCAGGACCTCTCAGACCTGGAAAACTAGACAGAGGGGAGGTTTATAACTTCCCTTTCTGGGGGGGATTCCAGTCTTCCGACCAATGACTGACCTCATTGGAGAAAAGGATTAACATTAAATAACAATCAAGCATAAATACGAAGGAATAAATAGGTTTATCATAGAATATATCACCCAACATCACCTAGGTTAGTACAATAGAGCTGGGTCACCAGAGTACCAGAGGATCCTCCCCTGGTCCCTGGCCCTGACACAAGAACCAGCAGAACACATACCAAATCGGAGGTGATGATTCACAATCATTATGGATTATTAGATCCATAACAGAAGAGGCTTAAGCCTAAAATGAATCTAAGACTTTGCTTTATAAGACGAAAGGGCTTCACGAACAACGAATTTCAGGTAGACATGGATGTGAATGGGCATGGGGCTGCTGATACTCAGATCTAATACAGGACCCGAGGAGCATAAAACTAATAAAAATAAGAGACTGAGATTCCTTCAGACTTTAGGAAAACTGAGATTTGGGAATGTTAAGTTTTAGGAATCAAGAGCTTCAGCATGTTGGGTTCACTAGATATGTTGTAGGTTACATCAGAACATCTGACTGGTCAAGCCGTATTCGTACAGAGGCATTTTATCAACCACTGTTGCATATCATTTACTGAAGGTTTCTTTTTGTCCAGCTGCCTAGATCCGTCTGCCATACCAGTTGCCTTCCTGGATACCAAAAAATTCAAGTAAAAGGTCTTCAGAAATGTTGCTATGTTTGTGTTCCATGCCCCGAAGGCGAGATCTCTAATGGTACAGGTTGGTATTGCACAAACAATGAGGCTCATTTACTAAGGGCCCCGTGGACCGCACTTTCATTGGACATCACTATGATTTCCATTTTGCGCCGCTGGGACAGGGACTTAAAAGGGGTTTTTGGCGCACACAATCAGATTTTGGCACAATCGCGCCGACTTTCATGCGACACAAATCGGGGGGCAGGGCCGTAGGACGATCTGACGGTTTCAGAAAAACCACGGGATTTAACTTAAAAATTGTGTCGCAAGCCAAGCACTTACATACACCGGGAAGAAGAAGGTGAACTCCGGGGACCTGAGCAGGGAAGTGACACATGCAGGATATCGGACGCACACTCTTAGTGAATCGCAGCAGAGCTCATCCTCGTCGGACAATCCGGATTGGGGATCACGCAAGTAAATGTGCCCCAATGGGTGTATGTCAGTGCATGGATTACGACACAATTTTGAAGTAAAATCCCACAGTTTGTCCGAATCCGTTGGATCGTCCGACGGTCCCCCCGATTTGTGTCGCAAGAAAAACGGCGCCAAAATCTGATCGCGTGCACCAAAATCCGATCGCGTGCACCAAAAACCCCTTTTAAATCCCTGTCCCAGCGGCGCAAAACAGAAATTGTCGGGATGTCCGATGCAGGGTCCTAATATGTTTATAAGAATCCTCTGGTGTATGTTCACAAATGTCGATCATTATGAATGGTTCCTTGAGTAAGTATTGTGAAGGTAATGCCCTGCAGGGGGGGGAGGTATAGAGAGGTGGTGAGGCCTGAATTGCTTGAAACCTAGAACTTATTACCATAAAGCAGCGGTGACTTACTTTACATATTTCCTTGTTTCCTGCATCTTAATGAAGGATACTCAGTGAGATATATGTTTTATAGATATGGAAAAATGTTTGAAGTGTCCTGACGATCATTGGTCTAATGACCCAAGAGACACCTGCATCCCAAGAGCAACCGAGTTCCTGTCCTACAGTGACCTCCTGGGGTTGTCTATCAGTGTCATTTCTCTGCTATTCTGCCTCCTGACAGCCGGGATCTTGTGGATGTTCATAAAACACAAAGACTCGGCCATTGTCAAAGCCAATAATCGCAACTTGAGCTTCATACTTCTCCTCTCACTCATCTTCACTTTTCCTTGTCCTCTTCTATTCATTGGATGTCCAACCCGGATCTCCTGTCTCCTCCGACAAGTGGCTTTTGGGAACATCTTTACAATAGCTGTTTCTACAGTTTTGGCCAAAACAGTGACCGTGATCTTGGCTTTTCGGGTCACTAAACCTAATTGGAAACAGAGGTGGCTCAGGAGACATACTGCAAATTCTGTGCTCTTGGTGTCTTCTTTTGGTGAATTATTGATCTGTGTCTTCTGGTTGTCTCTCTCTCCACCATTCCCAGATCATAACACTGAGATAAAGGTTGGGAAGATAATCTTACAATGTGATGAGGGATCTGCCGTAGCTTTCTACTTGTCCATTGGCTACATTGGATTCCTGGCTGTCCTGAGCTTTATTGTAGCATATTTAGCCCGGAAACTTCCAGACACCTTCAACGAGGCTCAGTACATCACCTTCAGCATGCTGGTCTTCTGCAGTGTGTGGATCTCCTTCATCCCGGCCTATCTCAGCACCAAGGGGAAGTACATGGTGGCTGTGGAGGTCTTTGCCATCCTGACATCCAGCTCTGGTCTTCTCTGTTGCATTTTTGTTCCCAAATGTTACATTATTCTCCTGAGACCAGAACAGAACACCAAATCCAATTTAATAGTAAGAATAAATGGCAGGAATCTTAAAAAATAGTCTAAAGTCTTGTATAAAGAGGACCAGGGCCAGCATGATGATCGGCCCCTAGTTAAAGCTGAGATGACATTATTATTATTATTACCAATTTCACAGATTGATTTGTAATGATGAAATAAACATTTATTGTCTGGATCTGTGTCGGTCCTGTAATTGAAGTAGGTATCCAGTGACACTGGAATAGTCTGGTCCATGTAAGGCCCAGGGGCAGAATAAACCACAGATTTCACAATTTGCATCCCTTTGCTGCTACAATGTGTGGTTTGGCAACAAATGTATTTGGCACAAACATAATTAAAGTTCATCTTAAACCTTTAAATTGAAAGGGAACCTGTCACCACATTTTTACAAATACAGCTACTGACAGGTTCCCATACAGCCCTATTAACTGATAGCCTTCTTTTAGCTAAAAATAGTTTCCCTCACCTCCACATAAATCAACTTTATTCTATTTTATCTGTCATCAGCCGGCCCCTCCCATATACTCCTCCCCATGTCCCATGCCTCTTTTTAGCATTCAGCTCTTAATGTCATCTAAGGTCATTTACCCAGTTACATTTACATACTCTACCCCATGTATGTATCTGATCACATGAAGTCACAGGTAAAAGTGGATGCAAAAGTTGCAAGAAAAGACCATGTGGAGAAAATATTGAGCTGGCGCCTAAAAAATGTGTATCATTACCAACGAGCTAGATACCCAGTGGGGTATGAGAAAAGATTAGGATAAAATGAGGGCACAAGGTAAGACACACTCAACACTAAGAAGAAGGACGGTGGGTAAGAGGCAACATGGATTTCTTTTATGACTAAAGTAGCATGTTTCAATGCTGGATCGGTGTCTTCATCAGGCATAAAACACAAATCCCCAACTATACAAGATAGAAATGATATAAAGACGATTGGTTACAAAAAAGGATTTGATGGAATATGTTCTAAAATGCTGAAAATGTTAAGAGAATGTTATTATGAGAATGTAATGTAATAAAGTATAGTGAAATACAGAGGAAGGTATCAGGAGCAGAGTGGGTGTATTTACCTCCATTGACAGTACGGCTTGTAACAGTAGGTACTGGGGCCATAATGGACTTAATGAGGAGAGGTAGGCGAGGAATAAGATTAGGAGCATGCAGTGCACTTACTGTGAGCGGAGAGTCGGCGGCTTGTAGGTGCCACTAATATATATGTGAGAAGAGTGAGGCGCAAGCGGTGATACGCAGGCGTATGAGGGAGGGACGAGAAGCGCATCCGCAGGGAAGATGATGGCACTTGTAGGGGGCATGGGAGATGTTTCTCGCTCTAGTAGTCTACGTGTATACTGCAGCTAGCAGGGCAATGGCGGTGCTAGATATGAATAATTAGTGGCATCAGTGCAGGAATGAGATGATTGGCGCAGTATGTGAGGGTGATCTGCAATGATGGCAGGATAATGGAGTGATGAAATAATGGCACAGAAAATATATAACATAGAGAAAGAGTGTAAAAACAGATCTATAAACATAATGATATGGGAAGGTATAATATATGCGATAAGTGGAAGATTATATGCAATTATGGATGGGAGAAATATAGAATGAGTAACGGGCTGTGGCAGGGGGTAAAATTGTATATGGATGAGAGGGGGAATGGACGCCTTTGGATTGTGGATGATGAGACACTATAGGCAGAATATTACTGAGAGCTTTGGCTCTTCTAGAGGTGATTCCGTGATGTTAGTGGTGGCGAACCTATGGCACTGGTGCCAGAGGCGGCACTCGGAGCCCTCTCTGTGGGTACCCAGGCCATCACCCCAGCATGAAGTTCCCCAGACAGAACTCAAAGAATCTTCCTACAGAATCTTCCTACAATGATAGATGAATTTGCCCTCCTCCTTTCAACTGCATTGGTGTCTTTAGGAGGCTGAACGATTGAAAGTTGTCAAAGAACAAGGATAAAATAAATTACTCCTTAAATTGCTGCGCTGGCACTTTGCAATAAATAAGTGGCTTTTGGTTGAAGTTTGGGCACTCAGGCTCTAAAAGGTTCGCCATCACTGTTATAGGTGATTCCGGAATGTTATGGGTGATTCTGCGATTTTATAGTTGATTCCAGGATGTTATGGGTGATTCCGGGATTTTATAGGTGATTCCGGGATGTTATGGGTGATTCTGGGATGTTATAGGTGATTCTGGGATGTTATAGTTGATTCTGGGATGTTATAGGGGTTTCCGGAATGTTATAGGTGATTCTGGGATGTTATAGATGATTCTGGGATGTTGTGGGTGATTCTGGGATTTTATAGGCGATTCCAGAATGTTATGGATGATTCCAGGATGTTATGGGTGATTCCGGGATGTTATAGGTGTTTCTGGGATGTTATAGTTGATTCTGGGATGTTATAGGTATTCCGGGATGTTATAGGTGATTCTGGGATGTTATAGATGATTCTGGGATGTTGTGGGTGATTCCGGGATTTTATAGGTGATTCCGGGATGTTATGGGTGATTCTGGGATGTTGTATGTGATTCCGGGATGTTATAGGTGATTCCTGGATGTTATAGGTGATTCTGGGATGTTGTAGGTGATTCCGGGATGTTATGGGTGATTCTGGGATGTTATAGCTGTTTCTGGGATGTTATAGGTGATTCAGGGATGTTGTAGGTGATTCCAGGATGTTATATGTGATTCCGGGATGTTATGGGTGATTCTGGGATGTTATAGCTGTTTCTGGGATGTTATAGGTGATTCGGGGATGGTATAGGTGATTTCGGTTTTTTATGGGTGATTCTGGGATGTTATAGGTGTTTATGGGATATTATAGGTGATTGTGGGATGTTATGGGTGATTCTGGGATGTTATCAGTGATTCCAGGATGTTATAGGTGATTCTGGGATGTTATAGGTGGTTCTGGGATGTTAAAGGTGATTCCGGGATGTTATGGGTGATTCTGGGATGTTTTCGGTGATTCTGGGATGTTTTCGGTGATTCCAGGATGTTATGGGTGATTCCAGGATGTTATGGGTGATTCTAGGGTATTTAAGGTGATTCTAAGATGTTTAACACCCTTAAACCAACTGTATGTGGGAAAAGGTGCGGTGTCTTTTCCCGTAATCCACTCCTTGCACCAAGGCCTGACTATTTGTTCAAAAACACTTCTTCCTTGGCGACAAATAGTAATACATTAAAGTACATGCAATACATACAGTACACTTTTACCTGCCGTCTGATGGTCTTACCCTGTCTGTATGGCATTTAGGTGTTTCTAAGGTTGAACACCCCCGCTCCCCTAAAGACCTGCGGTTTACAGACTACCATAACTTATGAAGCTTCGGTTTGAGGCGTAAATATAAAGACGATCCAACACAGCCATACCACAGTCCTGCAAAGCCTATGAAAAGGTTAAATGCAAACTTACTGACAATAAATGACAGTTGTGCAAACATTATATAACACACATTGGCTTTAGCAGCCCATTGGGTAAATTGCATGGACGTTACAAACGTTACATAAACGTTACTGGTATCACAGTAGCAATAGCAAGAATGTCCATTTTCCTGTGGAAAACATAGATAGTGCAAACAAAATGTCCGTACCTGAAAAGGAAAGGCATTCAGTGCAAAACAAAGTTGTTAGCAACTTTTCCTCTATGGCAGTTGGCTAAAAGTCTCTCAGAAGGCTTTTAAGGAAAAGTTCATCTTCTGGGTGCAGCCCTTGATGTGTGGAAAAGTGCAGATGAAGGGTCTCATCCAGATGTAGAGGAACAGAGTCCTCCATAGAGATCTCTGCGTCAGCAGAGGTTGATGCTAACATAGCATATAACAATGGTAAGCAGTTCAAGGAAAGTCTGTTGACTGGAGTAAATAAATAAGGGGGAGAGTCCAAGGAAAGTCTGTGGCAGCGTCGCAGCTCCCTCCAGCTACAGATCTTCTTGGGCCGGGTCATCACAACCCTGGTAGGCGGCTGCCCGGTGTAAAGCTTTCATCGGAGCCTCTGGATAGGGCTCATCTGCCGGGCCACCACCCACCACAGAGGACCCACGGGATCTGTTTGCACTTGCAGTGGGAGAGGCGGCCGGGGTACTCCTCTGGAGCTGGCCATGGATAGCGGTGGGACCTGTGCTAACAATCATAGTACTTGGGGCACTCACGTGGGTCACCGCTTGGGGTATCACAGGCATGAATCGCTAGGCCTCCTTCTCTCGTCGTCGCTGATTAGAGACAGTGTCTCTGAGATGCTGGCGGAGGGCCTCACCTCGGCCCCGCGGCTGCGGGGGTGACGGTGTTGCAGGCTTCTTCTCCGATGCAGGCCCGGGCTCCACAGGTGGGCAGGCAGGTGCCAAAACAGGAGCAGGAACAGTGAGAGGGTCGCCAGCACCATCGGGAGCGGTGAGGATGTCTTCGGCCGCAGTAGGCCCAGGAGCTGGCTCCGGAGCAGGAATCAGGGCCTACCCACGTGGTGCCTCAACGTGGGCTTGAGGTACCAGCATGGTAGCCAGGAGAGGCAGTGAATATTGCCCGGGTAGTCCATGGTGCTCCATCACTGCTGGCAGGTATGTCCACAAAAGTTCTCCTCTTGCGATGAGATGTGGTAGGAAGTCTGCTTTGTGCCAGAGGGTGGAGTCAAAGACTTTGGTGGGGTTAATTTTCCTCAGCGCTACAGCAGGCAGGGTTTGCGCCATTCACGTGTGGGTGGAGCTTGCTGAGTCACTGGGACTTCCCGCCATTGTGGATTTTGGCGGGCTGGAGCTCCTTGCTGCGCCACAATCTTCAGAGGTTAACACTTTAGGCGCTGCAGCGCCGGATGTAGCAGAGCTGACAAAGTTCTTAGGGATTAACCTCCTGAGTGCTTGAGCGGAGCTCAACAGCACGTGGCAGCAATATAACACAGTAAATGCTAAAACAGTACAAAATAACTTAGTCTAGACCCGGTGGCAGCAGGGTTAGTCAGCACAGTATTTTCAATAAAGGACAGTCTATAGTGCCAGTATAAGGCACAGAAGTAGATATCCTGTTCGTGACGCCACTTGCAACATCCCCCACCAGGGCCTAGCCTTTTCTTAGGGCCTGGAGGCAGCTGGGGCCCAGAATACCGGAGTGGCTGGTGTTTGGGGCCTAGGCACGCTGATGTCACGGTGCTTGGTATGGGGACCGAGGGCAGTCCCACAGCCTGGAAGGTCTCCAGCAGGTGGTGTATGCAAGAAATTAGATGAGGGAGAGTACTGTGGAACTGGTTCTCCCTGGGGCAGCCCTTAGTGTCTGTAGACTGAGTCCCTGGAGGATAGATGGGGGTGCCCTTTATGGTGATGCAGCCGTAGCATGGACCAGATGGAGGCAACGTTTTGCAAAAAATAACTTACACTTCTTTATTCAAACCAACAGCAGCAACAGGCCAAACGATTCTATACAGATAGTGGTCTCACTGGGAGTGATCTTGGAGAAAAAGATGCAGGCTGGGATGTAGCTGTGTCCAATGCTGGAAGCTGCAGCTTTGTCATGGTTGTTCTGTGTGAGCTCACTAGAGGTGTGAGGTACATGCGGTCTCTAATCACTTAGTTTGGATTTGATCTGACACTCTGTCAGGAGCTAATATCCAAGGCCTGTGCTCTAAGAGGTTTCTGGAACTCTAGATCTTGTGCTTGGTAGCAAAGCTCTGGCCTTCTCCTCTAACTCTTCCCCTGACTAAGGGTTTTGTTAATCCCTGGTCAAGTGATCTCACTCTCCAATCACACTCTAGTTACAAAGATGGAACATCATTGGATGATAAACATTAAACATTCTTAACCCTTGCCTACCCAGGCAGAATCTACCGCTGCACAATTACCTCTATATGTACTGGATGGTACAAGGGGCTTATTCGCAACTACTCCTCTGTCATGCGCATTGGCAGGGATGTTGTACATTATTTCTGGTGCACAATCTTAATGTATCTTCTTCCCCCAGCATTATACACGGGCAGAGCACTTTATACACTGGCAGAGCACTTTATACACTGGCAGAGCACTTTATACACTGGCAGAGCACTTTATACACTGGCAGAGCACTTTATACACTGGCAGAGAACTTTCAGTGCAGTTTCCCATATTCTGCATTGTGCCCAAATATGTCGTAACGTCGCTATTTTCTTTGAATAAAGAACACTTCATCTTTGTATTGGATACATGAGAAGTGCTGTGTCAATTTTGTTTTCTGGCTGATAGTGGGTACACAGGTATACCTGTGCCGGGTGTGACTGCAGAGATGCCACCTGCGCCCTCTTGAGATGTGGATCTGGGAAAGCTGGCTGATAACAATGCAATCAATGTGGCTCATCACACAGCTCGTTCAGTGACCAAGAGCATGGGAAAGCTGGGTGCCTTTAGACCACGCCCACAAATCTGAATTTTACACTGACCTAGCTGATGCTGGGATAGAAGAAAAAGCAGATAAAACTGAGGACAATTGCAAAGTATAAGGTTAAAAAAGGAGAATTATTCTCACCGTTAATTCGGTTTCCATTAGTCCACCATGACGGCCCCAACTGGAGGATGACCCTTGACCTCTGTAGGGACAGGAAGCAGAGAGGTTAAATACCCCACCCCGGCATCCGTACACCAGTGGCTTCTAAATAACTACACCGGCCTTGGATGCAACCCATTTATTGTATGTTATCGATGCACACAGAACAAATAGGCAATTTTAACTTTTTCCAAATTACAGGGTGGGAAATATATATGGGCCGTCATGGTGGACTAATGGAAACCGAATTAACGGTGAGAATAATTCTCCTTTTCCATAGCGTCCCCCATGACGGCCCCAACTGGAGATGTACCAGATAAATAATTAGGGTGGGACAACAGCTTGTAAGACCTTCCTTCCGAAGGACTGGTCTCTAGCACTTTGAACATCTAGCCTATAGTGTTTGGCAAAAGTTAGATGAGTAGACCAGGTAGCTGCTCTACATATGTCCTCTAACGAGGCGCCCCGTTTTTCCGCCCAGGAGGCTGCCACTCCTCGGGTCGAGTGGGCCCTAATAGTCCCTGAAATGTCCAGGTTGTTGGCATCATAAGCTTCTTTGATGACTGTTCTTATCCACCTGGCGATGGATGCCTTTGAAGCTTTTCTGCCCTTGCACTTTCCTCTAAATTGTAGGAGAATGTTGTTGTCTTTTCTCCAGGATTTGGTGACTTCCAGATAATGTAGCAGGTATCTTCTGACATCTAGCGTATGCCACTCCTGTTCTCTGGGATGTTTTGGATTCTGACAGAAGGAAGGCAGAATAATCTCTTGGTTACGATGAAAAGATGAAGCTACTTTGGGAGTAAAGGCTTTATCTAACATTAGTACAATCTTATCTTCACATATTTTAAGATAAGGTTCTTTAATAGACAAACTCTGGATCTCACCCAAACGCCTAGCTGTTGTTATGGCTATGAGAAAGGTGAGTTTTAGCGTTAACTCTCTAAGCTTGACCGACTCCAGAGGTTCAAACGGTATTTTTGTGAGATAATCCAGTACTAATGAAAGATCCCAATTGGGGATATTCTGTTTTATTTGAGGTCTTAGTCTAGCCGTAGCTTTGACAAACCTTTGGATCCATCTATTTTCGGCTAATGGGGTGTCGAAAAAGGCACTGAGGGCTGAAATCTGGACTTTTAAGGAATTCGTCTTAAGGCCCTTGTCAAACCCTGCTTGCAGGAAGTCGAGCACCTGTGAGACATTAGGGGACATTTGGTTAGGAGGAGTCCTGCCACAAAAAGACACAAATCTTCCCCATATCCTGGCATAGATTTTGTGGGTAACTGGTTTGCGGCTCGCTTTGAGTGTGGAAATTACCTTGTTTGATAGTCCCCTGGATATCAGCAATTGCCTTTCAGGATCCAAGCCGAGAGCCGGAGAGCCTGTGGATCTGGATGGTACACTGGACCCTGGAACAGAAGGTTGTTTAGAGGTTCCAGCATGACAGGTCCTTCCAATGCCATCTTTCCTAGCCATGGAAACCAGTTCCTCTTTGGCCACCAGGGAACAATGAGTATAACCTTTGCTTGGTCCTCTCTGATCTTCTGAATCACTCTCGCTATGAGAGGTATAGGAGGAAATGCGTACATTAGAGGTCCGCTCCAGGACTGGCTGAAGGCATCCCTTTGGCAAACCGGAGTATTTGGATCCAGAGAGAAGAAATGAGGAACTTTTGTATTTTTGCTGGTGGCAAAAAGATCTGTCACTGGTTGTCCCCATTTTTGTATGAGACTTGAAAAGATGTTCTCGTTTAGACACCACTCGTTGTGGTCTATCGTCTGACGACTGAGATAGTCCGCTACTTGATTCAATTCTCCTTTTAGATGGGTGGCTGAAAGAGAGCGGATGTTGGTTTCTGCCCAGATGAATATCTCGTCTGAAAGACTGAGGAGATCGGGGTTCCTGGTACCCCCCTGATGACGGAGATAAGCCACCGTGGTGGTGTTGTCTGAATAAATTTTTACATGTTTTCCCCTCAGGCTTTGAGCACTTGCTCTTAAGGTCTCTAGAACAGCTCTCAGTTCTCGGAAGTTCGAGGAACGGGATCTGGTTGAGGACGGCCAAAGACCTTGAACGGGAAGGCCTGCTATGTCCGCTCCCCATCCTGACTGACTTGCGTCCGTCCGGATATTTATCACTGGCCAGGGATGCCATGATATCCCTCTTCCCAGGTTGGAAGTATCTATCCACCACTCCAGGGATTGCTTGACAGCTTCCGGAATCTGGACCTTTTGATTTAGATGTTGGGGATCTTTGTCCCAGGAGGCCAATATCCAACTTTGAAGGACTCTGGTGTGACTCTGGCTCCACTGTACACTCTGTATGGAAGATGTCATAAGGCCCAGTATCCTCATGGCTTCCCTTATCGTGCAATGACTTCTTTTTTGAAACAATATGACATGTTGCATTAGTCTCATTGCTTTCTCTGGCGGTAAGAAGGACATCTGCTGTATCGAATCTAATAACGTTCCTAGAAACACAACCTCTGTACTTGGGTTTAGTTTGGACTTTTCCAGGTTTATTATCCATCCTAACTGATGAAGGATCCTCATTGTGAAATCTCGGTGGTGTATAAGCTCTTGTTTCGAACTGGCCACCAGTAACAGATCGTCCAGGTAGGGGATGACTAGAATCCCTTTCCGCCTCAAGAAAGCTATCACCTCGATCATGATCTTTGTGAATGTCCTGGGGGCCGAAGAAATCCCAAAAGGCAGCGCCTTGTACTGATAGTGGACCTCTTCTCCCCAAGGTGATCGTACTGCGAATCTGAGGAATTTTTGAGATTTTTGATGTATTGGCACATGGTAATATGCGTCCCTCAGATCTATCGTACACATAGACGCTCCTGGTTGGATCAGAACTGCTGCCGAGCTCACTGTTTCCATCTTGAACTTTCGATATCGTATGTACTTGTTCAGATTCTTCAGGTTGCATATCATCCTGAAAGAGCCATTTGGTTTTTTTATCAAGAAGAGGGGAGAGTAGTGTCCTTCTTTTAACTGTGTCTGAGGTACTGGGATGATGACATCCAATTGAATGAGCTTTTGTATCTCTGACCACAGCGAGTTTGAGAGGTTTCCTGAGGGCTGCTCTGTCAAAACAAATTTTCTGGGGGGAAGAGAGGTTAGTTCTAGATGATAACCTTCCCGAAGAATACTTAGTATCCAGGGATTTGATGTTATCTGAGTCCACTGGAAGTGGAACTTCAATAGTCTTCCCCCCACCCTGGCGTCATTGTTTTCTAAACGCTGGGGCCGAGTTGCTGGCACTGAGAAGGAAGCCCCTTCCTCTCCCTCCTTTAGGGTAGCTCCACCTGCCCTGTTTGCCTTTCCCTCTAAAGGGCTGTTTTCTGTCCTTAGAGTCTCGAAAGGGCTGCTTTCTTTGGTTACTTCTGGATTCCGGAAACCCTTTCTTTCTGTCTGCCGCTTTTTCCAACAGCGTGTCAAGTTCGGAACCGAATAGGTATTCCCCTTCAAATGGAATACCACATAATTTTGACTTCGATCTGAAATCGCCCGTCCACTGGCGAAGCCAAAGTGATCTTCTAACTGAATTTGATAGTGCCCCTTCCTTGGCACTTATTCTAACTCCTTCCGCTGAGGCATCTGCGATGAAGGCGGTGGCTGCTCTCAATGTTGAAATTGTACTCAATAGCATCTCCCTAGGAGTACCGTCTCTGACATGACCCTCCAGTTCGGTAATCCAATGAAAGAGAGTCCGTGCCATGGATGTTGTGGCAATATTTGATTTTAGGTTTAACATGGCACACTCCCATGTCTTCTTTAGAAGGCTGTCCGCCTTTCTATCCAGGGGATCTCTTAACTGGATTGCATCCTCAAACGGGAGGTCCGTCTTCTTGGTCATTTTTGTGACCTGGATGTCTACCTTAGGGGTAGTGTTCCAAATTTTGGCTTCTGTTTCATCAAAGGACAGACGACTTTTAAATTCTCTAGATATGGAGATTTTGTTCTCCGGTTCTCTCCATTCTTCTAGTATTAGTTCCTTAAGAGTGTCATTTATGGGAAACACTCGCCTCTTCTTAACTTTAAGAAGTCCGAATAATTCATCCTGAATAGATTTGGTCTCTTCTATTTCCTCAATTTTGAGGGTATCCCTCATAGCTTTTAGTAAGGGTTCCAGATCTTCGGATGCTAACAAATATCTCGACTCCATCTTACTGGCTGAATTTGAGGGACCGGGCTCCATATCCGTAGACTCCTTGGTCCCTTCTGAGTCTGATGTATAATCTGACATGGATTCTATAACTCTTTGTTTTTTATGTGGAGGCTCCTGAGGTATGAAAGCTGTTATGGATGATGCTATAGATGTTTTAACTTCTTCTCTGATAAAGCTACGCATTTCATCCACAAATGAGGTTCTCTCTTCTCTGAGTAGATTATCTACGCAGGTTTTACAGACCGGCTTTTTATAGTCCGTAGGGAGTTTCTCTAAGCACATATTACACTTTCTGGAAGTGGTTTTCTTTGTGCCGGACTGATCTTTAGCTCTCCCTTTATCCTTCTCCTTTTCCCTGGGCTCCTGCCAAGGAGAAGGAGAGGTAATTAGTCCATAACCGACACCTCATGTGAAAATATAGGGACATGTGGGTGACCCACCACCCTATCCCCGGTTGACCCTACTTACAGGGTTCAAGGATATGAGGTCCAGACTTGAAGCCTCCATGCCATGTGTCTCCATATTCCCAATTGTGGGACCACTGATATCAGCAAGCCTAAACATTTATAGAAATGTGAGATAGACTGTGACATTTAATCAAGTGGAATATAACAAAGGAGTACCTGAGGTATCTTGAGGGTTACACAGCACAAGCCCCTAAGAAAGATATACACATGTCTATATAGACCTGAATTGTATATAACACATATGACACATATGAGGCAACCATACAGCATGTTAACCGACCTTGTTGGCTGGAAAATGCTCAAAATAGCGTCCGATTCTAGCGACTACTCTCGTCAGGACCAGAGTGCGACTATTAGACCTCAGATCAACGTGAATACCTGCTTTTTCAAGCTTACCGCTCCACGCTCCTGCTTCCGGGTCGCGCCATCGTGACGTCACATCCGGTCCCGTCATTTCCGGCGGAAGTCGTCGCCAGAGTCGGACGGCGGCCGGCCCACGTGACCGCCGCGATGGACACGCTCCGGGTGTCCTTAGCTGCGCAGAGCCGCGGGCAGAGCCGGAGAAGAAGGCATCTCTGTCTTGTGGCAGAGGAAAGGACCGAAGTCCGATCGAGGCCGAGACTGCCTTAGGGTAAGGGACGATTCCCTGCGCCACACTGGTCCCCCCTCACCGTCCCAACTACTGGGGATGAGGAGAGACTTCTCTCTACTCCCTGCCCTGTGTAGGGACAGGAAGCCACTGGTGTACGGATGCCGGGGTGGGGTATTTAACCTCTCTGCTTCCTGTCCCTACAGAGGTCAAGGGTCATCCTCCAGTTGGGGCCGTCATGGGGGACGCTATGGAAATGATCTTTATCATGTTAGGATCACCAGGGGATTAGGATTTGAGGACTGGCCGTACTAACGTCACAGTACCCCAACTTTCCACCCGGCAAGCGGACAAAAAACACGGACTCAAAATTGGGATAAAAATGGGGGGTCGGCCACAGCTTTAACCTTTAAACAAATTAACCGTTGGTCCAAATGGGGAAACCCGAGACCCTCCTATTACCACCTCGCATGCCAAGCCCCGACTCCCCGGGGGCATGTCCTAGTTGATTCGTCAGGTGATTGATCTCATTCCCGAGAGGGTCAAGGATTCCGCCATAGGCCACTAGGAGAACAGTGTACCCCTACACTGTGCTCCGACCCCCACAAACAAGGAACAAGGCCCTCTCGATAGTGTCCTGAAGCCCTGAAAGATAAATATCAAGACCAATGTCATTCAGGTGAACGCCATCATCCAACATGAGCCCCGCGTTGTCTCCTTCCAGCTGCCTGTGGCGAATAACCACGCCACAACGAGAACGAACAAATCTGGATACCCGCATATTCAGCATCCTACGTGCCCGCTCTATGGACTCGGGATTCCGTGCCCCATTCCAGATGACCCTGGGTATGACTTCGGACCAAACCACCACCAAGTCCGAGAAGAAAGCTGCGAAGCTCTCAATGTCGGATTTCCGCCAAACGAGTACAGCACATGTCATTGCCTCCAGCGTGGATAACAAGCACGGTCGGGCCAGGAGACTGCTTGCCAATCGCCACCACCTCCGGAAGGACTTGCAGCCACTTCAGACCTTTGATGCCTCTCCAGGACAGATCAGCCGACATAAATCCCAAATTCAAACCCCCAGGACGTACCGCTGCCCGACGAGCGGCCCAATAAATGTAAGAATGGCCCACTAACCTTAGGCCGAGGGCTACCTGAAAGAAAAACAACAGTTAGTCCAGCAATAAATTAGGACGAACATAACGTTTAAAACAATCGGATTTCCACCTCCCAATGCTCATGATGTCGGCGTCCGAGAGTCCCGCGGCATCCGCGACCGTGGCTGCTCCAATACGGAAAGAATGGGTACCAAAATCCGACGGTGGAACCCCCGCTGAAGCCAAAGCCCGTTTATACAATGAAACAAACTGAAACCTCGTAAAAGGCGACCCGTCGATATGGCACAAAAAGGAGGGGGCTTGCGGCCGACGAGCCATGTAATCGCGCAACAACTGGACTGGGCAGAAGGGGCCTCCCAAACTTCCCACCGTCAACCAAACCCCTGAAGCTACACTGAAGCAGAAGTGCCTCGAAAGGAGACGAGCAAACGTTGACGCCATGCACAGACGCTGCAATAACGAAAAAGACACTGGCTGCCGGGTGTCTCTAAACGTCTGCTCTTTATCCCAACCCCTTAACAATAACCAAATCTGAAAATCTTTTGTCACATCCTGGAACCCCCATAACTTCAAAACGAAGGCCAGCCGCTTTTTTGCTGCAGCAAATGAAAGGTCCTGCGTGCGCAATAGAGCAAGGTACTGTAGCGTGGTATCTTTTGCCGTCATTAATTTGTCCCCACGATCCGGCACCAGCAAGCTATACCACTCGCCCCACGCCTTACCGTGACTGCTCCACGTGCTTGCGGCCAATGAGGACTGCATCAACGGTTCTAGCTGCATGTCACCAGGTCCCACAGGAAGGGGGGGCAAGGGCACCCCTCCGGGTCCACCAGGGGGTGGAAATCCCTGAAACGCTGGAGCTGAAAACGAGACAACACATCAGCCACAGAGTTAAGTTCACCTGGCACGTGCCTGGCCCTGAAAACTATGTTGAGCTGCAAGCAACGTAGGACCAGATGCCTCAGCAGCGCCAATACCTGTAAAGAACTGGATGTAAGGTTATTCAGGGCATGAACCGTGCTCTCATTGTCTGACCAAAAACGTATCCTCTTATTCTGCATGGAAGGCCCGCACAGCTCAATGGCAACCACAATGGGGAATAACTCCAGCAAAGTCAAGTTTTTATTCAGCCCCATGGCCAGCGTTCCGCTGACCACTGTTTGCCGAATATGGCACCATAACCCACCGACCCTGCCGCGTCGGTGTACAACTGCAAGTCAGAATGATCAATTTCAGGCTCCAGGAAAGCCGTAACCCCACTGTAATCCGTCAAGAAGGACCTCCACACCTTCAAATCCTCCTTTAGCACCGCTGTCAAACGAATATGATGATACGGCTTAGATGTGCCAGCCGTAGCAAGGGATAACCTCCTAGAAATCACCCTACCCATGGGGAATATTCGGCATGCAAAGGTCAGCTGACCCAAAAGCGACTAAGCGCTGTAAAGTCACTTTTTCCGACAACAGACAAAGGTCAATATTGCAGATTAGGCAAGACAATTTGTCCGCTGGAAGGCTGAGGGTCATACTGAGTCAATGAAAATACCCAGGAACGACAGGCGCTGGGCTGGGCCCTCAGTCTTCTCAGCAGACAAAGGAATAGCAAAATAACTAGCAAAATGGCGAAAAACATTTAACAACCTCTCACATTCTGCCGACTCCTTTTTACTAACAAACAAAAAATTGTCCAGGTAATGGATCACCCAGTTGGAACCAGACTCCAAGCGGACGACCCATTCCAAAAAACTACTGAACATCTCGAAATATCTACACGAAATTGAACAGCCCATCGACAGGCACATGTCGACAAAGAAAGAATCACCAAGTTTACAACCCAACAGATGAAAACAAGATGGATGCACCGGGAGCAAGCGGAAGGCCGACTCAATGTCCGATTTTGCCATAAGGGCACCAGGACCGGCCCTGTTCACCAACAGTATCGCCTTGTCAAAGGACGTGTATGAGACAGCCACTTGCTCCCGAGGGATGCCATCATTAACAGAGTCTCCTGGTGGGAAAGACAGATGATGAATCAACCTAAACTTGCCCGATTCCTTCTTTGGCACTAAACCCAATGGAGACACTCATAAATTTTTGAAGGGTGGTTCAACAAAAGGGCCCACCATCCTGCCCAGCTCAACTTCCTTCGACAGCTTCTCAGCTACGATCTCAGGATTATCCCTCACTGACTTAAAATTTTCGGATAACCAGACTGTGGGACAAACGGGATACAAAAACCTGAAGTAAAAACATCAAGCAGCATCCTGATGGTAGCTGCCTAGCCACCGGCGCATCTTTTGTACATGCACCGGTGTCCTCCCCCCTGCCGCTAGCAGATCTGGACGAGGGTTTTTGCCTCTTAAAGCAGCGGAGGGCAGAATGGGCCCCGCCGCAGATGGAGCATTCATGCTTGAATCTGCAGGAGGCAAAAAAACGGCAGTGGCCTTCGTTGAACAGCCAACAGGACCCAGGTCTCTTGGAGGCCGCCCCGGTAGCTGTACCCGAGGCGGCTCCCGAAAGAAAGGGAGCCTGCGGTTTCTGTGACATCATGAACTGTATCCAAACATCTGTCGCCTTAGACGCCCAACCAACCTCAGGAGTCGCCGCTAAGTGGCGCCTGAACTCCTTATCATACCGCCACCATGCCAAACCACCGTGTAACTTATGCGCGGTATAGATCGTGTCTAAATAAACAAGCAAATCCTGAGCACAATCCGGCTTCTGCTGCACAATAACGCTTGCCAAAATCGCAAACGCCTGCAACCAATTACCAAACGTCTTTGCCACCTTCGGCTTCTTCTCTTCCCCTTTCTCAAAGCGCTTTTCTTTATCCACTGTTAATTGGTCCGGTGGCAACAACGCCCAAATATCACCAAAATTCAAATCTTATTATTTTTTCCTTCAGGTCAGCTGCTAATCGCGTACCCAAAGGGGCAACGCCACAAAAGTGTGTATCTCTGAATAACATCCCCGCTGAACCTGAAACCTGCACAGGCGGCAATGCTGACGCCCCTGGAGCTACCACCGAGGCACCAGCCTCCATCTTCGGTAACACCGCCCTCAAGGCACCAACCACATCATCACCTTGTACACCATTTTTTTCCATGCATTTTCACAAGATAACTCACCAACAGATGTCGCCGCTGGAAGTGTCACTGCTGGCGTTGGGGGGGCTTGAGGTGCACTGGGGGTTACCGCTGGAGGAGCTGTCGTGGGCACCCTTGCTTCGTTAACGCCATATTGTGAAGAAGCCCGATGCCATCTCCTCGACCGACTCTCACTGCGGTGGCCGTGTCCGCCACTGGATAATGATGAAGAACGCCGGGAATATGTCCGGCCCCAGCTGGATCTACCAGAACCCCTACTGTTCCGACCGGGAGACCGTGACCACCTATGTCCGCAATACGTGGAATGGGAAGGGGATCGGGCAGAGCGGGATCGTTGTCTACACTGCCCCACTGGACTAGACCTCGCGGACCGGGCGCTCGAGTGGTGCCTGTAGCGCGGGATATCCGCACAGCTACAGGCCACACTGGACCTGCTGTAACTCCGATAACTACGGTCCCGCAAATCGTCGGCCACTGAATCAGCATGCCGCCGATTCGCGAGCTCATCACTACTGGAAGACTCCCTATCCCCAGAAGAGAAGGGGGGGGGGGTGCTGAAGTGTAGAATGTGTGCTGTTGGGTGCAACTACAGGCTGCTGAGCAGCCATTGACACTGTGGTTGAAGGAGGTGTAGGGGGGAGAAGTGACACTGGAGCTGGCGCAGCACTAGCGCCAGCACCCAGCCCGAACCACCTGGCCAACCAGCATCTTGAGACGAGATGGCAGATTTCGGGCACAGAAAGCCCAGGAACCCACAAAGCTTGTCGCAGATTGAGTTTCTGAGCAGTCTGGAGATAGAGGATGTTCTCGTGATCTGTGTATATGCAGACCGGAAAATTAGCTCCCTCCAGAAGATAGCACCACTCTTCTAAGGCAAGTTTTATCGCCAATAGCTCTCGGTCCCCAATGGAATAATTCCTCTCTGCAGAGGAGAAAGTCTTGGAGAAAAAGCTGCAAGTGAGAATTTGGCCTTTTGGCCCTTTCTGGGTGAGCACCGCTGAGGAGGCATCAACTTCTAGGTGGAAAGGCTTCTCTGTATCAGGCCATGTGAGAACTGGGGCTGAGGAAAATGCAGACTTTAATTTAGAGAAGGCTTCTTCAGCCACCGGAGGCCAGAGTCGGGGATTGGCGCCCTTCTTTGTGAGCACCACAATAGGAGACACAAGAGAGGAGAGGAGCGGAATAAACTACAATTTGCCACGGAATCTCTGTATTGTACGCAGTCCTACTGGGCGTGGCCATTGAAGAACCGCAGACAACTTAGCAGGATCCATCTGTAGGCCCCTGTCAGAAATAATATAGCTTCTGAAGGGAAGACTCTTTCGGAGTAAAGTCGATTGGCTCTTAAATGAAAGAGAACTTGCAGTACGTGGGACCAGTGGGATTCAAGGTCCATAGAGAACACCAGGATATCGTCGAGATAAACCATGATATAGGTATAGTCCAAATGGCATAACCAGGTACTCGAAGTGTCCATCAGTGGTCTTCCACTCGTCACCTTCGTGGATACGCATGAGGTTATAGGCCCCATGTAGGTCCAGTTTGGAGAAGACCTTGGCACCACGTAGGCTGTCAGTTCAGTGATCAACAGCAATGGGTAGGGGTTCTTAATGGTAACCTTGTTAAGACCACAATAGTCTATACATGGACGGAGTGACCCATCCTTTTTGGTCACAAAGAAGAAGCCTGCACTGGCAGAAGAAGAGGATTTTACGTATGAACCCCCTCTGCTGGTTCTATTTGACATAGGCAGACATTGCTGAAGTTTTGGGCACAGAGAATTGGTACACCCGACCCCATGGAGGAGACGTGCCCAGCAGGTCAACAGGGCAGTTGTACGGACAGTGCGGTGGCAAAGTCTCTGCTTGCTTCTTCGAAAAGACATCTGCAAAATCTTTATAGGAAAGTGGGAGACCCTCCAGAGGCTTGGTGACCACAGAAGAGACCATGACAGGTACTGGATTTGGAACCACCATGCAGCGAGACTGGCAATCTGGTCCCCAATGAAGAATCTCCCCCATCTTCCAGTTAAGCACAGGTGCATGGAGCTGCAACCACCGAAGACTCAACAGGATGGAAGACGTGGACCGAGGTAGGCTAAGAAAGACAGTCTCTCTTTAAGTAGTGCTCTGACTTGCAGGAACAGAGGCTCTGGACCTTATCAGAGAGGATTTGGCCATTGACAGTGGAGATGACCAGGGGCTTCTCGAGACAGACCACAGGAAAATGATGCTGGGAGACCAGAGCAGCATCCACGAAGTTTCCTGCAGAGCCGGAATCCATGAAGGCAGAGATCTGGAACTAGCTACCTGTCCTAGAGTGGAGCAGAATGGAAGCTTTGCCCTCACCTAGGGACACTTCTCCCAAGAATCCTAGGTGCGGGCATTTCCCAGACACTGAGGACAGACAGGACATGTCCCAAGGAAGTGCTCCGGGCTGGCACAATAAAGACAGAGGTTTTCCTGTCTTCATCTGGAACGCTCATGCAGTTTTTTAGACGAGCTTTATCCACCGGCATCGCTTCCTCTGGAGTAGACACGGAAGGTGGAAGACAAGAGCCAAGGGCCGTGCCTTGCAGTTGTTCCAGACGCTGCTCCTCAGAACGCTCAGCAAACCGTATGTCAATCTGAGTGGCCAGAGAGATGAGACCACTCAGCGTAGACGGCAGGTCACGTGCGGCAAGTGCATCTTTAATTGGCCCAGAGGGGGAATCATATCTGTGACTGGGTCTATTCTGTCCCAGAGGGGAGTAGCCAACGCCAGGACCGGGAACAGGAGAGAGGATGGGTGAGTAGGAGCTGCAGGACACGGAGGCACAGAAAGGGGCACTGGTGAGCCTGCGACCTTTGACACCTCGTAATTTTGCCCCATTAGTTCCCCTTCAGAGCCCGGAGTCACAGCAGCCTAATATCTCTGTCTCCTGCATCTGCCCAACTCGTATCTTCCCGTAGATCGGACCCCAGGCCCCCCCCATACCTGGGACATTCAGGAAGTTTGTTCGTCATCTTCTCGTCTTCTACAATCTTAAAAACTTTGCCTTTAATTTTCTTCCATTTTCTCTTTCCTCTCTCTGATGTAATCGGGTTATTTGCAGACTCCGAGCTGCAGGTAACAATTACTGACAATATTGGGATGAGAAGTCTCCTCAGTGATATTCCCCTGCCGATACCACAAGGGGCACAGAGGCCTGAGCCGCCTATATAAGGGGGTGCTGCTCCCCCTCCCAGGAGTCTCCGGGCTCTCGCTGTATCCGAGCACAGGTAAGTGACGCTGTATCCACGGCACCTGCAGCACCTGCACATTACTGATACATTGTCATTCATACACACAACATAATTCATCTCCTGGTATAGGAAATATTCTACACATGTCCTGCAGTCCTATGTAACACCACAGATAACACAGTGATATCTCTGAGTACAGATCATGTAGTAGATGTGTCCTGCAGTCCTATGTAACACCACAGATAACACAGTGATATCTCTGAGTACAGATCATGTAGTAGATGTGTCCTGCAGTCCTATGTAACACCACAGATAACACAGTGATATCTCTGAGTACAGATCATGTAGTAGATGTGTCCTGCAGTCCTATGTAACACCACAGATAACACAGTGATATCTCTGAGTACAGATCATGTAGTAGATGTGTCCTGCAGTCCTATGTAACACCACAGATAACACAGTGATATCTCTGAGTACAGATCATGTAGTAGATGTGTCCTGCAGTCCTATGTAACACCACAGATAACACAGTGATATCTCTGAGTACAGATCATGTAGTAGATGTGTCCTGCAGTCCCATGTAACACCACAGATAACACAGTGATATCTCTGAGTACAGATCATGTAGTAGATGTGCCCTGCAGTCCTATGTAACAGCACAGATAACACAGTGATATTACTGAGTACAGATCATGTAGTAGATGTATCCTGCAGTCCTATGTAACACCACAGATAACACAGTGATATCTCTGAGTACAGATCATGTAGTAGATGTGTCCTGCAGTCCTATGTAACACCACAGATAACACAGTGATATCTCTGAGTACAGATCATGTAGTAGATGTGTCCTGCAGTCCCATGTAACACCACAGATAACACAGTGATATCTCTGAGTACAGATCATGTAGTAGATGTGACCTGCAGTCCTATGTAACACCACAGATAACACAGTGATATCTCTGAGTACAGATCATGTAGTAGATGTGCCCTGCAGTCCTATGTAACACCACAGATAACACAGTGATATCTCTGAGTACAGATCATGTAGTAGATGTGCCCTGCAGTCCTATGTAACACCACAGATAACACAGTGATATCTGAGTACAGATCATGTAGTAGATGTGTCCTGCAGTCCTATGTAACAGCACAGATAACACAGTGATATCTCTGAGTACAGATCATGTAGTAGATGTGTCCTGCAGTCCTATGTAACACCACAGATAACACAGTGATATCTCTGAGTACAGATCATGTAGTAGATGTGTCCTGCAGTCCTACGTAACACCACAGATAACACAGTGATATCTCTGAGTACAGATCATGTAGTAGATCTGTCCTGCAGTCCTATGTAACACCACAGATAACACAGTGATATCTCTGAGTACAGATCATGTAGTAGATGTATCCTGCAGTCCTATGTAACACCACAGATAACACAGTGATATCTCTGAGTACAGATCATGTAGTAGATGTGTCCTGCAGTCCTATGTAACACCACAGATAACACAGTGATATCTCTGAGTACAGATCATGTAGTAGATGTGACCTGCAGTCCTATGTAACACCACAGATAACACAGTGATATCTCTGAGTACAGATCATGTAGTAGATGTGTCCTGCAGTCCTATGTAACACCACAGATAACACAGTGATATCTCTGAGTACAGATCATGTAGTAGCTGTGTCCTGCAGTCCTATGTAACACCACAGATAACACAGTGATATCTCTGAGTACAGATCATGTAGTAGATGTGTCCTGCAGTCCTATGTAACACCACAGATAACACAGTGATATCTCTGAGTGCAGATCATGTAGTAGATGTGTCCTGCAGTCCTATGTAACACCACAGATAACACAGTGATATCTCTGAGTACAGATCATGTAGTAGATGTGCCCTGCAGTCCTATGTAACACTACAGATAACACAGTGATATCTCTGAGTACAGATCATGTAGTAGATGTGTCCTGCAGTCCTATGTAACACCACAGATAACACAGTGATAGCTCTGAGTACAGATCATGTAGTAGATGTGTCCTGCAGTCCCATGTAACACCACAGATAACACAGTGATATCTCTGAGTACAGATCATGTAGTAGATGTGTCCTGCAGTCCTATGTAACACCACAGATAACACAGTGATATCTCTGAGTACAGATCATGTAGTAGAGGTGTCCTGCAGTCCTATGTAACACCACAGATAACACAGTGATATCTCTGAGTACAGATCATGTAGTAGATGTGTCCTGCAGTCCTATGTAACACCACAGATAACACAGTGATATCTCTCTGAGTACAGATCATGTAGTAGATGTGTCCTGCAGTCCTATGTAACACCACAGATAACACAGTGATATCTCTGAGTACAGATCATGTAGTAGATGTGCCCTGCAGTCCTATGTAACACCACAGATAACACAGTGATATCTCTGAGTACAGATCATGTAGTAGATGTGTCCTGCAGTCCTATGTAACACCACAGATAACACAGTGATAGCTCTGAGTACAGATCATGTAGTAGATGTGTCCTGCAGTCCTATGTAACACCACAGATAACACAGTGATATCTCTCTGAGTACAGATCATGTAGTAGATGTGTCCTGCAGTCCTATGTAACACCACAGATAACACAGTGATATCTCTGAGTACAGATCATGTAGTAGATGTGTCCTGCAGTCCTATGTAACACCACGACTGGGAGGTAGTAAACATTACCCATGTAACTACACATTAAGGCACTTTAGTAAAGATACATAATCCTACCCGTAACATTAACCCCATAAACCATTTATAACTAAACATAACTAAGAAATTATGACACGAGGCTTCCTGTTGGGCAGAAAAGGTCACAGCTATTTATTGCTGATAAACACAATTATTATTATTTTAATATTCTCAAAATCAGCCGCAATCTCTGTTCGTTTCTTTGGAAACCATAGCTGCCGAAGTGGTTTGTTTATCCGGACTCCCGAACCACCACTTCGACTTCCGAAAAAAATCCACATCAATTCTCTTTTCCGCCACTAGGAGCTCCGAGTACTCCTACTCGGAGCTCCGACCCCCACCCAACAGGAATAGGGCTCGCTCAAAGCCAAAAACAAGCAACCTACAAGAAGGGACATAAGCCTCAGTAACAGTAACAAAGGGGAAACCAGCTCCGAGCATGCACATAAGCAGACCCAGGCTCTCCTCCCATAAAACTTACAACGGGAGATTTCAGTCTGCCACCCTACGGGACTAAAACCATCTCCAGCCGTGAGAAACCCCAGAGGAAGTAGCCCCTGTAACAGGCACCTAAAGGACCCAACAAAGCAAAGAACACCCTGCAACGTTACTCAGCAGTCCAGCCCCCGCACGGCCCTCTCTAAACATCACACAGTACGCTGCTTTATCTGTAAGAAATCTCTGTTATGTCTCTTGAAAAGACCAGAGGGCCTTACAGGAGACGACTACCTAAATCCTTGCCTATGAGCCTGCTGGTCTGAATACAGACAGACAACGCCCTCCTGTTATATATACAAGCACAGCAATACAGGCCATAGTCATATCCATATGCATTTTATATAGTGTCTTACCTGTCCCCACTATATACAATATAGTGGGGACAGGTAAGACACTATATAAAATGCACAAAGGACCTGGCTATATCCATACGGTCCGTTTATCTGCAGAAATATGTGCGGCTGCAACCCCAATGGCCCCTGACCATGTGTCTGGCTAATTCCCCCGCTATTTTGTGGGTATAACTGTAGTATAATATTACACCGTTCCTTCCCCATTATAGGCTGAGGCGGCATGTTATCCCCACAATATCACACTATCCACCGCTCATGTAACATACATTATATATGAGTGTGCAGAAGTATACATGGGCACTCCCTAATACATAAGACACAACTAAAGGCCATATACATCTATATATCTATATATACACACAACATACAGTTTGCGCCAATAACTACAAAAATCAGTTAGACAAAGCCACGTATAAATGCACACAAATACAACAAGCATCTAAATGCAGCATGTGGTGAACATATAGCAACAGGTAGTGATATGGAGGTTACTTTCAAAACACCAAAAACTCCCCATAACCAGCCCCCCAATTTACTCTGTACAGATCAATGCTGGACCACATAGACCAGGAATGTGGGGAACCTGCACCTATCATGGTCAATCGATAGCCATAAAGTGTAGGACACCATGATTACGGAGAACTGGATGAGATAATAATAGACTCGCATAGTATCACAGATGGAGGCCGCACTATTACATGTGCTCTCTCCCGGCAGCCCCTCTACATAGTGTATAATACCTGTGACCTCCCCATAACAAGCAGAGTAATGGAGGATATCTGCCCCTCACCCCAGGCAGCTCCTCTACATAGTGTATAATACCTGTGACCTCCCCATAACAAGCAGAGTAATGGAGGATATCTGCCCCCTCACCCCAGGCAGCTCCTCTACATAGTGTATAATACATGTGACCTCCCCATAACAAGCAGAGTAATGGAGGATATCTGCCCCCTCACCCCAGGCAGCCCCTCTACATAGTGTATAATACCTGTGACCTCCCCATAACAAGCAGAGTAATGGAGGATATCTACCCCCTCACCCCAGGCAGCTCCTCTACATAGTGTATAATACCTGTGACCTCCCCATAACAAGCAGAGTAATGGAGGATATCTGCCCCCTCACCCCAGGCAGCTCCTCTACATAGTGTATAATACATGTGACCTCCCCATAACAAGCAGAGTAATGGAGGATATCTGCCCCTCACCCCAGGCAGCTCCTCTACATAGTGTATAATACCTGTGACCTCCCCATAACAAGCAGAGTAATGGAGGATATCTGCCCCCTCACCCCAGGCAGCCCCTCTACATAGTGTATAATACCTGTGACCTCCCCATAACAAGCAGAGTAATGGAGGATATCTACCCCCTCACCCCAGGCAGCTCCTCTACATAGTGTATAATACCTGTGACCTCCCCATAACAAGCAGAGTAATGGAGGATATCTACCCCCTTACCCCAGGCAGCCCCTCTACATAGTGTATAATACATGTGACCTCCCCATAACAAGCAGAGTAATGGAGGATATCTACCCCCTCACCCCAGGCAGCTCCTCTACATAGTGTATAATACATGTGACCTCCCCATAACAAGCAGAGTAATGGAGGATATCTGCCCCTCTCACCCCAGGCAGCTCCTCTACATAGTGTATAATACATGTGACCTCCCCATAACAAGCAGAGTAATGGAGGACATCTACCCCCTTCCAAAGAAGCTCCAGTCCGAGGCTCATGATTGTCACCGTGTTAGCGCCATTAGGGAGTAGTAATACAGTAGCCAGGTGCACATGTGATTGGAAGGTACAAATAACCTGTGGCACATTACATAGTATACATGAGGTAAGTACCCACATGTAAAACAGCAACATATCCAGCGTCTGAGGTCCAGTGTCTGAGGTAAACACCCTCATGTAGATCAGTGCCTTGTACAGCGTGAGGAAACTACACCCTCATATACACCAGTGCTATGTACAATGTATGAGGTAACTACATCCTCATATATATCAGTGATATGTACAGTCAGTGAGGTAACTACATCCTCATATATACCAGTGATATGTACAGTGTATGAGGTAACTACATGCTCATATATATCAGTGATATGTACAATGTATGAGGTAACTACATACTCATATATACCAGTGATATGTACAGTGTATGAGGTAACTACCTCCTTATATATACCAGTGATATGTACAGTGTATGAGGTAACTACATCCTCATATATACCAGTGATATGTACAGTGTATGAGGTAACTACACCCTCATATATACCAGTGATATGTACAGTGTATGAGGTAACTACCTCCTCATATATATTAGTGATATGTACCGTGTATGAGGAAACTACACCCTCATATATATCAGTGATATGTACAGTGTATGAGGTAACTACACCCTCATATATACCAGTGATATGTACAGTGTATGAGGTAACTACACCCTCATATATACCAGTGATATGTACAGTGTATGAGGTAACTACACCCTCATATATATCAGTGATATGTACAGTGTATGAGGTAACTACATCCTCATATATATCAGTGATATGTACAGTGTATGAGGTAACTACATGCTCATATATATCAGTGATATGTACAGTGTATGAGGTAACTACACCCTCATATATATCAGTGATATGTACAGTGTATGAGGTAACTACACCCTCATATATGTCAGTGATATGTACAGTGTATGAGGTAACTACATCCTCATATATATCAGTGATATGTACAGTGTATCAGGTAACTACATCCTCATATATATCAGTGATATGTACAGTTTATGAGGTAACTATATCCTCATATATATCAGTGATATGTACAGTGTATGAGGTAACTACACCCTCATATATACCAGTGATATGTACAGTGTATGAGGTAACTACACCCTCATATATATCAGTGATATGTACAGTGTATGAGGTAACTATATCCTCATATATATCAGTGATATGTACAGTGTATGAGGTAACTACACCCTCATATATACCAGTGATATGTACAGTGTATGAGGTAACTACATCCTCATATATACCAGTGATATGTACAGTGTATGAGGTGACTACATCCTCATATATATCAGTGATATGTACAGTGTATGAGGTAACTACACCCTCATATATATCAGTGATATGTACAGTGTATGAGGTAACTACACCCTCATATATATCAGCGATATGTACAGTGTATGAGGTAACTACACCCTCATATATATCAGTGATATGTACAGTGTATGAGGTAACTACATCCTCATATATATCAGTGATATGTACAGTGTATGAGGTGACTACATCCTCATATATATCAGTGATATGTACAGTGTATGAGGTAACTACCCCCTCATATATGTCAGTGATATGTACAGTGTATGAGGTAACTACACCCTCATATATACCAGTGATATGTACAGTGTATGAGGTAACTACACCCTCATATATATCAGTGATATGTACAGTGTATGAGGTAACTACACCCTCATATATGTCAGTGATATGTACCGTGTATGAGGAAACTACATCCTCATATATATCAGTGATATGTACAGTATATGAGGTGACTACATCCTCATATATATCAGTGATATGTACAGTGTATGAGGTAACTACATCCTCATATATATCAGTGATATGTACAGTGTATGAGGTAACTACCCCCCATATATATCAGTGATATGTACAGTGTATGAGGTAACTACACCCTCATATATACCAGTGATATGTACAGTGTATGAGGTAACTACACCCTCATATATATCAGTGATATGTACAGTGTATGAGGTGAACACCCTCATATATATCAGTGATATGTACAGCGAGAGGAAAATACATCCTCATATATACCAGTGATGTGCACAGTGTATGAGGCAACTACACCCTCATATATACCAGTGATATGTACAGTGTATGAGGTAACTACATCCTCATATATACCAGTGATATGTACAGTGTATGAGGTAACAACATCCTCATATATATCAGTGATATGTACAGCGTCTGAGGTGAACACCCTCATGTAGATCAGTGACATGTACAGCGAGAGGAAAATACATCCGCATATATACCAGTGATGTGCACAGTGTATGAGGCAACTACACCCTCATATATACCAGTGATATGTACAGTGTATGAGGTAACTACATCCTCATATATACCAGTGATATGCACAGTGTATGGGGTAACTACACCCTCATATATATCAGCGACATATACAGCGTCAGCGACATGTCCAGTGTCAGGTAAATATCCTCATGTAGATCAGTGCTGTGTACTGTGCGTGAGGAAACTACCTCTCATAAAACAGCAACACATACCACGTGTGAAGTAAACAATGAATGTACAGCGTATGAGGTAAATACACCGTCATATATATCAGCGATTGATAGTGTGTTATGTAACTACTCATATATATCAGTGATATGTACAGTGTATGAGGTAACTAACCCCCATATATATCAGTGATATGTACAGTGTATGAGGTAACTAACCCCCATATATATCAGTGATATGTACAGTGTATGAGGTAACTACACCCCCATATATGTCAGTGATATGTTTGTGTATGAGGTAACTACACCCTCATATATGTCAGTGATATGTACAGTGTATGAGGTAAGTACACCCTCATATATGTCAGTGATATGTTTGTGTATGAGGTAAGTACACCCTCATATATGTCAGTGATATGTACAGTCAGTGAGGTAACTAAACCCTCATATATATCAGTGATATGTACAGTGTATGAGGTAAATACACCTCCATATATGTCAGTGATAATATCAGTGATATGTACAGTCTGTGAGGTAACTACCCCTAATATATGTACCGTGTATGAAGACAGCGTATGAGGTAACAACCTCCGCACATATATCAGTGATATGTACAGTGTATGAGGTAACTACACCCTCATATATACCAGTGATATGTACAGTGTATGAGGTAACTAACCCCCATATATATCAGTGACATGTACAGTGTATGAGGTAACTAACCCCCATATATACCAGTGATATGTACAGTGTATGAGGTAACTACACCCTCATATATACCAGTGATATGTACAGTGTATGGGGTAACTACACCCTCATATATATCAGTGATATGTACAGTGTATGAGGTAACTACATCCTCATATATATCAGTGATATGTACAGTGTATGAGGCAACTACATCCTCATATATATCAGTGATATGTACATTGTATGAGGTAACTACCTCCTCATATATATCAGTGATATGTACAGTGTATGAGGTAAATACATCCTCATATATACCAGTGACATGTACAGTGTATGAGGTAACTACATCCTCATATATATCAGTGATATGTACAGTGTATGACGTAACTACATCCTCATATATATCAGTGATATGTACAGTGTATGAGGTAACTACATCCTCATATATATCAGTGATATGTACAGTGTATGAGGTAACTACATCCTCATATATATCAGTGATATGTACAGTGTATGAGGTAACTACATCCTCATATATATCAGTGATATGTACAGTGTATGAGGCAACTACATCCTCATATATATCAGTGATATGTACATTGTATGAGGTAACTACCTCCTCATATATATCAGTGATATGTACAGTGTATGAGGTAAATACATCCTCATATATACCAGTGATATGTACAGTGTATGAGGTAACTACATCCTCATATATATCAGTGATATGTACAGTGTATGACGTAACTACATCCTCATATATATCAGTGATATGTACAGTGTATGAGGTAACTACATCCTCATATATATCAGTGATATGTACAGTGTATGAGGTAACTACACCCTCATATATATCAGTGATATGTACAGAGTATGAGGTAACTACACCCTCATATATACCAGTGGTATGTACAGTGTATGAGGTAACTACACCCTCATATATATCAGTGATATGTACAGTGTATGAGGTAACTACACCCTCATATATATCAGTGATATGTACAGTGTATGAGGTAACTACACCCTCATATATACCAGTGATATGTACAGTGTATGAGGTAACTACACCCTCATATATATCAGTGATATGTACAGTGTATGAGGTAACTACACCCTCATATATACCAGTGATATGTACAGTGTATGAGGTAACTACACCCTCATATATATCAGTGATATGTACAGTGTATGAGGTAACTACACCCTCATATATATCAGTGATATGTACAGTGTATGAGGCAACTACATCCTCATATATATCAGTGATATGTACATTGTATGAGGTAACTACCTCCTCATATATATCAGTGATATGTACAGTGTATGAGGTAAATACATCCTCATATATACCAGTGATATGTACAGTGTATGAGGTAACTACATCCTCATATATATCAGTGATATGTACAGTGTATGACGTAACTACATCCTCATATATATCAGTGATATGTACAGTGTATGAGGTAACTACACCCTCATATATATCAGTGATATGTACAGAGTATGAGGTAACTACACCCTCATATATACCAGTGGTATGTACAGTGTATGAGGTAACTACACCCTCATATATATCAGTGATATGTACAGTGTATGAGGTAACTACACCCTCATATATATCAGTGATATGTACAGTGTATGAGGTAACTACACCCTCATATATACCAGTGATATGTACAGTGTATGAGGTAACTACACCCTCATATATATCAGTGATATGTACAGTGTATGAGGTAACTACACCCTCATATATATCAGTGATATGTACAGTGTATGAGGTAACTACACCCTCATATATATCAGTGATATGTACAGTGTATGAGGTAACTACACCCTCATATATATCAGTGATATGTACAGAGTATGAGGTAACTACACCCTCATATATACCAGTGGTATGTACAGTGTATGAGGTAACTACACCCTCATATATATCAGTGATATGTACAGTGTATGAGGTAACTACACCCTCATATATATCAGTGATATGTACAGTGTATGAGGTAACTACACCCTCATATATACCAGTGATATGTACAGTGTATGAGGTAACTACACCCTCATATATATCAGTGATATGTACAGTGTATGAGGTAACTACATCCTCATATATATCAGTGATATGTACAGTGTATGAGGTAACTACACCCTCATATATATCAGTGATATGTACAGTGTATGAGGTAACTACATCCTCATATATAATCAGTGATATGTACAGTGTATGAGGTAACTACATCCTCATATATATCAGTGATATGTACAGTGTATGAGGTAACTACACCCTCATATATATCAGTGATATGTACAGTGTATGAGGTAACTACACCCTCATATATATCAGTGATATGTACAGTGTATGAGGTAACTACACCCTCATATATATCAGTGATATGTACAATGATATATGTACTGTGTATGAAGACAGCGTATGAGGTAACTACCTCCGCACATATATCAGTGATAATGAGATCTCTACCTTCAGTACAAAGCAGTGATATGAACAATGAGGGACATGTCAGAGTGTGAGTTAAGTGTGAGTCAGCCTTATATTTAGTGTACCAAGCAATAAGCTCACATATCAGCCATGTATGTGGTGTGTGAGGTGGCCGGGGGTATATACGTGGGTAATTACCCTCCATTATACAGCACTCACAAGACTGAAAGAACGCTCCCATAGACATAACAATCTGTCTGCACCCAGTAACACTTTCATGTCTAAATTGAACTAGTAAATAAAGTTAATCAGCCACATAAAGCAGCCATATCTATAGTGTGTGATGTATAGTCTCACACATATCACAGCCATATCTATAGTGTGTGATGTATAGTCTCACACATATCACAGCCATATCTACTGTGTGTGATGTATAGTCTCACACATAAAGCAGCCATATCTATAGTGTGTGATGTATGGTCTTACACATATCACAGCCATATCTACTGTGTGTGATGTATGGTCTTACACATATCACAGCCATATCTATAGTGTGTGATGTATAGTCTCACACATAAAGCAGCCATATCTATAGTGTGTGATGTATAGTCTCACACATATCACAGCCATATCTATAGTGTGTGATGTATAGTCTCACACATATCACAGCCATATCTACTGTGTGTGATGTATAGTCTCACACATAAAGCAGCCATATCTACTGTGTGTGATGTATGGTCTTACACATATCACAGCCATATCTACTGTGTGTGATGTATGGTCTTACACATATCACAGCCATATCTACTGTGTGTGATGTATAGTCTCACACATATCACAGCCATATCTACTGTGTGTGATGTATAGTCTTACACATATCACAGCCATATCTATAGTGTGTGATGTATAGTCTCACACATATCACAGCCATATCTACTGTGTGTGATGTATAGTCTTACACATATCGCAGCCATATCTATAGTGTGTGATGTATAGTCTTACACATATCACAGCCATATCTATAGTGTGTGATGTATAGTCTCACACATAAAGCAGCCATATCTATAGTGTGTGATGTATAGTCTCACACATATCACAGCCATATCTACTGTGTGTGATGTATAGTCTCACACATAAAGCAGCCATATCTATAGTGTGTGATGTATAGTCTCACACATAAAGCAGCCATATCTATAGTGTGTGATGTATAGTCTCACACATAAAGCAGCCATATCTACTGTGTGTGATGTATAGTCTCACACATAAAGCAGCCATATCTATAGTGTGTGATGTATAGTCTCACACATATCACAGCCATATCTATAGTGTGTGATGTATAGTCTCACACATAAAGCAGCCATATCTATAGTGTGTGATGTATAGTCTCACACATAAAGCAGCCATATCTATAGTGTGTGATGTATAGTCTCACACATATCACAGCCATATCTATAGTGTGTGATGTATAGTCTCACACATAAAGCAGCCATATCTATAGTGTGTGATGTATAGTCTCACACATAAAGCAGCCATATCTACTGTGTGTGATGTATAGTCTTACACATAAAGCAGCCATATCTATAGTGTGTGATGTATAGTCTCACACATAAAGCAGCCATATCTATAGTGTGTGATGTATAGTCTCACACATAAAGCAGCCATATCTATAGTGTGTGATGTATAGTCTCACACATAAAGCAGCCATATCTACTGTGTGTGATGTATAGTCTCACACATAAAGCAGCCATATCTATAGTGTGTGATGTATAGTCTCACACATAAAGCAGCCATATCTACTGTGTGTGATGTATAGTCTTACACATAAAGCAGCCATATCTATAGTGTGTGATGTATAGTCTCACACATAAAGCAGCCATATCTATAGTGTGTGATGTATAGTCTCACACATAAAGCAGCCATATCTATAGTGTGTGATGTATAGTCTTACACATATCACAGCCATATCTATAGTGTGTGATGTATAGTCTCACACATAAAGCAGCCATATCTACTGTGTGTGATGTATAGTCTCACACATAAAGCAGCCATATCTACTGTGTGTGATGTATAGTCTTACACATATCACAGCCATATCTACTGTGTGTGATGTATAGTCTCACACATAAAGCAGCCATATCTACTGTGTGTGATGTATGGTCTTACACATATCACAGCCATATCTACTGTGTGTGATGTATGGTCTTACACATATCACAGCCATATCTATAGTGTGTGATGTATAGTCTTCCACATATCACAGCCATATCTATAGTGTGTGATGTATAGTCTCACACATATCACAGCCATATCTACTGTGTGTGATGTATAGTCTTACACATATCGCAGCCATATCTATAGTGTGTGATGTATAGTCTTACACATATCACAGCCATATCTATAGTGTGTGATGTATAGTCTCACACATAAAGCAGCCATATCTATAGTGTGTGATGTATAGTCTCACACATATCACAGCCATATCTACTGTGTGTGATGTATAGTCTCACACATAAAGCAGCCATATCTATAGTGTGTGATGTATAGTCTCACACATAAAGCAGCCATATCTATAGTGTGTGATGTATAGTCTCACACATAAAGCAGCCATATCTACTGTGTGTGATGTATAGTCTCACACATAAAGCAGCCATATCTATAGTGTGTGATGTATAGTCTCACACATATCACAGCCATATCTATAGTGTGTGATGTATAGTCTCACACATAAAGCAGCCATATCTATAGTGTGTGATGTATAGTCTCACACATAAAGCAGCCATATCTATAGTGTGTGATGTATAGTCTCACACATATCACAGCCATATCTATAGTGTGTGATGTATAGTCTCACACATAAAGCAGCCATATCTATAGTGTGTGATGTATAGTCTCACACATAAAGCAGCCATATCTACTGTGTGTGATGTATAGTCTTACACATAAAGCAGCCATATCTATAGTGTGTGATGTATAGTCTCACACATAAAGCAGCCATATCTATAGTGTGTGATGTATAGTCTCACACATAAAGCAGCCATATCTATAGTGTGTGATGTATAGTCTCACACATAAAGCAGCCATATCTACTGTGTGTGATGTATAGTCTCACACATAAAGCAGCCATATCTATAGTGTGTGATGTATAGTCTCACACATAAAGCAGCCATATCTACTGTGTGTGATGTATAGTCTTACACATAAAGCAGCCATATCTATAGTGTGTGATGTATAGTCTCACACATAAAGCAGCCATATCTATAGTGTGTGATGTATAGTCTCACACATAAAGCAGCCATATCTATAGTGTGTGATGTATAGTCTCACACATAAAGCAGCCATATCTACTGTGTGTGATGTATAGTCTTACACATATCACAGCCATATCTATAGTGTGTGATGTATAGTCTTACACATATCACAGCCATATCTATAGTGTGTGATGTATAGTCTCACACATAAAGCAGCCATATCTATAGTGTGTGATGTATAGTCTCACACATAAAGCAGCCATATCTATAGTGTGTGATGTATAGTCTCACACATATCACAGCATCACTGCAGGGTATAAGATAGCTGGGAGCAGACTCCTGAGGAGACATGGCTGAGGAGACATGGCAGCCTCTTACATAACTTTATCCCACATGCACATCACATCAGGTAATGCTGCTCCCCAGAAACATTAACCAGTCATATCCTGTAAGGTTATGTGCTCACACTTAGCACAGCCATCGCTGCCATGTGTAAGGAAGCTGAGCAGATATATGAGGAGATATGGAGACATGATCTCCTGTGGTAATTAGTAATTCCTGAGGTAAAAATCCTCTCATATATGATGTGGAAGCTGAGGATACACTACTACACGATGTGGTAACAGCAGAGAGATATAACATGGTAACACCCAGCCTTTTAGGGAGAGAAACAATACTCGCCAAAAACCGTAGCACCTGTGGGCGGAGCCACGGGCGTCGAGATGTTGGCCAATGCTATCGGCAGTGGAACCAGGCTGGTCTCCCTGGCAGAAACGGCTCTGGTCGCTCCCACGTCGTCCTCAGCCCCGGTAACCAGTCATCGCCGCGGCATCCGAGGAACCGCCTGATGAAGACGGGGGACGCCACCCGGACGACCTGGACCTCCTCTCCCGATGAGAGGAGCGGGAACACATGCCATTACGATAAAATGCACAGCAGAGCCGCCGCGGCGCCGCTGCCTGCGTGCATCCCGGGCGGGCGAGGAAAAAAGGACCTGCTGCGCTGGCGCCTAAACCTAGCAGGAGCTGGAGGCGCCAGGGGGGGGGGGTAGTGGCTATGGGACTAGGACCACAGGGGGCTTGGGAAGTACAGGTGGAGGAGCACTAGCCTCCACTCTAAAATGTGCAGCAGCAGGCATCACATAAGGTGCTGAGAGCTCTTGCCTCTCCTCAAAATTATTAAATAACGCTATAAATTAAAACATTTCCCAACTTGCTAGGCCCGCTTGGCATCTTCAAAATCTTGAGAACCAACTTCGCCCGAAATGGCGGCTGCGGCCCTGCAGCCGGCATGTGGGCATCTTCCAGCGCCTTAGGGCCTGTGTAACTTCCGCCTTCGCTGTGACAACTGTAGGAAAACAGAAGGAAACAGCCAGAACCAAGGAAAGAAGAGCTGAAAAGAAATAATTCTGAGGGCAGGGTGGGAGGGAGACTTCTCGCCTCTTCGGTCCAGGGGGCAGAAGGAAAGAGGCCCCCCCCACGTGCTCTCGGACTTTATAAAACCACCGGGCGGGTCCTTACCCGCCCCCAAACACCGCCTCCTGTGACCTCACACGGGAGGGGTAAAGGGGCAAGCCCCACCAGCCTACCAGAAGGCTTTAAACCACCCCCTACAGTCCTCAGCCCCTTCGCTATTTGCTTTGGGGCTTGTTAATCTCTGAGTACAGATCATGTAGTAGATGTGTCCTGCAGTCCTATGTAACACCACAGATAACACAGTGATATCTCTCTGAGTACAGATCATGTAGTAGATGTGTCCTGCAGTCCCATGTAACACCACAGATAACACAGTGATATCTGAGTACAGATCATGTAGTAGATGTGTCCTGCAGTCCTATGTAACACCACAGATAACACAGTGATATCTCTGAGTACAGATCATGTAGTAGATGTGTCCTGCAGTCCTATGTAACACCACAGATAACACAGTGATATCCCTGAGTACAGATCATGTAGTAGATGTGCCCTGCAGTCCTATGTAACACCACAGATAACACAGTGATATCTCTGAGTACAGATCATGTAGTAGATGTGACCTGCAGTCCTATGTAACACCACAGATAACACAGTGATATCTCTGAGTACAGATCATGTAGTAGATGTCACCTGCAGTCCTATGTAACACCACAGATAACACAGTGATATCTCTGAGTACAGATCATGTAGTAGATGTATCCTGCAGTCCTATGTAACACCACAGATAACACAGTGATATCTCTGAGTACAGATCATGTAGTAAATGTGTCCTGCAGTCCTATGTAACACCACAGATAACACAGTGATATCTCTGAGTACAGATCATGTAGTAGATGTGTCCTGCAGTCCTATGTAACACCACAGATAACACAGTGATATCTCTCTGAGTACAGATCATGTAGTAGATGTGCATACCTCCCAACTTTTGTGGAGGAGAAAGAGGGACAAAATGGCGGCGCGCGAAGCGCGCCGCGGCGATTTTTTTACCCACAGAAGCCACACCCTAGCCACGCCCCCTAACCACACCCCCTGGCCACGCCACTGCTCATACCTTCAACGCATCCACTGGCACCAATGTATATTTATGTATATAATTGGGGGGCATATTCCACTCCCCCTAGACAACGAGCATGCCCTCCTAGACAACGAGCATGTCCTCCCCTAGACAACGAGCATGCCCCCCCCAGACAACGAGCATGTCCTCCCCTAGACAACGAGCATGTCCCCCCCTAGACAACGAGCATGTCCCCCCCAGACAACGGGCATGTCCGCCCCCAGACAACGAGCATGCCCCCCCCTAGACAACGAGCATGTCCCCCCCAGACAACGAGCATGTCCCGCCCAGACAACGGGCATATCCGCCCCCAGACAACGAGCATGCCCCACCCTAGACAACGAGCATGTCCCCCCCAGACAACGAGCATGCCCCCCCTAGACAACAAGCATGCCCCCCCTAGACAACGAGCATGTCCCCTAGACAACGAGCATGCCCCCCCCTAGACAACGAGCATGTACCCCCCCCTAGACAACGAGCATGTACCCCCACCTAGACAACGAGAATGTACCCCCACCTAGACAACGACCATGTCCCCCCCTAGACAACGAGCATGTCCCCCCCCCCTAGACAACGAGCATGTCCCCCACCTAGACAACGAGCCTGTCCCCCCCTGTGGCTGCGTGCCCTTTTTTGTGTGTTTGTGTTATTTTTGTCTTCCAGGACCGTGCCTGCTGTGGACTGCTTCCGATTCGAAGGATTACATCGATGACCGACAGTTCTAACAAATAAAATGGTCAACGAGGGTGTGTCTGCGTTTTTTGTTCAATAAAATTTTCTGAAAACGGTGTGATTATTTATTTTTTTGCGACACTCTTCATAGTTTGCCGTAGTAGTGGTGCCGGCTAGATGACGGTGCTCATTACTAAGGGCTGGCCTTAGTGTTTGCCTTAATTTTTTTGGCAAATTCACACTAACGCCCATACCATTACCCCGGTACCCACCGCCACCAGGGGTGCCGGGAAGAGCCGGGTACAAACCAGTACCTGACCGTCTATAGATGGTCAGGTAGTGGGGCGGCTGCAGGCTGTTATTGTTGCGCTGGAATAGCCCCCTAACAGTGGCCTATCCCAGCTCAGTAATGGCAGGCTGCTGCTGCTTTTTTGTATCAGGCTGATTTGAAAAATAGGGGCACCCCATGCCGTTTTTTCTTCAAATTTTTGACAAAAATATGCGTGGGGTCCCCCCTTTAAAGGGGGCTCCCAGGCTGTTTCCCCCATTTTTACAAAAAAATGGGGGGGGAAAACGGCATGGGGTGCCCCCTATTGTTCAAATCAGCCAGATACAAAAAAGCAGCAGCAGCCTGCTATTACTGAGCTGGGATAGGCCACTGTTAGGGGGCTATCCCAGCGCAACAATAACAGCCTGCAGCCGCCCCAACACCTGACCATCTATAGACGGTCAGGTACTGGTTTGTACCCGGCTCTTCCCGGCACCCCTGGTGGCGGTGGGTACCGGGGTAATGGTATGGGCGTTAGTGTAAATTTGCCAAAAAAATTAAGGCAAACACTAATGCCAGCCCTTAGTAATGAGCACCGTCACCTAGCCGGCACCACTACTACGGCAAACTATGAAGAGTGTCGCAAAAAAATAAATAATCACACCGTTTTCAGAAAATTTTATTGAACAAAAGACGCAGACACACCCTCGTTGACCATTTTATTTGTTAGAAATGTCGGTCATAGACGTAATCCTTCGAATCCGAAGCAGTCCACAGCAGGCACGGTCCTGGAAGACAAAAATAACACAAACACACAAAAAAGGGCACGCAGCCACAGGGGAGGACATGCTCGTTGTCTAGGGGTCAGGGGTAGACATGCTCGTTGTCTAGGGGGGGGGGGAATGCTAGTTGTCTAGGGGGGGGACATGCTCGTTGTCTAGGAGTCGGGGGGAGACATGCTCGTTGTCTAGGGGGGGGAATGCTCGTTGTCTGGGGGGGGGGACATGCTCGTTGTCTAGGGGGGGGGCATGCTCGTTGTCTTGGGGGGGGACATGCTCGTTGTCTAGGGGTCAGGGGGAGACATGCTCGTTGTCTAGCAGGGGGAAATGCTCGTTGTCTAGGGGGGGAAATCCTCGTTGTCTAGGGGGGGGACATGCTCGTTGTCGCAGTAAAGGGGAGGGGTCCTATGGAGCGCAGTAAAGGGGAGGGGTCCTATGGAGCGCAGTAAAGGGGAGGGGTCCTATGGAGCGCAGTAAAGGGGAGGGGTCCTATGGAGCGCAGTAAAGGGGAGGGGTCCTATGGAGCGCAGTAAAGGGGAGGGATCCTATGGAGCGCAGTAAAGGGGAGGAGTCCTATTGAGCGCGCAGTGAAAGCCATAAAAAACACATTTGATATTTTCCTTCCCGCTTCCCAGTACAGGGCCTGGAATATTTAATACTGTCACTAGGAAGTATAATTTGTTACGCAGAAACAGGCCGCACACAGCTCTGTACGTGGAAAAATAAAAAAGTTATTGATTTTTGAAAGTGGGGAGTGAAATATGGAAACGCAAAAATCGTTCCGTCAGAGTAATGGAGCAGGCGGCCGTGTATGACCATTCTGCTCCATTACCGTCATAGAGCGATGACATGGACCTTATGTGGACCCCAACAGACCCCTTGTTTTCATGATCTATGGGGGTCACATCACTGAAACCCCCACACATCAGCAGGTTAAGCCCTGTCCTATGGATAGGGCCTAACTTGTATTTGTGGGAAAACCCCTTTAACCCCTTAACGCTCTGCGCCGTAGCTCTACGACGCAGAGAGTATAAGGAGTGTATGAAGAGGGCTCACGGGCTGAGTCTTCTTCATACAAGGTGGGGGGTTTTGCATGTTGCAGAAAACCCCCACCGCTAATAACCGCAGTCGGTCATTGTCGCCGGCAAAGTCTTTTTTACGATCGCTGTGCCCCCGAACGTCATCGGGGGCGGCGATCGTTTGCCGTGGTAGCCTCGGGTCTTCTTTTGACACGAGGCTACATGGCTTCTGCAGGTTCGTTACAATGAGCCAGAAGTATTGCAGTATATGGTAGGAGCGATCTGACCATCTAGGGTTAATGTACCGTAGATGGTCTAAGAAATAGTGGAAAAAAAAGAAAAAACAGGTTTTAAAAATAAAAAAAATTTATAAAATATTAAAAATTCTAATCACCCCCCCTTCCCTAGAACTGATATAAAACATAATAAACAGTAAAAATCACAAACATATTAGGTATCGCCGCGTCCCAAAATGCCCGATCTATCAAAATATAAAAACGGTTACGGGCGGCGGTGACCTCCGAGGCGGGAAATGGCGCCCAAATGTCCGAAATGCGACTTTTACACCTTTTTACATCACATAAAAAATGAAATTAAAAATGATCAAAATGTCGCACAGACCTCAAAATGGTAGCAATGAAAACGTCGGCTCATTTCGCCAAAAATGACCCCACCCCCAGCTCCGTGCACCGAAATATGAAAAAGTTATTAGCGTCAGAAGATGGCAAAAATTTTTTTTTTTTTTTTTTGCACACATGCGTTTAATTTTTGAAAATGTATTAAAACACAATAAAACCTATAAATCCGGTATCACCGCGATCGCACCAAACCAAAGAATAAAGCTGAGGTGTTATTTTGAGTGCACAGTCAAAGTCGAAAAAACTGAGCCCACAAGAACGTGACATGTGCGGTTTTTTAAAAAATTTTTTCCACATTTGGAATTTTTTGCAGCTTCGCAGTACACGGCATGTTAAAATAAATAACATTACGGGAAAGTAAAATTTGTTACGCACAAAATAAGCCCTCACACAGGTCTGTACACGGAAAAATGAAAAAGTTATGGATTTTTGAAGTTGGAGAGCGAGAAATGAGAGAAAAACCCTGCGTCCTTAAGGGGTTAAGGGATTAAGTATATGGTACAATAAAAGCAGAATAGAAGGGCACTGGGGGGGTTAGGGATGGGGGCAGGGGGTCTATGGAGGAAAGTGTTTAACCCTTTAGCTGCTGCCTGCAGTCACTGTAGAGTACCTGTTATCACACTGCAGCAGCTGCACACACTCGGCTCTGCTTCATCAGACGAACTTCAGTGAGGAGCAGGAGGAGGTGGGGGCAGGGAGCCATTGATGTAGCAGTGCTGGAGAGTTCCTGCCTGCACGGAGGATGATCCCCTGGGGCTGCTGTGCAGGGGCAGTGCAGAGAACATGACACTCTGCACTGCTCCATCCATCCATCCATGTGCCTGCAAGTGGCAGCCTGAGGACAGGGAGGGCTCTGCCTCCCAGGGGAGGGGATGGGGGAGGTGCCGGCTCTGCAGCAGACAGCCCGGGAGCTGGAGAGGAGGAGGACGCTGTACCCCGCCCCCTGGCTTCTCTGTATCCTGAGCAGGACGGGGGCGGGACTCGGGGGCGGGACTCGGGGGGGGCGGGACTCGGGGGCGGGACAAAACGGAAAAATCCGTGAAACCGCAAAAAAACCGGGACTTTCACTTAACGGTCCGTGCAGGCGGGACAAGGGTTAAAAAACGGGACTGTCCCGCCCAAAACGGGACGGTTGGGAGGTATGGATGTGTCCTGCAGTCCCATGTAACACCACAGATAACACAGTGATATCTGAGTACAGATCATGTAGTAGATGTGTCCTGCAGTCCTATGTAACACCACAGATAACACAGTGATATCTCTGAGTACAGATCATGTAGTAGATGTGTCCTGCAGTCCTATGTAACACCACAGATAACACAGTGATATCCCTGAGTACAGATCATGTAGTAGATGTGCCCTGCAGTCCTATGTAACACCACAGATAACACAGTGATATCTCTGAGTACAGATCATGTAGTAGATGTGACCTGCAGTCCTATGTAACACCACAGATAACACAGTGATATCTCTGAGTACAGATCATGTAGTAGATGTCACCTGCAGTCCTATGTAACACCACAGATAACACAGTGATATCTCTGAGTACAGATCATGTAGTAGATGTATCCTGCAGTCCTATGTAACACCACAGATAACACAGTGATATCTCTGAGTACAGATCATGTAGTAAATGTGTCCTGCAGTCCTATGTAACACCACAGATAACACAGTGATATCTCTGAGTACAGATCATGTAGTAGATGTGTCCTGCAGTCCTATGTAACACCACAGATAACACAGTGATATCTCTGAGTACAGATCATGTAGTAGATGTGACCTGCAGTCCTATGTAACACCACAGATAACACAGTGATATCCCTGAGTACAGATCATGTAGTAGATGTGACCTGCAGTCCTATGTAACACCACAGATAACACAGTGATATCTCTGAGTACAGATCATGTAGTAGATGTGTCCTGCAGTCCTATGTAACACCACAGATAACACAGTGATATCTCTGAGTACAGATCATGTAGTAGATGTGTCCTGCAGTCCTATGTAACACCACAGATAACACAGTGATATCTTTGAGTACAGATCATGTAGTAGATGTGTCCTGCAGCCCCATGTAACACCACAGATAACACAGTGATATCTCTGAGTACAGATCATGTAGTAGATGTGTCCTGCAGTCCTATGTAACACCACAGATAACACAGTGATATCTCTGAGTACAGATCATGTAGTAGATGTGTCCTGCAGTCCTATGTAACAGCACAGATAACACAGTGATATCTCTGAGTACAGAACATGTAGTAGATGTGTCCTGCAGTCCTATGTAACACCACAGATAACACAGTGATATCTCTCTGAGTACAGATCATGTAGTAGATGTGTCCTGCAGTCCTATGTAACACCACAGATAACACAGTGATATCTCTGAGTACAGATCATGTAGTAGATGTGTCCTGCAGTCCTATGTAACACCACAGATAACACAGTGATATCTCTGAGTACAGATCATGTAGTAGATGTGTCCTGCAGTCCTATGTAACACCACAGATAACACAGTGATATCTCTGAGTACAGATCATGTAGTAGATGTGTCCTGCAGTCCTATGTAACACCACAGATAACACAGTGATATCTCTGAGTACAGATCATGTAGTAGATGTGTCCTGCAGTCCTATGTAACACCACAGATAACACAGTGATATCTCTGAGTACAGATCATGTAGTAGATGTGACCTGCAGTCCTATGTAACACCACAGATAACACAGTGATATCTCTGAGTACAGATCATGTAGTAGATGTGTCCTGCAGTCCCATGTAACACCACAGATAACACAGTGATATCTCTGAGTACAGATCATGTAGTAGATGTATCCTGCAGTCCTATGTAACACCACAGATAACACAGTGATATCTCTGAGTACAGATCATGTAGTAGATGTGTCCTGCAGTCCTATGTAACACCACAGATAACACAGTTATATCTCTGAGTACAGATCATGTAGTAGATGTGTCCTGCAGTCCTATGTAACACCACAGATAACACAGTGATATCTCTGAGTACAGATCATGTAGTAGATGTGTCCTGCAGTCCTATGTAACAGCACAGATAACACAGTGATATCTCTGAGTACAGATCATGTAGTAGATGTGTCCTGCAGTCCTATGTAACAGCACAGATAACACAGTGATATCTCTGAGTACAGATCATGTAGTAGATGTGACCTGCAGTCCTATGTAACACCACAGATAACACAGTGATATCTCTGAGTACAGATCATGTAGTAGATGTGTCCTGCAGTCCTATGTAACACCACAGATAACACAGTGATATCTCTGAGTACAGATCATGTAGTAGATGTGTCCTGCAGTCCTATGTAACACCACAGATAACACAGTGATATCTCTGAGTACAGATCATGTAGTAGATGTGTCCTGCAGTCCTATGTAACACCACAGATAACACAGTGATATCTCTGAGTACAGATCATGTAGTAGATGTGTCCTGCAGTCCTATGTAACACCACAGATAACACAGTGATATCTCTGAGTACAGATCATGTAGTAGATGTGTCCTGCAGTCCTATGTAACACTACAGATAACACAGTAATATCTCTGAGTACAGATCATGTAGTAGATGTGCCCTGCAGTCCTATGTAACACCACAGATAACACAGTGATATCTCTGAGTACAGATCATGTAGTAGATGTGACCTGCAGTCCTATGTAACACCACAGATAACACAGTGATATCTCTGAGTACAGATCATGTAGTAGATGTGACCTGCAGTCCTATGTAACACCACAGATAACACAGTGATATCTCTGAGTACAGATCATGTAGTAGATGTGTCCTGCAGTCCTATGTAACACCACAGATAACACAGTGATATCTCTGAGTACAGATCATGTAGTAGATGTGTCCTGCAGTCCTATGTAACACCACAGATAACACAGTGATATCTCTGAGTACAGATCATGTAGTAGATGTGTCCTGCAGTCCTATGTAACACCACAGATAACACAGTGATATCTCTGAGTACAGATCATGTAGTAGATGTGTCCTGCAGTCCTATGTAACACCACAGATAACACAGTGATATCTCTGAGTACAGATCATGTAGTAGATGTGTCCTGCAGTCCTATGTAACACTACAGATAACACAGTGATATCTCTGAGTACAGATCATGTAGTAGATGTGCCCTGCAGTCCTATGTAACACCACAGATAACACAGTGATATCTCTGAGTACAGATCATGTAGTAGATGTGACCTGCAGTCCTATGTAACACCACAGATAACACAGTGATATCTCTGAGTACAGATCATGTAGTAGATGTGTCCTGCAGTCCTATGTAACACCACAGATAACACAGTGATATCTCTGAGTACAGATCATGTAGTAGATGTGACCTGCAGTCCTATGTAACACCACAGATAACACAGTGATATCTCTGAGTACAGATCATGTAGTAGATGTGTCCTGCAGTCCTATGTAACACCACAGATAACACAGTGATATCTCTGAGTACAGATCATGTAGTAGATGTGTCCTGCAGTCCCATGTAACACCACAGATAACACAGTGATATCTCTGAGTACAGATCATGTAGTAGATGTGCCCTGCAGTCCTATGTAACACCACAGATAACACAGTGATATCTCTGAGTACAGATCATGTAGTAGATGTGTCCTGCAGTCCTATGTAACACCACAGATAACACAGTGATATCTCTGAGTACAGATCATGTAGTAGATGTGTCCTGCAGTCCTATGTAACACCACAGATAACACAGTGATATCTGGGATATGCTTTATACTTACATGGTCTCTGTCTCTCCTATAGGCTGAGATGCTGAAGCAACTTTTTAACCCCTTGGTGTTTGTTCCCATATTGCCGGTGGGTGAAGAACCTTATGTGGCGCGGCCGGCGTGTAGCCTGGAGACTCTTCAGGACACACCTGAGAATTATGTGAAAGCCGGAGACCTCCTCATCGGTGCCATACTGAAGATCTCTCTAATGGGCTCTAGCAGAATGAACGACCCGGGGAAGAGAAGACCTCTCAGCGAAGATTGCACATTGTGAGTAATACATGAATAGGGATGAAATTGACTCTTTTATCACACATAGCCCCACATTTACTAAGAGCGGTACAGTGGGGGTCATTTACTAAGGGCCCACGTTTTCCCGGCGTGTTACCTGAATATTTCCAATTTGAGCCGATTTCCCCTGAATTGCCCTGGGATTTTGGCGCATGCGATCGGATTGTGGCGCATCGGCGCTGGAAAAAACGGCGCATTTAAAAAAAAAATGTGTTGCAAAAATTACCCTTACCTTCACTAGGAATAGGCCGGTGAATTTCAGGGCATTCCAGCGGGCCTCCGGGAACTTCAGCGCAGCAGCGCCACCTGGTGGACGGCGGAGGAACTACCTTAGTGAATCCCGGCCGGACCCGAATCCACCGCAGGGAACGCGCCGCTGGATCGCGAATGGACCGGGTAAGTAAATCTGCCCCAGTGTGTACTATGTGCAGTGTCCTCTGTGCTATGTGCAATGTGTACTATGTGCAGGGTGGGTGTACTACGTGCAGTATGTACTAAGTGCAGGGGGTGTACTATGTGCAGTGTGTACTATGTGCAGGGTGGGTGTACTATGTGCAGTGTGTCCTATGTGCAGTGTGTACTATGTGCAGTGTGTACTATGTGCAGTGTGTACTATGTGCAGGGTGTGCACTATGTGCAGTGTGTGCACTATGTGCAGGGGTGTACTATGTGCAGGATGTGTACTATGTGCAGTGTGTCCTATGTGCAGTGTGTACTATGTGCAGTGTGTACTATGTGCAGGGTGTACTATGTGCAGTGTGTACTATGTGCAGGGTGTACTATATGCAGGGTGTGTACTATGTGCAGTGTGTACTATGTGCTGGGTGTACTATATGCAGGGTGTGTACTATGTGCAGTGTGTACTATGTGCTGGGTGTACTATGTGCAGTTTGTACTATGTGCAGGGGGTGTACTATGTGCAGGGGTTGTACTATGTGCAGGGGTTGTACTATGTGCAGGGTGTGTACTATGTGCAGTGTCCTGTGTACTATGTGCAGTGTTTACTGTGTGCAGTGTCCTGTGTACTATGTGCAAGGTGTGTACTATGTGCAGGGTGTGTACTATGTGCAGGGTGTGTACTATGTGCAGTGTGTGTACTATGTGCAGTGTGTGTACTATGTGCAGGGGGTGTACTCTGTGCAGGGTGTGTACTATGTGCAAGGGGTGTACTATGTGCAGGATGTGTACTATGTGCAGGATGTGTACTATGTGCAGGGGGTGTTCTATGTGCAGTGTGTGTAATATGTGCAGTGTGTGTAATATGTGCAGGGGGTGTACTATGTACAGGGTGTGTACTATGTGCAATGTGTACTATGTGCTGGGTTTGTGGTATGTGCACGGTGTTTACTATGTGCAGGTTGTGTGTTATGAGCAGAATGCGTACTATGTGCTGTGTGTACTATGTGCAGGATTTGTACTATGTGCAGGGGTTGTACTATGTGCAGGGTGTACTATGTGCATGGGGTGTACTATATGCAGGGGTTGTACTATGTGCAGGGTGTACTATGTGCTTTGGGTGTACTATGTGCAGGGTGTTTACTGTGTGCAGGGTGTTTACTATGTGCAGGGTGTTTACTATGTGCAGGGTGTTTACTTTGTGCAGTGTGTGTACTATGTGCAGGGGTGTACTATGTGCAGGGGGTGTACTATGTGAAGTGTGTACTATGTGCAGGGTGTACTAGCTGCAGGGTTTGTACTATGTGCAGGGTGTACTATGTGCAGGGGGTGTACTATGTGCAGGGTGTGTACTATGTGCAGGGTGTGTACTATGTGCAGGGTGTACAATGTGCAGTGTGTACTATGTGCAGTGTTTACTATGTGAAGAGTGTGTACTATGTGCAGGGTGTACTATGTGCAGGGTGTACTATGTGCAGGGTGTGTACTATGTGCAGGGTGTGTACTATATGCAGGGTGTGTACTATGTGCAGGGTGTGTACTATGTGCAGGGTGTGTACTATGTGCAGGGTGTACTATGTGCAGGGGGTGTACTATGTGCAGGGTGTGTACTATGTGCAGGGTGTGTACTATGTGCAGGGTGTACTATGTGCAGGGTGTACTATGTGCAGGGTGTGTACTATGTGCAGGGTGTACTATGTGCAGGGTGTGTACTATGTGCAGGGTGTGTACTATGTGCAGTGTGTACTATGTGCAGTGTGTACTATGTGTAGTGTGTACTATGTGCAAGGGGTGTACTATGTGCAGGATGTGTACTATGTGCAGGATGTGTACTATGTGCAGTGTGTGTACTATGTGCAGGGGGTGTACTATGTGCAGTGTGTACTATGTGCAGGGGGTGTTCTATGTGCAGGGGGTGTTCTATGTGCAGTGTGTGTAATATGTGCAGGGGGTGTACCATGTACAGGGTGTGTACTATGTGCAATGTGTACTATGTGCTGGGTTTGTGGTATGTGCACGGTGTTTACTATGTGCAGGTTGTATGTTATGAGCAGAATGCGTACTATGTGCTGTGTGTACTATGTGCAGGATTTGTACTATGTGCAGGGGTTGTACTATGTGCAGGGTGTACTATGTGCATGGGGTGTACTATATGCAGGGGTTGTACTATGTGCAGGGTGTACTATGTGCTTGGGGTGTACTATGTGCAGGATGTGTACTATGTGCAGGGTGTTTACTGTGTGCAGGGTGTTTACTATGTGCTGGGTGTTTACTATGTGCAGGGTGTTTACTTTGTGCAGTGTGTGTACTATGTGCAGGGGTGTACTATGTGCAGGGGGTGTACTATGTGAAGTGTGTACTATGTGCAGGGTGTACTATCTGCAGGGTTTGTACTATGTGCAGGGTGTACTATGTGCAGGGGGTGTACTATGTGCAGGATGTGTACTATGTGCAGGGTGTACTATGTGCAGGGTGTGTACTATGTGCAGGGTGTGTACTATGTGCAGGGTGTACAATGTGCAGTGTGTGTACTATGTGCAGGGTGTGTACTATGTGCAGGGTGTGTACTATGTGCAGTGTTTACTATGTGAAGGGTGTGTACTATGTGCAGGGTGTGTACTATGTGCAGGGTGTGTACTATGTGCAGGGTGTACTATGTGCAGGGTGTGTACTATGTGCAGGATGTGTACTATGTGCAGGGTGTGTACTATGTGCAGGGTGTGTACTATGTGCAGGGTGTGTACTATGTGCAGGGGGTGTACTATGTGCAGGGTGTACTATGTGCAGGTTGTACTATGTGCAGGGTGTGTACTATGTGCAGGGTGTGTACTATGTGCAGGGTGTGTACTATGTGCAGGATGTGTACTATGTGCAGTATGTGTACTATGTGCAGGGGGTGTAATATGTGCTGTGTGTACTATGTGCAGGGTGTGTACTATGTGCAGGGTGTGTACTATGTGCAGGGTGTGTACTATGTGCAGGATGTGTACTATGTGCAGGATGTGTACTATGTGCAGGATGTATACTATGTGCAGGATGTGTACTATGTGCAGGGGGTGTAATATGTGCTGTGTGTACTATGTGCAGGGAGTGTACTATGTGCTGTGTGTACTATGTGCAGGATGTGTACTATGTGCAGGGTGTGTACTATGTGCAGGGTGTGTACTATGTGCAGCGTGTACTATGTGCAAGATGTGTACTATGTGCAGGGTGTACTATGTGTAGGGTGTGTACTATGTGCAGGGTGTACTATGTGCAGGTTGTACTATGTGCAGGGGGTGTACTATGTGCAAGATGTGTACTATGTGCAGGGTGTACTATGTGCAGGGTGTGTACTATGTGCAGGGTGTACTATGTGCAGGTTGTACTATGTGCAGGGTGTGTACTATGTGCAGGGTGTGTACTATGTGCAGGGTGTGTACTATGTGCAGGATGTGTACTATGTGCAGGATGTGTACTATGTGCAGGGGGTGTAATATGTGCTGTGTGTACTATGTGCAGGGTGTGTACTATGTGCAGGGTGTGTACTATGTGCAGGGTGTGTACTATGTGCAGGATGTGTACTATGTGCAGGATGTGTACTATGTGCAGGATGTATACTATGTGCAGGATGTGTACTATGTGCAGGGGGTGTAATATGTGCTGTGTGCACTATGTGCAGGGAGTGTACTATGTGCTGTGTGTACTATGTGCAGGATGTGTACTATGTGCAGGGTGTGTACTATGTGCAGGGTGTGTACTATGTGCAGGGTGTGTACTATGTGCAGGGGGTGTACTATGTGCAGTGTGTACTATGTGCAGGTTGTACTATGTGCAGGGTGTGTACTATGTGCAGGGTTTGTACTATGTGCAGGATGTGTACTATGTGCAGGGTGTGTACTATGTGCTGTGTGTACTATGTGCAGGGAGTGTACTATGTGCTGTGTGTATGTGCAGGGTGTGTACTATGTGCAGGGGGTGTACTATGTGCAGGGTGTACTATGTGCAGGTTGTACTATGTGCAGGGTGTGTACTATGTGCAGGGTGTGTACTATGTGCAGGGTGTGTACTATGTGCAGGATGTGTACTATGTGCAGTATGTGTACTATGTGCAGGGGGTGTAATATGTGCTGTGTGTACTATGTGCAGGGTGTGTACTATGTGCAGGGTGTGTACTATGTGCAGGGTGTGTACTATGTGCAGGATGTGTACTATGTGCAGGATGTGTACTATGTGCAGGATGTATACTATGTGCAGGATGTGTACTATGTGCAGGGGGTGTAATATGTGCTGTGTGTACTATGTGCAGGGAGTGTACTATGTGCTGTGTGTACTATGTGCAGGATGTGTACTATGTGCAGGGTGTGTACTATGTGCAGGGTGTGTACTATGTGCAGCGTGTACTATGTGCAAGATGTGTACTATGTGCAGGGTGTACTATGTGTAGGGTGTGTACTATGTGCAGGGTGTACTATGTGCAGGTTGTACTATGTGCAGGGGGTGTACTATGTGCAAGATGTGTACTATGTGCAGGGTGTACTATGTGCAGGGTGTGTACTATGTGCAGGGTGTACTATGTGCAGGTTGTACTATGTGCAGGGTGTGTACTATGTGCAGGGTGTGTACTATGTGCAGGGTGTGTACTATGTGCAGGATGTGTACTATGTGCAGGATGTGTACTATGTGCAGGGGGTGTAATATGTGCTGTGTGTACTATGTGCAGGGTGTGTACTATGTGCAGGGTGTGTACTATGTGCAGGGTGTGTACTATGTGCAGGATGTGTACTATGTGCAGGATGTGTACTATGTGCAGGATGTATACTATGTGCAGGATGTGTACTATGTGCAGGGGGTGTAATATGTGCTGTGTGCACTATGTGCAGGGAGTGTACTATGTGCTGTGTGTACTATGTGCAGGATGTGTACTATGTGCAGGGTGTGTACTATGTGCAGGGTGTGTACTATGTGCAGGGTGTGTACTATGTGCAGGGGGTGTACTATGTGCAGTGTGTACTATGTGCAGGTTGTACTATGTGCAGGGTGTGTACTATGTGCAGGGTTTGTACTATGTGCAGGATGTGTACTATGTGCAGGGTGTGTACTATGTGCTGTGTGTACTATGTGCAGGGAGTGTACTATGTGCTGTGTGTATGTGCAGGATGTGTACTATGTGCAGGATGTGTACTATGTGCAGGGTGTGTATTATGGGCAGAGTGTGTACTATGGGGGTCATTTACTAAGGGCCCGATTCGCGTTTTCCCGACGTGTTACCCGAATATTTCCGATTTGTGGCGATTTTCCCTGTATTGCCCCAGGATTTTGACGCACGCGATCGGATTGTGGCGCATCGGCGCTGGCATGCATGCGACGGAAATCTGGGGGCGTGGTTGAACGAAAACCCGACGGATTCGGAGAAACCGCCGCATTTAAAAAAAAAAGTGTCGCGGGACACACACTTACCTTCACCAAGTATAGGATCGTGAACTCCGGCGGGCCTCGGCGGACTTCAACCCCCCGCACCTGGTGGACGGCGGAGGAACTGCCTTAGTGAATCGCCGGAAGACCCAAATCCACCGCAGAGAACAGGTGTACTATGTGCAGGGTGTACTATGTGCAGAGAATTCTATGTGCAGGGATGTACTATGTGCAGGGAATTTTATGTGCAGGGGTGTACTATGTGCAGGGAATTCTATGTGCAGGGGTGTACTATGTGCAGGGAATTTTATGTGCAGGGTGTGTACTATGTGCAGGGTGTGTACTATGTGCAGGGTGTGTACTATGTGCAGGGTGTGTACTATGTGCAGGGGGTGTAGTATGTGCAGTGTGTACTATGTGCAGGTTGTACTATGTGCAGGGTGTGTACTATGTGCAGGGTTTGTACTATGTGCAGGATGTGTACTATGTGCAGGGTGTGTACTATGTGCTGTGTGTACTATGTGCAGGGAGTGTACTATGTGCTGTGTGTATGTGCAGGATGTGTACTATGTGCAGGATGTGTACTATGTGCAGGGTGTGTATTATGGGCAGAGTGTGTACTATGGGGGTCATTTACTAAGGGCCCGATTCGCGTTTTCCCGACGTGTTACCCGAATATTTCCGATTTGTGGCGATTTTCCCTGTATTGCCCCAGGATTTTGACGCACGCGATCGGATTGTGGCGCATCGGCGCCGGCATGCATGCGACGGAAATCTGGGGGCGTGGTTGAACGAAAACCCGACGGATTCGGAGAAACCGCCGCATTTAAAAAAAAAAGTGTCGCGGGACACACACTTACCTTCACCAAGTATAGGATCGTGAACTCCGGCGGGCCTCGGCGGACTTCAACCCCCCGCACCTGGTGGACGGCGGAGGAACTGCCTTAGTGAATCGCCGGAAGACCCAAATCCACCGCAGAGAACAGGTGTACTATGTGCAGGGTGTACTATGTGCAGAGAATTCTATGTGCAGGGGTGTACTATGTGCAGGGAATTTTATGTGCAGGGGTGTACTATGTGCAGGGAATTCTATGTGCAGGGGTGTACTATGTGCAGGGAATTTTATGTGCAGGGTGTGTACTATGGGCAGGGTGTGTGTACTATGTGCAGTGTCCTGTGTACTATGTGCAGGGTGTACTATGTGCAGGGAATTCTATGGGCAGGGTGTGTACTATGGGCAGGGTGTGTACTATGTGCAGGGTGTGTACTATGTGCAAGGTGTGTACTATGTGCAGTGTCCCGTGTACTATGTGCAGGGTGTACTATGTGCAGGGAATTCTATGTGCAGTGTATGTACTATGTGCAGGGAATTCTATGGGCAGGGTGTGTACTATGGGCAGGGTGTGTACTACGTGCAGGGTGTGTACTATGTGCAGTGTCCGGAGTACTATGTGCAGGGTGTACTATGTGCAGGGAATTCTATGTGCAGTGTATGTACTATGTGCAGTGTATGTACTATGTGCAGGGAAATCTATGTGCAGTAACCTCTGTAATGCTCTGTAATGTGAAGTGTGTACTATGTGCAGGGTGTACTATGTGCAGGGTGTACTATGTGCAGGGTGTGTAATATGTGCTGTGTGTACTATGTGCAGGGTGTGTACTATGTGCAGGGTGTGTACTATGTGCAGGGTGTGTACTATGTGCAGGATGTGTACTATGTGCAGGATGTGTACTATGTGCAGGATGTATACTATGTGCAGGATGTGTACTATGTGCAGGGGGTGTAATATGTGCTGTGTGTACTATGTGCAGGGAGTGTACTATGTGCTGTGTGTACTATGTGCAGGATGTGTACTATGTGCAGGGTGTGTACTATGTGCAGGGTGTGTACTATATGCAGGGTGTACTATGTGCAAGATGTGTACTATGTGCAGGGTGTACTATGTGCAGGGTGTACTATGTGCAGGTTGTACTATGTGCAGGGGGTGTACTATGTGCAAGATGTGTACTATGTGCAGGGTGTACTATGTGCAGGGTGTGCACTATGTGCAGGGTGTACTATGTGCAGGTTGTACTATGTGCAGGGTGTGTACTATGTGCAGGATGTGTACTATGTGCAGGATGTGTACTATGTGCAGGGGGTGTAATATGTGCTGTGTGTACTATGTGCAGGGTGTGTACTATGTGCAGGGTGTGTACTATGTGCAGGGTGTGTACTATGTGCAGGGTGTGTACTATGTGCAGGATGTGTACTATGTGCAGGATGTGTACTATGTGCAGGGGGTGTAATATGTGCTGTGTGTACTATGTGCAGGGTGTGTACTATGTGCAGGGTGTGTACTATGTGCAGGATGTGTACTATGTGCAGGATGTGTACTATGTGCAGGATGTATACTATGTGCAGGATGTGTACTATGTGCAGGGGGTGTAATATGTGCTGTGTGCACTATGTGCAGGGAGTGTACTATGTGCTGTGTGTACTATGTGCAGGATGTGTACTATGTGCAGGGTGTGTACTATGTGCAGGGTGTGTACTATGTGCAGGGTGTGTACTATGTGCAGGGGGTGTACTATGTGCAGTGTGTACTATGTGCAGGTTGTACTATGTGCAGGTTGTGTACTATGTGCAGGGTTTGTACTATGTGCAGGATGTGTACTATGTGCAGGGTGTGTACTATGTGCTGTGTGTACTATGTGCAGGGAGTGTACTATGTGCTGTGTGTACTATCTGCTGTGTGTACTATGTGCAGGATGTGTACTATGTGCAGGGTGTGTATTATGGGCAGAGTGTGTACTATGGGGGTCATTTACTAAGGGCCCGATTCGCGTTTTCCCGACGTGTTACCCGAATATTTCCGATTTGTGGCGATTTTCCCTGTATTGCCCCAGGATTTTGACGCACGCGATCGGATTGTGGCGCATCGGCGCTGGCATGCATGCAACGGAAATCTGGGGGCGTGGCTGAACGAAAACCCGACGGATTCGGAGAAACCGCCGCATTTAAAAAAAAAAGTGTCGCGGGACACACACTTACCTTCACCAAGTATAGGATCGTGAACTCCGGCGGGCCTCGGCGGACTTCAACCCCCCGCACCTGGTGGACGGCGGAGGAACTGCCTTAGTGAATCGCCGGAAGACCCAAATCCACCGCAGAGAACAGGTGTACTATGTGCAGGGTGTACTATGTGCAGGGAATTCTATGTGCAGGGGTGTACTATGTGCAGGGAATTTTATGTGCAGGGGTGTACTATGTGCAGGGAATTCTATGTGCAGGGGTGTACTATGTGCAGGGAATTTTATGTGCAGTGTCCTGTGTACTATGGGCAGGGTGTGTGTACTATGTGCAGTGTCCTGTGTACTATGTGCAGGGTGTACTATGTGCAGGGAATTCTATGGGCAGGGTGTGTACTATGGGCAGGGTGTGTACTATGTGCAGGGTGTGTACTATGTGCAAGGTGTGTACTATGTGCAGTGTCCCGTGTACTATGTGCAGGGTGTACTATGTGCAGGGAATTCTATGTGCAGTGTATGTACTATGTGCAGGGAATTCTATGGGCAGGGTGTGTACTATGGGCAGGGTGTGTACTATGTGCAGGGTGTGTACTATGTGCAGTGTCCGGAGTACTATGTGCAGGGTGTACTATGTGCAGGGAATTCTATGTGCAGTGTATGTACTATGTGCAGTGTATGTACTATGTGCAGGGAAATCTATGTGCAGTAACCTCTGTAATGCTCTGTAATGTGAAGTGTGTACTATGTGCAGGGTGTACTATGTGCAGGGTGTACTATGTGCAGGGTGTGTACTATGTGCAGGGTGTACTATGTGCAGTGTGTACTATGTGCAGGGTGTGTGCTATGTGCAGGGTGTGTACTATGTGCAGGGTGTGTGCTATGTGCAGGGTGTGTGCTATGTGCAGGGTGTGTACTATGTGCAGGGTGTGTACTATGTGCAGGGTGTGTGCTATGTGCAGGGTGTGTGCTATGTGCAGGGTGTGTACTATGTGCAGGGTGTGTACTATGTGCAGGGTGTGTGCTATGTGCAGGGTGTGTACTATGTGTAGTGTGTACTATGTGCAGTGTGTACTATGTGCAGGGTGTGTACTATGTGCAGGGTGTGTACTATGTGCAGTGTCCGGAGTACTATGTGCAGGGAATTCTATGTGCAGTGTATGTACTATGTGCAGTGTATGTACTATGTGCAGTGTATGTACTATGTGCAGTGTCCGGAGTACTATGTGCAGGGAATTCTATGTGCAGTGTATGTACTATGTGCAGTGTATGTACTATGTGCAGTGTCCGGAGTACTATGTGCAGGGAATTCTATGTGCAGTGTATGTACTATGTGCAGTGTATGTACTATGTGCAGTGTCCGGAGTACTATGTGCAGGGAATTCTATGTGCAGTGTATGTACTATGTGCAGTGTATGTACTATGTGCAGTGTATGTACTATGTGCAGTGTATGTACTATGTGCAGTAACCTCTGTAATGCTCTGTAATGTGAAGTGTGTACTATGTGCAGTTGCCTGTGTAGTGTTTATTATGTGCACTAAGTTTAGTGTGTGTACTATGGGCAGGGGGTGTGTACTATGTGCAGGGTGCTGTGTCCTGTGTATAGTGCAGGGGGCCCCAGATTCATGAATTGTGGTGCCCGTTCTACATGTATCTGGCGCCCCCTGCGCTGCTTCGACAAAGGACATCAACTTTTTTGGATGCACCATAACCATGGGGCGTGTGACACACTTCTGTCAGACTTCGCATGATAAATCTGGCGCACGGTCCGACTGAGCTCCGGAGCGCCCGCTTCAGTGCAGACGTTTGTGTGGACACTTATAAATCCCGGTAAGCAGTTTGCCGGCGCAGGCGCTGTGTCCTGTACCTGGTGCACTCGCCGCTCCTCTATCACATACATCATAGGGAGACCTATCACTGTGTGTTACAGGGGGCTATATGCTGCCTGATCCTGCCCCCAGAATGCAGGGGGAGGAGTCAACCTCAGCACAAGATAGTGATTGGCTACTGACAATGTATTAGGTGGTCAGTGAGGTCAGGACTGAAATCACTGGGGACCTCCCCCCTGCTGAGTGATAATCATATTCCTGTATCTTTACAAATCATAGGGGAGATATAGCACAATAGGAGGGAGGGCCCTGATCACAAGAGCTTACAGTCTATGAGGATGAGGGGGTGACACAAGAGCTTACAGTCTATGAGGATGAGGGGGTGACACAAGAGCTTACAGTCTATGAGGATGAGGAGGACACAAGAGCTTACAGTCTATGAGGATGAGGAGGTGACACAAGAGCTTACAGTCTATGAGGATAAGAGGGTGACACAAGAGCTTACAGTCTGAGGATGAGGGGGAGACACAAGAGCTTACAGTCTATGGGGATGAGGGGGGTGACACAAGAGCTTACAGTCTATGAGGATGAGGGGGTGACACAAGAGCTTACAGTCTATGAGGATAAGAGGGTGACACAAGAGCTTACAGTCTGAGGATGAGGGGGAGACACAAGAGCTTACAGTCTATGAGGATTAGGGGTGACACAAGAGCTTACAGTCTGAGGATGAGGGGGAGACACAAGAGCTTACAGTCTATGAGGATAAGAGGGTGACACAAGAGCTTACAGTCTATGAGGATGAGGGGGTGACACAAGAGCTTACAGTCTATGAGGATAAGAGGGTGACACAAGAGCTTACAGTCTATGAGGATGAGGGGGTGACACAAGAGCATACAGTCTTTGAGGATGAGGGGGTGACACAAGAGCTTACAGTCTATGAGGATGAGGGGGGACACAAGAGCTTACAGTCTATGAGGATAAGAGGGTGACACAAGAGCTTACAGTCTATGAGGATGAGGGGGTGACACAAGAGCTTACAGTCTATGAGGATGAGGGGGGACACAAGAGCTTACAGTCTATGAGGATGAGGGGGGACACAAGAGCTTACAGTCTATGGGGATGAGGGGGGGGGGCAAGAGCTTACAGTCTATGGGGATGAGGGGGGTGACACAAGAGCTTACAGTCTATGAGGATGAGGGGGTGACACAAGAGCTTACAGTCTATGAGGATGAGGGGGTGACACAAGAGCTTACAGTCTATGAGGATGAGGGGTAACACAAGAGCTTACAGTCTATGAGGATGAGGGGGGACACAAGAGCTTACAGTCTATGGGGATGAGGGGGGGGACAAGAGCTTACAGTCTATGGGGATGAGGGGGGTGACACAAGAGCTTACAGTCTATGAGGATGAGGAGGGACACAAGAGCTTACAGTCTATGAGGATGAGGAGGTGACACAAGAGCTTACAATCTATGAGGATGAGGGGGTGACACAAGAGCTTACAGTCTATGAGGATGAGGGGGTGACACAAGAGCTTACAGTCTATGAGGATAAGAGGGTGACACAAGAGCTTACAGTCTATGAGGATGAGGGGGTGACACAAGAGCTTACAGTCTATGAGGATGTGGAGGTGACACAAGAGCTTACAGTCTATGAGGATGAGGGGGGACACAAGAGCTTACAGTCTATGAGGATAAGAGGGTGACACAAGAGCTTACAGTCTATGAGGATGAGGGGGTGACACAAGAGCTTACAGTCTATGAGGATGAGGGGTGACACAAGAGCTTACAGTCTATGAGGATGAGGGGGGACACAAGAGCTTACAGTCTATGGGGATGAGGGGGGGGACACAAGAGCTTACAGTCTATGGGGATGAGGGGGGTGACACAAGAGCTTACAGTCTATGAGGATGAGGGGGTGACACAAGAGCTTACAGTCTATGAGGATGAGGGGGTGACACAAGAGCTTACAGTCTATGAGGATGAGGGGTGACACAAGAGCTTACAGTCTATGGGGATGAGGGGGGGGACAAGAGCTTACAGTCTATGGGGATGAGGGGGGTGACAAGAGCTTACAGTCTATGAGGATGAGGGGGGACACAAGAGCTTACAGTCTATGAGGATGAGGAGGTGACACAAGAGCTTACAATCTATGAGGATGAGGGGGTGACACAAGAGCTTACAGTCTATGAGGATGAGGGGGTGACACAAGAGCTTACAGTCTATGAGGATAAGAGGGTGACACAAGAGCTTACAGTCTATGAGGATGAGGGGGTGACACAAGAGCTTACAGTCTATGAGGGTGAGGGGGTGACACAAGAGCTTACAGTCTATGAGGATGAGGGGGTGACACAAGAGCTTACAGTCTATGAGGATTAGGGGGTGACACAAGAGATTACAGTCTATGAGGATGAGTGGTGACACAAGAGCTTACAGTCTATGAGGATGAGGGGGTGACACAAGAGATTACAGTCTATGAGGATGAGGGGGTGACACAAGAGATTACAGTCTATGAGGATGAGGGGGACACAAGAGCTCACCGTCTATGAGGATGAGGGGGACACAAGAGCTTACAGTCTATGAAGATGAGGGGGGACACAAGAGCTTACAGTCTATGAGGATGAGGGGGTGACACAAGAGCTTACAGTCTATGAGGATGAGGGGAGGACACAAGAGCTTACAGTCTATGAGGATTAGGGGGGTGACACAGGAGCTTACAGACTATGAGGATGAGGGGAGGACACAAGAGCTTACAGTCTATGAGGATGAGGGGGTGACACATGAGCTTACAGTCTATGAGGATGAGGGGGTGACATAAGAGCTTACAGTCTATGAGGATGAGGGGGTGACACAGGAGCTTACAGTCTATGAGGAGGTGACACAAGAGATTACAGTCTATGAGGATGAGGGGGTGACACAAGCGCTTACAGTCTATGAGGAAGAGGGGGACACAAGAGCTTACAGTCTATGAGGATGAGTGGGTGACACAAGAGCTTACAGTCTATGAGGATGAGGGGGTGACACAAGAGCTTACAGTCTATGAGGAGGTGACACAAGAGATTACAGTCTATGAGGATGAGGGGGTGACACAAGAGCTTACAGTCTATGAGGAGGTGACACAAGAGCTTACAGTCTATGAGGATGAGGGGGTGACACAAGAGCTTACAGTCTATGAGGATGAGGGGGTGGCACAAGAGCTTACAGTCTATGAGGATGAGGGAGTGACACAAGAGCTTACAGTCTATGAGGAGGTGACACAAGAGCTTACAGTCTATGAGGAAGAGGGGGACACAAGAGCTTACAGTCTATGAGGATGAGAGGGTGACACAAGAGCTTACAGTCTATGAGGATGAGGGGGTGACACAAGAGCTTACAGTCTATGAGGATGAGGGGGTGACACAAGAGCTTACAGTCTATGAGGATGAGGGGGTGACACAAGAGCTTACAGTCTATGAGGATGAGGGGGTGACACAAGAGCATACAGTCTATGAGGATGAGGGGGTGACACAAGAGCTTACAGTCTATGAGGATGAGGGGGGGGGACACAAGAGCTTACAGTCTATGAGGATGAGGGGGGACACAAGAGCTTACAGTCTATGAGGATGAGGGGGGGACACAAGAGCTTACAGTCTATGAGGATGAGGGGGGACACAAGAGCTTACAGTCTATGAGGATGAGGGGTGACACAAGAGCTTACAGTCTATGAGGATGAGGGGTTCACAAGAGCTTACAGTCTATGAGGATGAGGGGGTGACACAAGAGCTTACAGACTATGAGGAGAAGAGGCTGACACAAGAGCTTACAGACTATGAGGATGAGGGGGTGACACAAGAGCTTACAGTCTATGAGGATGAGGGGGATGACACAAGAGCTTACAGACTATGAGGATGAGGGGGTGACACAAGAGCTTACAGTCTATGAGGATAAGAGGGTGACACAAGAGCTTACAGTCTATGAGGATGAGGGGGTGATACAAGAGCTTACAGTCTATGAGGATAAGAGGGTGACACAAGAGCTTACAGTCTATGAGGATGAGGGGGTGACACAAGAGCTTACAGTCTATGAGGATGAGGGGGTGACACAAAAGCTTACAGTCTATGAGGATGAGGGAATGACACAAGAGCTTACAGTCTATGAGGATGAGGGGGGCACAAGAGCTTACAGTCTATGAGGTTACAGTCTATGAGCTTACAGTCTATGAGGATAAGAGGGTGACACAAGAGCTTACAGTCTATGAGGATGGGGGGGTGACACAAGAGCTTACAGTCTATGAGGATGAGGGGGTGACACAAGAGCTTACAGTCTATGAGGATGAGGGGGTGACACAAGAGCTTACAGTTTATGAGGATGAGGGAGTGACACAAGAGCTTACAGTCTATGAGGATGAGGGGGGCACAAGAGCTTACAGTCTATGAGGTTACAGTCTATGAGCTTACAGTCTATGAGGATAAGAGGGTGACACAAGAGCTTACAGTCTATGAGGATGGGGGGGTGACACAAGAGCTTACAGTCTATGACGATAAGAGGGTGGCACAATAGCTTACAGTCTATGAGGATGAGGGGGACACAAGAGCTTACAGTCTATGAGGATGAGGGGGTGACACAAGAGCTTACAGTCTATGAGGATGAGGGGGTGACACAAGAGCTTACAGTCTATGAGGATGAGGGGGTGACACAAGAGCTTAAAGTCTATGAGGATGAGGGTGGACACAAGAGCTTACAGTCTATGAGGATGAGGGGGTGACACAAGAGCTTACAGTCTATGAGGAAGAGGGGGACACAAGAGCTTACAGTCTATGAGGATGAGGGGGTGACACAAGAGCTTACAGTCTATGAGGATAAGAGGGTGGCACAATAGCTTACAGTCTATGAGGATGAGGGGGTGACACAAGAGCTTACAGTCTATGAGGATGAGGGAGTGACACAAGAGCTTAAAGTCTATGAGGATGAGGGTGGACACAAGAGCTTTCAGTCTGTGAGCATGAGGGGAAGGACACAAGAACTTACAGTCTATGAGGATGAGGGGGGACACAAGAGCTTACAGTCTATGAGGATGAGGGGGACACAAGAGATTACAGTCGATGAGGATAAGAGGGTGACAAAGCTTACAGTCTAGGAGGATAAGAGGATGACACAAGAGCTTACAGTCTATGAGGATGAGGGGGTGACAGAAGAGCTTACAGTCTATGAGGATGAGGGGGTGACACAAGAGCTTACAGTCTATGAGGATGAGGGGGTGACACAACAGCTTACAGTCTATGAGGATGAGGAGTAGACACAAGAGCTTACAGTCTATAAGGATGAGGGGGTGACACAAGAGCTTACGGTCTATGAGGATGAGGGGGTGACACAATAGCTTACAGTCTATGAGGATGAGGGGTGACACTAGAGCTTACAGTCTATGAGGAAGAGGGGTGACACAAGAGCTTACAGTCTATGAGGATGAGGGGGTGACACAAGAGCTTACAGTCTATGAGGATGAGGGGTGACACTAGAGCTTACAGTCTATGAGGATGAGGAGGGACACAAGAGCTTATAGTCTATGAGGATGAGGGGGGACACAAGAGCTTGCAGTCTATAAGGATGAGGAGGTGACACAAGAGCTTACAGTCTATGAGGATGAGGGGGTGACACAAGAGCTTACAGTCTATTAGGATGAGGGGCTGACACAAGAGCATACAGTCTATGAGGATGAGGGGGTGACACAAGAGCTTACAGTCTATGAGGATGAGGGGAGACACAAGAGCTTACAGTCTATGAGGATGAGGGGGTGACACAACAGCTTACAGTTTATGAGGATGAGGTGGTGACACAAGAGCTTACGGTCTAATGATGAGGGGGTGACACAAGAGCTTACAGTCTATGAGGAAGAGGGGTGACACAAGAGCTTACAGTCTATGAGGATGAGGGGGTGACACAAGAGCTTACAGTTTATGAGGATTAGGGGTTGACACAAGAGCTTACAGTCTATGAGGATGAGGGGGGACACAAGAGCTTACAGTCTATGAGGATGAGGGTGTGACACAACAGCTTACAGTCTATGAGGATGAGGGGTGACACTAGAGCTTACAGTCTATGAGGAAGAGGGGTGACACAAGAGCTTACAATCTATGAGGATGAGGGGGTGACACAACAGCTTACAGTCTATGAGGATGAGGGGTGACACTAGAGCTTACAGTCTATGAGGATGAGGAGGGACACAAGAGCTTACAGTCTATGAGGATGAGGGGGGACACAAGAGCTTACAGTCTATGAGGATGAGGGGGTGACACAAGAGCTTACAGTCTATGAGGATGGGGGGGGGGTGACACAAGAGCTTACAGTCTATGAGGATGAGGGGGTGACACAAGAGCTTACAGTCTATGAGGATGAGGGAGTGACACAAGAGCTTACAGTCTATGAGGATGAGGGGGGCACAAGAGCTTACAGTCTATGAGGTTACAGTCTATGAGCTTACAGTCTATGAGGATAAGAGGGTGACACAAGAGCTTACAGTCTATGAGGATGGGGGGGGTGACACAAGAGCTTACAGTCTATGACGATAAGAGGGTGGCACAATAGCTTACAGTCTATGAGGATGAGGGGGACACAAGAGCTTACAGTCTATGAGGATGAGGGGGTGACACAAGAGCTTACAGTCTATGAGGATGAGGGGGTGACACAAGAGCTTAAAGTCTATGAGGATGAGGGTGGACACAAGAGCTTACAGTCTATGAGGATGAGGGGGTGACACAAGAGCTTACAGTCTATGAGGAAGAGGGGGACACAAGAGCTTACAGTCTATGAGGATGAGGGGGTGACACAAGAGCTTACAGTCTATGAGGATAAGAGGGTGGCACAATAGATTATAGTCTATGAGGATGAGGGGGTGACACAAGAGCTTACAGTCTATGAGGATGAGGGAGTGACACAAGAGCTTAAAGTCTATGAGGATGAGGGTGGACACAAGAGCTTACAGTCTTTGAGGATGAGGGGGTGACACAAGAGCTTACAGTCTATGAGGAAGAGGGGGACACAAGAGCATACAGTCTATGAGGATGAGGGGGTGACACAAGAGCTTACAGTCTATGAGGATGAGGGGGTGACACAAGAGCTTACAGTCTATGAGGATGAGGGGGTGACACAAGAGCTTACAGTCTGTGAGGATGAGGGGGGGACACAAGAGCTTACAGTCTATGAGGATGAGCGGGTGACACAAGAGCTTACAGTCTATGAGGATGAGGGGGTGACACAAGAGCTTACAGTCTATGAGGATGAAGGGGTGACACAAGAGCTTTCAGTCTGTGAGCATGAGGGGAAGGACACAAGAACTTACAGTCTATGAGGATGAGGGGGGACACAAGAGCTTACAGTCTATGAGGATGAGGGGGACACAAGAGATTACAGTCGATGAGGATGAGAGGGTGACAAAGCTTACAGTCTAGGAGGATAAGAGGATGACACAAGAGCTTACAGTCTATGAGGATGAGGGGGTGACAGAAGAGCTTACAGTCTATGAGGATGAGGGGGTGACACAAGAGCTTACAGTCTATGAGGATGAGGAGTAGACACAAGAGCTTACAGTCTATGAGGATGAGGAGTAGACACAAGAGCTTACAGTCTATGAGGATGAGGGAGTGACACAAGAGCTTACAGTCTATGAGGATGAGGGGGTGACACAAGAGCTTACAGTCTATGAGGATGAGGGGGGGACACAAGAGCTTACGGTCTATGAGGATGAGGGGGTGACACAACAGCTTACAGTCTATGAGGATGAGGGGTGACACTAGAGCTTACAGTCTATGAGGAAGAGGGGTGACACAAGAGCTTACAGTCTATGAGGATGAGGGGGTGACACAAGAGCTTACAGTCTATGAGGATGAGGGGTGACACTAGAGCTTACAGTCTATGAGGATGAGGAGGGACACAAGAGCTTATAGTCTATGAGGATGAGGGGGGACACAAGAGCTTGCAGTCTATAAGGATGAGGAGGTGACACAAGAGCTTACAGTCTATGAGGATGAGGGGGTGACACAAGAGCTTACAGTCTATTAGGATGAGGGGCTGACACAAGAGCATACAGTCTATGAGGATAAGGAGGTGACACAAGAGCTTACAGTCTATGAGGATGAGGGGAGACACAAGAGCTTACAGTCTATGAGGATGAGGGGGTGACACAACAGCTTACAGTTTATGAGGATGAGGTGGTGACACAAGAGCTTACGGTCTAATGATGAGGGGGTGACATAAGAGCTTACAGTCTATGAGGAAGAGGGGTGACACAAGAGCTTACAGTCTATGAGGATGAGGGGGTGACACAAGAGCTTACAGTTTATGAGGATTAGGGGTTGACACAAGAGCTTACAGTCTATGAGGATGAGGGGGGACACAAGAGCTTACAGTCTATGAGGATGAGGGTGTGACACAACAGCTTACAGTCTATGAGGATGAGGGGTGACACTAGAGCTTACAGTCTATGAGGAAGAGGGGTGACACAAGAGCTTACAATCTATGAGGATGAGGGGTGACACTAGAGCTTACAGTCTATGAGGATGAGGAGGGACTCAAGAGCTTACAGTCTATGAGGATGAGGGGGGACACAAGAGCTTACAGTCTATGAGGATGAGGGGGTGACACAAGAGCTTACAGTCTATGAGGATGAGGGGTGACACTAGAGCTTACAGTCTATGAGGATGAGGAGGGACACAAGAGCTTATAGTCTATGAGGATGAGGGGGGACACAAGAGCTTGCAGTCTATAAGGATGAGGAGGTGACACAAGAGCTTACAGTCTATGAGGATGAGGGGGTGACACAAGAGCTTACAGTCTATTAGGATGAGGGGCTGACACAAGAGCATACAGTCTATGAGGATAAGGAGGTGACACAAGAGCTTACAGTCTATGAGGATGAGGGGAGACACAAGAGCTTACAGTCTATGAGGATGAGGGGGTGACACAACAGCTTACAGTTTATGAGGATGAGGTGGTGACACAAGAGCTTACGGTCTAATGATGAGGGGGTGACACAAGAGCTTACAGTCTATGAGGAAGAGGGGTGACACAAGAGCTTACAGTCTATGAGGATGAGGGGGTGACACAAGAGCTTACAGTTTATGAGGATTAGGGGTTGACACAAGAGCTTACAGTCTATGAGGATGAGGGGGGACACAAGAGCTTACAGTCTATGAAGATGAGGGTGTGACACAACAGCTTACAGTCTATGAGGATGAGGGGTGACACTAGAGCTTACAGTCTATGAGGAAGAGGGGTGACACAAGAGCTTACAATCTATGAGGATGAGGGGGTGACACAACAGCTTACAGTCTATGAGGATGAGGGGTGACACTAGAGCTTACAGTCTATGAGGATGAGGAGGGACTCAAGAGCTTACAGTCTATGAGGATGAGGGGGGACACAAGAGCTTACAGTCTATGAGGATGAGGGGGTGACACAAGAGCTTAGAAACTATAAGGATGAGGGGGGACACAATTGCTTACAGTCTATGAGGATGAGGGGGGCACAAGAGATTACAGTCGATGAGGATGAGGGGGGGACACAATTGCTTACAGTCTATGAGTATGAGGGGTGACACAAGAGCTTACAGTCTATGAGGATGATGTGGTGACACAAGAGCTTACAGTCTATGAGGATGAGGAGGGACACAAGAGCTTACAGTCTATGAGGATGAGGGGGGACACAAGAGCTTACAGTCTATGAGGATGAGGGGGGCACAAGAGCTTACAGTCTATGAGGATGAGGGGTTGACACAAGAGCTTATAAACTATAAGGATGAGGGGGTTACACAAGAGCTTACAGTCTATGAGGATGAGGAGGTGACACAAGAGCTTACAGTCTACGAGGATGAGGGGGTGACACAATTGCTTACAGTTTATGAGGATGAGGGGGGGACACAAGAGCTTACAGTCTATGAGGATGAGGGGGAGACACAAGAGCTTACAGTCTATGAGGATGAGGGGGGCACAAGAGATTACAGTCTTTGATGATAAGAGGGTGACACAAGAGCTTACAGTCTATGAGGATGAGGGGTGACACAAGAGCTTACAGTCTATGGGGATGAGGGGGTGACACAAGAGCTTACAGTCTATGAGGATGAGGGGTGACACAAGAGCTTAAAGTCTATGAGGATGAGGGGTGACACAAGAGCTTACAGTCGATGAGGATGAGGGGGGACACAATTGCTTACAGTCTATGAGGATGAGGGGGGCACAAGAGATTACAGTCTTTGAGGATAAGAGGGTGACACAAGAGCTTACAGTCTATGAGGATGAGGGGTGACACAAGAGCTTACAGTCTATGAGGATGAGGGGGTGACACAATTGCTTACAGTTTATGAGGATGAGGGGGGGACACAAGAGCTTACAGTCTATGAGGATGAGGAGGTGACACAAGAGCTTACAGTCTACGAGGATGAGGGGGTGACACAATTGCTTACAGTTTATGAGGATGAGGGGGGGACACAAGAGCTTACAGTCTATGAGGATGAGGGGGAGACACAAGAGCTTACAGTCTATGAGGATGAGGGGGGCACAAGAGATTACAGTCTTTGAGGATAAGAGGGTGACACAAGAGCTTACAGTCTATGGGGATGAGGGGGTGACACAAGAGCTTACAGTCTATGAGGATGAGGGGTGACACAAGAGCTTAAAGTCTATGAGGATGAGGGGTGACACAAGAGCTTACAGTCGATGAGGATGAGGGGGGACACAATTGCTTACAGTTTATGAGGATGAGGGGGGGACACAAGAGCTTACAGTCTATGAGGATGAGGGGGAGACACAAGAGCTTACAGTCTATGAGGATGAGGGGGGCACAAGAGATTACAGTCTTTGAGGATAAGAGGGTGACACAAGAGCTTACAGTCTATGGGGATGAGGGGGTGACACAAGAGCTTACAGTCTATGAGGATGAGGGGTGACACAAGAGCTTAAAGTCTATGAGGATGAGGGGTGACACAAGAGCTTACAGTCGATGAGGATGAGGGGGGACACAATTGCTTACAGTCTATGAGGATGAGGGGGGCACAAGAGATTACAGTCTTTGAGGATAAGAGGGTGACACAAGAGCTTACAGTCTATGAGGATGAGGGGTGACACAAGAGCTTACAGTCTATGAGGATGAGGGGGTGACACAAGAGCTTATAGTCTATGATAATGAGGGGAAGGACACAAGAGCTTACAGTCTATGAGGATGAGGGGAAGGACACAAGAGCTTACAGTCTATGAGGATGAGGGGGGCACAAGAGATTACAGTCTATGAGGATGAGGGGGGCACAAGAGATTACAGTCTATGAGGATGAGGGGGTGACACAAGAGCTTACAGTCGATGAGGATGAGGGGGACACACAATTGCTTACAGTCTATGAGGATGAGGGGGCCACAAGAGATTACAGTCTATGAGGATGAGGGGGGCACAAGAGATTACAGTCTTTGAGGATAAGAGGGTAACACAAGAGCTTACAGTCTATGAGGATGAGGGGGTGACACAAGAGCTTATAGTCTATAAGGATGAGGGGGTGACACAAGAGCTTACAGTCTATAAGGATGAGGAGGTGACACAAGAGCTTACAGTCTATGAGGATGAGGGGGTGACACAAGAGCTTACAGTCTATGAAGATGAGGGGGGACACAAGAGCTTACAGTCTATGAGGATGAGGGGAGGACACAAGAGCATACAGTCTTTGAGGATGAGGGGTGACACAAGAGCTTACAGTCTATGAGGATGAGGGGGACACAAGAGCTTACAGTCTATGAGGATGAGGGGGTGACACAAGAGCTTACAGTCTATGAGGATGAGGTGGTGACACAAGAGCTTACAGTCTGATGATGAGGGGATGACACAAGAGCTTACAGTCTATGAGGATGAGGGGGTGACAGAACAGCTTACAGTTTATGAGGATTAGGGGTTGACACAAGAGCTTACAATCAAAGAGGATGAGGGGGACACAAGAGCTTACAGTCTATGAGGATGAGGGTGTGACACAAGAGCTTACAGTCTATGCGGATGAGGGGTGACACAAGAGCTTACAGTCTATGAGGATGAGGGGTGACACAAAAGCTTACAGTCTATGAGGATGAGGGGGGACACAAGAGCTTACAGTCTATGAGGATAAGAGGGTGACAAAAGAGCTTACAGTCTATGAGGATGAGGGGGTGACACAAGAGCTTACAGTCTATGAGGATGAGGGGGGACACAAGAGCTTACAGTCTATGAGGATGAGGTGGTGACACAAGAGCTTACAGTCTGATGATGAGGGGATGACACAAGAGCTTACAGTCTATGAGGATGAGGGGGTGACAGAACAGCTTACAGTTTATGAGGATTAGGGGTTGACACAAGAGCTTACAATCAATGAGGATGAGGGGGACACAAGAGCTTACAGTCTATGAGGATGAGGGTGTGACACAAGAGCTTACAGTCTATGAGGATGAGTGGTGACACAAGAGCTTACAGTCTATGAGGATGAGGGGGGACACAAGAGCTTACAGTCTATGAGGATGAGGGGGGACACAAGAGCTTACAGTCTATGCGGATGAGGGGTGACACAAGAGCTTACAGTCTATGAGGATGAGGGGGACACAAGAGCTTACAGTCTATGAGGATAAGGGGGTGACACTAAAGCTTACAGTCTATGAGGATGAGGGGGGACACAAGAGCTTACAGTCTATGAGGATGAGGGGGGGGCACAAGAACTTACAGTATATGAGGATGAGGTGGTGACACAAGAGCTTACAGTCTATGAGGATGAGGGGAGGACACAAGAGCTTACAGTCTATGAGGATGAGGGGGACACAAGAGCTTACAGTCTATGAGGATGAGGGGGTGACACAACAGCTTACAGTCTATGAGGATGAAGGGTGACACTAGAGCTTACAGTCTATGAGGAAGAGGGGTGACACAAGAGCTTACAGTCTATGAGGAAGAGGGGTGACACAAGAGCTTACAGTCTATGAGGATGAGGGGTGACACAAGAGCTTAATGTCTATAAGGATGAGGGGGTGACACAAGAGCTTACAGTCTATGAGGATGAGGGGGTGACACTAGAGCTTACAGTCTATGAGGATGAGGAGGGACACAAGAGCTTACAGTCTATGAGGATGAGGGGGGACACAAGAGCTTACAGTCTATGAGGATGATCGGTGACACAAGAGCTTACAGTCTATGAGGCTGAGGGGGGGGGGACACAAGAACTTACAGTCTATGAGGATGAGGTGGTGACACAAGAGCTTACAGTCTCTGAGGATGAGGTGGTGACACAAGAGCTTACAGTCTATGAGGATGAGGGGGTGACACAAGAGCTTACAGTCTATGAGGATGAGGGGGTGACACAAGAGCATACCGTCTATGAGGATGAGGGGGACACAAGAACTTACAGTCTATGAGGATTAGGGGGGACACAAGAGCTTACAGTCTCTGAGGATGAGGGGGTGACACAAGAGCTTACAGTCTATGAGGATGAGGAGATGACACAATAGCTTACAGTCTATGAGGATGAGGGGGGACACAAGAACCTACAGTCTATGAGGATGAGGGGGACACAAGAGCTTACAGTCTATGAGGATGAGGGGATGACACAAGACCTTACAGTCTATGAGAATGAGGAGATGAAACAAGAGCTTACAGTCTATGAGGATGAGGGGGGGACACAAGAGCTTACAGTCTATGAGGATGAGGGGGTGACACAAGAGCTTACAGTCTATGAGGATGAGGGGGGACACAAGAGCTTACAGTCTATGAGAATGAGGAGATGAAACAAGAGCTTACAGTCTATGAGGATGAGGAGGGGGACACAAGAGCTTACAGTCTATGAGGATGAGGGGGTGACACAAGAGCTTACAGTCTATGAGGATGAGGGGGTGACACAAGAGCTTACAGTCTATGAGGATGAGGGGGTGACACAAGAGCTTACAGTCTATGATTATGAGGGGGTGACACAAGGGCTTACAGTCTTTGAGGATGAGGGGGTGACACAAGAGCTTACAGTCTATGAGGATGAGGGGGTAATACAAGAGCTTACAGTCTATGAGAATGAGCAGGACACAAGATCTTACAGTCTATGAGGATGAGGAGATGACACAAGAGCTTACAGTCTATGAGGATGAGGGGGTGACTCAAGAGCTTACAGTCTTTAAGGATGAGGAGATGACACAGAACTTACAGTCTATGAGGATGAGAGGAGGATGAGGATGAGGGGTTGACACAAGAGCTTACAGTCTATGAGGTTGAGGGGAGGACACAAGAGCTGACAGTCTTTGAGGATGAGGGGGTGACACAAGATCTTACAGTCTATGAGGTTGAGGGGAGGACACAAGAGCTTACAGTCTATGAGGTTGAGGGGAGGACACAAGAGCTTACAGTCTATGAGGATGAGGGGGGACACAAGAGCTTACAGTCTATGAGGATGAGGGGGGACACAAGAGCTTACAGTCTATGAGGATGATCGGTGACACAAGAGCTTACAGTCTATGAGGATGAGGGAGTGACACAAGAGCTTACAGTCTATGAGGATGATCGGTGACACAAGAGCTTACAGTCTATGAGGCTGAGGGGGGGGGGGGACACAAGAACTTACAGTCTATGAGGATGAGGTGGTGACACAAGAGTTTACAGTCTATGAGGATGAGGGGGTGACACAAGAACTTACAGTCTATGAGGATGAGGGGGTGACACAAGAGCTCACAGTCTATGAGGCTGAGGGGGGGGGGACACAAGAGCTTACAGTCTATGAGGATGAGGGGAGGACACAAGAGCTCACAGTCTATGAGGATGAGGGGGGTGACACAAGAGCTTACAGTCTATGAGGATGAGGGGGTGACACAAGAGCTTACAGTCTATGAGGATGAGGGGGGACACAAGAGCTTACAGTCTATGAGGATGAGGGGGACACAAGAGCATACAGTCTATGAAGATGAGGGGGACACAAGAACTTACAGTCTATGAGGATGAGGGGGGACACAAGAGCTTACAGTCTCTGAGGATGAGGGGGACACAAGAGCTTACAGTCTATGAGGATGAGGGGATGACACAAGACCTTACAGTCTATGAGAATGAGGAGATGACACAAGAGCTTACAGTCTATGAGGATGAGGGGTGGGGGGGGGCGGGGGACACAAGAACTTACGGTCTTTGAGGATGAGGAGCTGACACAAGAGCTTACAGTCTATGAGGATGAGGAGCAGACACAAGAGCTTACAGTCTATGAGGATGAGGAGGTGACACAAGAACTTACAGTCTATGAGTATGAGTGGATGATGAGGATGAGGGGGGACACAAGAGCTTGCAGACTATGATTATGAGGGGGTGACACAAGAGCTTACAGTCTTTGAGGATGAGGGGGTGACACAAGAGCTTACAGTCTATGAGGATGGGGGGGGGCACGAGCTTACAGTCTATGAGAATGAGCAGGACACAAGAGCTTACAGTCTATGAGGATGAGGAGATGACACAAGAGCTTACAGTCTATGAGGATGAGGGGGTGACACAAGAGCTTACAGTCTTTTAGGATGAGGAGATGACACAGAACTTACAGTCTATGAGGATGAGAGGAGGATGAGGATGAGGGGTTGACACAAGAGCTTACAGTCTATGAGGTTGAGGGGAGGACATAAGAGCTTACAGTCTATGAGGATGAAGGGGACACAAAAGAGCTTACAGTCTTTGAGGATGAGGGGGTCACACAAGAGCTTAACAAGGACAAGGGCAGGGGTGTAACTAGGAGAGACTGGGAGGACACTATTGGCGAGGTGCAGTGGGTTTATGGGGGTACTGCTTGGCTCCGCTACGATTAGCAATTTCATCAGCGGAAGGCAATTCACCCCTCACTGAGATGGGATCAGAGATCACAAATTGTTTGATTTTGACGCCGTGATGGGGGCATACCTTTCAGGAGTTGGCCAAGGGGTTTGGGTCCCCCTTCACTAGAACCACCCGGGGAGAGAAAGGTTGTTGTTGGCAGTTTAATGAGGGCCACTGTTAGTTCGGGAACAACTGCCATTTCAAACATGAATGCTTGGGGAGCCCACGGACTGTCCCGTTGCTTTAGGTAGGGTAGGGGGCGACAGGGAGAGACTGGTGAGGGTGCAAAGGATGCGCCTGTACCTCGCAGAATACCCCTAGAGGGAGGCAGCGTGCATGCTGGGGTTTTGTGTAGGCTTTCTTATCCCGTCGTCGGCAGTTAAAGAGGATAGGGAGCCGTGTAAATTTCGTCTCGGCTAGGGCCCATCTGGAGGTGGTAAGGGAAAATCTGTTTAAAGAAGTAGGGTTGGGGTGCATGGCTGACCCGTTTGTTGAACCTCCACTTGAGGATTTGTGGGTCTCATTTATCGTATCCCACAGGCGCGTCAGTGAACAACGGGATCCCGGAAGAATTGTGCTCTGTGTCGCAGCGTTACGGTGGGTGTGGTGGGCGCCCTTATGGCCAAGCCTGACATTGAAGCCGTGTTTTGCTTGTTCCCGGTACACCAGGAAAGTTTCAGACTGTTGGGGTGTAAGTGGGATGGGCAATATTTTATTGATCTTTGTTTACCAATTGGTTGTTCTATTTCCTGTTCATACTTTGAAAAGTTCCATTTTGTGGAGTGGGTAGTGCAGTGGGAGGCGCTAGTATATTCCATATTACACTATTTGGATTTTTTCTTGCTGGTTGGGCCCCCAGGGAAGTGGGTTTGCTCTCAGTTATTGCGTACCATGGCGTTAGTGGAGAGCAGCTTTGGGATCCCGTTGGCACCAGAGAAGACCAGGGTGATTAAGTTTTTGGGAATTGTGATTGACTCGAATAGTGTAGGTTGCCGGCTGACAAAATGGAGAACATGTGGGAAGCGGTTTGCAATGCAGGTAGATGGGAAAATTGAATTTTGGCTGCAGGGTGATGCCCATGGGGTGTGCATTTTGCAGGTGTTTGGGACCAGCTATGTCGGAATCTGCCACCCCCATCACTTTGTGACCCTCAACTGGAAGTTACAGGAGGAGTTGACGGTTTGGAAGTCATTCCAGGATCAGTATAAGGGGAGATCTGTCATTCAGGTGGGGCCCGTGTCTAGTGGTGAGTTGGAATTGTTTACAGATGTTGTGGGAAGCTTTGGGATTTATTTTCAGTGGCGTTGGCACGCATGTGCTTGGCCTGAGTCGTGAAAGTTGCAGGGGTTAGTTTCCAACCTAGCATTGCTTGAACTATTTCAGATTGTAGTGGCTACAGAGACATGGGGCGACAATTTGGGGGTTGTCCAAGACATCAACAGACAAACAACCAATTCCCCCCCATTGGTCCATTTGCTGAGACACTTGGTGTTGAGGCGGCTAGTGTTAAACGCACAGGGGCAGATTTACTTACCTGGTCCATTCGCGATCCTGCGGCACGTTCTCTGCGGTGGTTTCGGGTCCAGCCGGGATTCACCAAGGTAGTTCCTCCGGCGTCCACCAGGTGCCGCTGCTGCGCTGAAGTTCCCAGAGGCCCGCCGGAATGCACTGAAGTACACCAGCCTATTCCTAGTGAAGGTAAGCGGGAGTCCCGCGACACTTTTTTTTAAAAAAATGCGCCACAATCCGTTCGCGTGCGCCAAAATCCCTGGGCAATACAGGGAAAATCGGCACAAATTGGAAATATTCAGGTAACACGTCGGGAAAACTTAGTAAATGACCCCCACAGTTTGTAGCTGTGCACCTTCCAGGTGTTAAGAACTTTTGGAATGTTAATGTAGTTGCTTAATGTCTTCTCGGCCTTGTGTTGGTCCGATTATGAGGGGTGCTTGTTCATTGTAGTTTATTTGTTGTTATTTTCTCTGGACCTTGTTTGGTGTGGACTTAAGGGCACTCTTACGTTGACTGGGGAGTGGTACGGGCGGAACAGCATCCATCGGGATGACAGATGGGTTTTCAACGGGATCAGGTACAGGTCCAATGGTTAGGCGTTAGGGGATTGTTATGGTCCAGGTTGTTGTCGGTGGTACAATAGCATGCGGGCTTGGATTTATCACCGGATATTTTGTTCATGCAGGGGATAATGATTTGGGAATCCGTTCATCTAAAGCACTGATGAGGGATATTACATTGGATTTATTGAGGCTGTGGACTACGTTCCCGGGTATTATGATTTGGTCGAACATGGTGGGCAGATTTGTGGCTAGAAACGTGGGTGTGTTGGTGCAACATGAAGAGATCGAGGAAGGCGGTAGTCTGTACTTGAAGGAGGTCGGCGTTAATTTGAATGGTGTTGGGCTGGATTTGTGGTTGTTGGGGAGGGTGTGGAAAGAGCTTTGAAGGTTTGAGGGACAGCAGTGTGTAAGGTTCACATATGCCATCGTGGCAGGGGTAGATGGGGTGCTTGAAGGCAGTTAGGAAGAAGAATTAACTGGGAAAAGGTCCAGTTGGGATGAGTGGGGAGCTTGGGGGAGAAAACTCCTGCGGGCAAAGACCCTAGGATGGGCAAGGAAATCTCCAGGGCGGTGTCAACCTGCCTTGTGTAAGACAGCCATTGGCAAGTGGAGATTATTTGGTGTCTTAGGCAATGACTTCCAGGACCCCACAATGTGTTACCCTGTTATTGCATTTAAGTTAATAAACATAGCGTGTTCCTTTCAAGGTAGTCAGGAAAAGAGAAAGGGATTCACGGTCCAAAGCGTAAGGTTTAGTGTCCCCTCGTCATGAAGTACAACATGTGAGGCAAAAACAATCTTAAAATCGCTTAGATAAGTAAAAGTGTTCAAAAGTTACAACCATATAATGTGACGCAAGTCAGAATACAAAAAGTGGGGCTTAGCCTTAAGTTACAAACTGGCCCCGTCGTGAGGGGATTAAAACATGTAAACATAAATCACTGGGGCAGATTTACTTACCCGGTCCAGTCATGATCCTACGGCGAGTAGTCCGATAAGGATTCGGGTCTGCCGGGATTCACTAAGATCATGCGCCCGATATCCTGCAGGTGTCGCTGCTGCGCCGAGGTCCGCCGGAGTTCACCTTCTTCGTCCCGGTGCATGTAAGTGCTGATATTGCGACACAAATTCTTTTTTAAATTTTGCGGTTTTTCCGAATCCGTCGGGTTGTCCGACGGCCACGGCCCCCGATTTCTGTGACGTGAAAGTCGGCGTCGTTGCGACACAATCCGATCGCGTGCGTCAAAATCCCGGGGCAATTCGACGCAAATCGGAAATATTCGGGAAACCTGCCGAAAGTACGGCATTCAGGCCCTTAGTAAATGAGCCCCACTGTGTCTATGGCTGTTGCAATGAAATTGATAAATGGCTAGAAGGTTAGAGGAGTGTTTAAACTAGAGGCCTGGGGGAGGGAAACTATACTTGTGCAGGGCAAGAAGACAGTGTAAATAGGGAACTGGAAAGAGTCATGGCACATGGGGGAGGAAGGGGCCGGGATAAGATCAGGGAATAAGAAAAGGAATAGGGATAGGGGAGGGGATTGTTTATATGTGAAATCTTACCTCCAGCCAATGAGATGACATTGCCAACAAAAATCAAAATATGGAGGCCCATTGGGTGGAGATAAGGGGAGGGAAATAGAATAATAAAATATTACTAGGGTTTTTTTTTATAAGGCTCCAAATATATATGTCTATATAAGGACAGAGTGACCCATCCTTTATGGTCACAAAAAAGAAACCGGCACCAGCCGGAGAGGGGTATTTTCATATGAACCCCCTCTGCAGGTTCTGTTTAATGTAGTCCAACATTGCTTTGGTTTCAGGCACAGAGAATGGGTATTTCCGACCCCGAGGAGGAGACGTACCCGGCAGCAGGTCAATAGGCAATCATAGGGTAGGTGTGCTGGCAAAGTCTCTGCTTGCTTCTTCGAAAAAACATCAGCAAAGTCTTGATAGGAAGCTGGGAGACTGTCCAGAGATTTGGAAAACACGGAAGAGACCATGACAGGTACTGGATGAGGAACCACCATACAGCGAGACTGGCAATCAGATCACCAATGAAGAACCTCCCCCGTCGTCCAGTTAAGGACAGGTGCGTGGAGCTGCAACCATGGAAGGCCAAACAGGAGGGACGAGGTGAAATGAGGCAGCATACAGAAAGACAGTGGGGCAGATTTACTTACCCGGTCCATTCTCGATCCAGCGGCGCGTTCTCTGTGGTAGATTCGGGTCTTCCAGCGATTCACTAAGACAGTTCCTCCGACGTCCACCAGGTGTCGCTGCTGCGCTGAAGTCCGCCGAGGTCCGCCGGAGTGAACGATCTATTGCCGGGTGAAGGTAAGTGCGTGTCCAGCGATACTTTTTAAAAAAAAATGCGGTGGTTTCTCCGAATCCGTTGGGTTTCCCCCGATTTTCGGCGCGTGCATGCCGGCGCCGATGTGACACAATCCGATCGCGTGTTCCGAAATACCAGGGCAATACAGGGAAAATCAGCGCAAAACGGAAAAATTTGGTTAACCCGTCGCAAAAACGCAAATCGGGCCCTTAGTAAATGACCCCTATTCTCTCCTTTATGTAGAGCTCCGACTTGCAGGAACATAGGCTCTGTGCAGTATCGGATCGGAGAGGATTTGGCCACTGACCGAGGAGATGACCTGGGGCTTCTCAAGGCAAACATCAGGAAGGTTATGCTGGGAGACTAGAGCAGCATCCACAAAAATTCCGGCAGAACCAGAGTCCGAGAATGCAGAAACCTGAAACTGGCTACCCGTGCCAAAGCTGAGGAGCCCGGGAATGTTCAGGTCTGGAGAAGCTTTGCTCTTACCTAGGGATGCTTCTCCTAAGAACCCTGGGTGCAGGCATTTACCGGACGCTTAGGACAAACAGGACAAGCCCCAATGAAATGTTCCACACTGGCACAATACCGACAGAGGTCCTGACGTCACCTGGAACGTTCCTGGGGAAAAAGCTGAGCTCTATCCACCTGCATAGGTCCATCTGCAGCGGTCATGGCAGGAGGCTGAAGCGGTCTTTGGAAGGCAGGGGCCAGGCGAGGCAAGCGTTGAACTCGGACTTGCACCTGTTCGAGATGTTGTTCCTCGGAGCGTTCCATAAACCGGATATCTATCCAGTTGGCCAGAGAGATGAAACCACTGAGAGTAGATGGCAGGTGACATGCAGACAGTAACTTGTCCCGAAAGTTCCTTCTTAAAGGTTGCAATCAGTGATGCTTTGTTCCAGGCTAGCTCAGAGGCCAAAGGGGGTAACCTCTACACCTAGAGGAGAGGAGGTTCTACCATCAGTATAGACAGGGGGCATCCTCTACACCTAGAGGAGAGGAGGTTCTACCATCACTATAGACAGGGGGCATCCTCTTCACCTAGAGGAGAGGAGGTTCTATCAACACCATAGACAGGGGGCATCTTCTACACCTAGAGGAGAGGAGATTCTACCATCGCCATAGACAGGGAGCATCCTCTACACCTAGAGGAGAGGAGGTTCTACCATCACCATAGACAGGGAACATCCTCTACACCTAGAGGAGAGGAGGTTCTACCATCACCATAGACAGAGGCATCCTCTACACCTAGAGGAGAGGAGGTTCTACCATCACCATAGACAAGGGGCATCGTCTACACCTAGAGAAGAGGAGGATCTACCATCACCATAGACAGGGGGCATCCTCTACACCTAGAGGAGAGGAGGCTCTACCATCACCATAGACAGGGGGCATCCTCTACACCTAGAGGAGAGGAGGCTCTACCATCACCATAGACAGGGGGAACCTCTACACCTAGAGGAGAGGAGGTTCTACCATCACCATAGACAGGGGCATCCTCTACACCTAGAGAAGAGGAGGTTCTACCATCCCCATAGACTGGGGGCATCCTCTTTACCTAGAGGAGAGGAGGTTCAATCATCACCATAGACAGGGGCATCCTCTACACCTAGAGGAGAGGAGGGTCTACCATCACCATAGACAGGGGCATCCTCTACACCTAGAGGAGAGATGGTTCTACCATCACCATAGCCAGGGGACATTATTTACACCTAGAGGAGAGAAGGTTCTACCATCACCATAGACAGGGGGCATCCTCTACACCTAGAGGAGAGGAGGTTCTACCATCACCATAGACAGAGGTATCCTCTACACCTAGAGGAGAGGAGGTTCTACCATCACCATAGACAAGGGGCATCGTCTACACCTAGAGAAGAGGTGGTTATACCATCACCATAGACAGGGGCATCCTCTACACCTAGAGAAGAGGAGGTTCTACCATCCCCATAGACAGGGGGCATCCTCTTTACCTAGAGGAGAGGAGGTTCAATCATCACCATAGACAGGGGCATCCTCTACACCTAGAGGAGAGGAGGGTCTACCATCACCATAGACAGGGGCATCCTCTACACCTAGAGGAGAGATGGTTCTACCATCACCATAGCCAGGGGACATTATTTACACCTAGAGGAGAGAAGGTTCTACCATCACCATAGACAGGGGGCATCCTCTACACCTAGAGGAGAGGAGGTTCTACCATCACCATAGACAGGGGGCATCCTCTACACCTAGAGGAGAGGAGGTTCTACCATCACCATAGACAGGGGGCATTTTCTACACCTAGAGGAGAGGAGGTTCTACCATCACCATATACAGGGGGTAACCTCTACACCTAGAGGAGAGGAGGTTCTACCATCAATATAGACAGGGGGCATCCTCTACACCAAGAGGAGAGGAGGTTCTACCTTCACCATATACAGGGGGTAACCTCTACACCTAGAGGAGAGGAGGTTCTACCATCACTATAGACAGGGGGCATCCTCTTCACCTAGAGGAGAGGAGGTTCTACCATCACTATAGACAGGGGGCATCCTCTACACCTAGAGGAGAGGAGATTCTACCATCGCCATAGACAGGGAGCATCCTCTACACCTAGAGGAGAGGAGGTTCTACCATCACCATAGACAGGGAACATCCTCTACACCTAGAGGAGAGGAGGTTCTACCATCACCATAGACAGAGGCATCCTCTACACCTAGAGGAGAGGAGGTTCTACCATCACCATAGACAAGGGGCATCGTCTACACCTAGAGAAGAGGTGGTTCCACCATCACCATAGACAGGGGCATCCTCTTCACCTAGAGGAGAGGAGGTTCAATCATCACCATAGACAGGGGCATCCTCTACACCTAGAGGAGAGGAGGTTCTACCATCACCATAGACAGGGAGCATCCTCTACACCTAGAGGAGAGATGGTTCTACCATCACCATAGACAGGGGACATTATTTACACCTAGAGGAGAGAAGGTTCTACCATCACCATAGACAGGGGGCATCCTCTACACCTAGAGGAGAGGAGGTTCTACCATCACCATAGACAGGGGGCATTTTCTACACCTAGAGGAGAGGAGATTCTACCATCACCATAGAAAGGGGGCATCCTCTTCACCTAGAAGAGAGGAGTTTCTACCATCACCATAGACAGGGGGCATCATCTACAACTAGAGGAGAGGAGGTTCTACCATCACCATATACAGGGGGTAACCTCTACACCTAAAGGAGAGGAGGTTCTACCATCAATATAGACAGGGGGCATCCTCTACACCTAGAGGAGAGGAGGTTCTACCTTCACCATATACAGGGGGTAACCTCTACACCTAGAGGAGAGGAGGTTCTACCATCACTATAGACAGGGGGCATCCTCTTCACCTAGAGGAGAGGAGGTTCTATCAACACCATAGACAGGGGGCATCCTCTACACCTACAGGAGAGGAGATTCTACCATCGCCATAGACAGGGAGCATCCTCTACACCTAGAGGAGAGGAGGTTCTACCATCCCCATAGACAGGGGGCATCCTCTTCACCTAGAGGAGAGGAGGTTCAATCATCACCATAGACAGGGGCATCCTCTACACCTAGAGGAGAGGAGGTTCTACCATCACCATAGACAGGGGCATCCTCTACACCTAGAGGAGAGATGGTTCTACCATCAATATAGACAGGGGGCATCCTCTACACCTAGAGGAGAGGAGGTTCTACCTTCACCATATACAGGGGGTAACCTCTACACATAGAGGAGAGGAGGTTCTACCATCACTATAGACAGGGGGCATCCTCTTCACCTAGAGGAGAGGAGGTTCTATCAACACCATAGACAGGGGCATCCTCTACACCTACAGGAGAGGAGATTCTACCATCGCCATAGATAGGGAGCATCCTCTACACCTAGAGGAGAGGAGGTTCTACCATCCCCATAGACAGGGGGCATCCTCTACACCTAGAGTAGAGGAGGTTCTACCATCACCATAGACAGGGGCATCCTCTACACCTAGAGGAGAGATGGTTCTACCATCACCATAGACAGGGGACATTATGTACACCTAGAGGAGAGAAGGTTCTACCATCACCATAGACAGGGGGCATCCTCTACACCTAGAGGAGAGGAGGTTCTACCATCACCATAGACAGGGGGCATTTTCTACACCCAGAGGAGAGGAGATTCTACCATCACCATAGAAAGGGGGCATCCTCTTCACCTAGAAGAGAGGAGTTTCTACCATCACCATAGACAGGGGGCATCATCTACACCTACAGGAGAGGAGGTTCTAATATCACCATATACAGGGGGTAACCTCTACACCTAGAGGAGAGGAGGTTCTACCATCAATATAGACAGGGGGCATCCTCTACACCTAGAGGAGAGGAGGTTCTACCTTCACCATATACAGGGGGAAACCTCTACACCTAGAGGAGAGGAGGTTCTACCATCACTATAGACAGGGGGCATCCTCTTCACCTAGAGGAGAGGAGGTTCTATCAACACCATAGACAGGGGGCATCCTCTACACCTACAGGAGAGGAGATTCTACCATCGCCATAGACAGGGAGCATCCTCTACACCTAGAGGAGAGGAGGTTCTACCATCACCATAGACAGGGGGCATCCTCTACACCTAGATGAGAGGAGGTTCTACCATCACCATAGACAGGGGCATCCTCTACACCTAGAGGAGAGATGGTTCTACCATCAATATAGACAGGGGGCATCCTCTACACCTAGAGGAGAGGAAGTTCTACCTTCACCATATACAGGGGGCATCCTCTTCACCTAGAGGAGAGGAGGTTCAATCATCACCATAGACAGGGGCATCCTCTACAGCTGGAGGAGAGGAGGTTCTACCATCACCATAGACAGGGGCATCCTCTACACCTAGAGGAGAGATGGTTCTACCATCAATATAGACAGGGGGCATCCTCTACACCTAGAGGAGAGGAGGTTCTACCTTCACCATATACAGGGGGTAACCTCTACACCTAGAGGAGAGGAGGTTCTACCATCACTATAGACAGGGGGCATCCTCTTCACCTAGAGGAGAGGAGGTTCTATCAACACCATAGACAGGGGCATCCTCTACACCTACAGGAGAGGAGATTCTACCATCGCCATAGATAGGGAGCATCCTCTACACCTAGAGGAGAGGAGGTTCTACCATCCCCATAGACAGGGGGCATCCTCTACACCTAGAGGAGAGGAGCTTCTACCATCACCATAGACAGGGGGCATCCTCTACACCTAGAGTAGAGGAGGTTCTACCATCACCATAGACAGGGGCATCCTCTACACCTAGAGGAGAGATGGTTCTACCATCACCATAGACAGGGTACATAATGTACACCTAGAGGAGAGAAGGTTCTACCATCACCATAGACAGGGGGAATCCTCTACACCTAGAGGAGAGGAGGTTCTACCATCACCATAGACAGGGGGCATTTTCTACACCTACAGGAGAGGAGATTCTACCATCACCATAGAAAGGGGGCATCCTCTTCACCTAGAAGAGAGGAGTTTCTACCATCACCATAGACAGGGGGCATCATCTACACCTACAGGAGAGGAGGTTCTAATATCACCATATACAGGGGGTAACCTCTACACCTAGAGGAGAGGAGGTTCTACCATCAATATAGACAGGGGGCATCCTCTACACCTAGAGGAGAGGAGGTTCTTCCATCACCATAGACAGGGGACATCCTCTACACCTAGAGGAGAGGAGGTTCTATCAACACCATAGACAGGGGGCATCCTCTACACCTACAGGAGAGGAGATTCTACCATCGCCATAGACAGGGAGCATCCTCTACACCTAGAGGAGAGGAGGTTCTACCATCACCATAGACAGGGGGCATCCTCTACACCTAGATGAGAGGAGGTTCTACCATCACCATAGACAAGGGGCATCGTCTACACCTAGAGAAGAGGTGGTTCTACCATCACCATAGACAGGGGCATCCTCTACACCTAGAGAAGAGGAGGTTCTACCATCCCCATAGACAGGGGGCATCCTCTTCACCTAGAGGAGAGGAGGTTCAATCATCACCATAGACAGGGGCATCCTCTACACCTAGAGGAGAGGAGGTTCTACCATCACCATAGACAGGGGCATCCTCTACACCTAGAGGAGAGATGGTTCTACCATCAATATAGACAGGGGGCATCCTCTACACCTAGAGGAGAGGAGGTTCTACCTTCACCATATACAGGGGGTAACCTCTACACCTAGAGGAGAAGAGGTTCTACCATCACTATAGACAGGGGGCATCCTCTTCACCTAGAGGAGAGGAGGTTCTATCAACACCATAGACAGGGGCATCCTCTACACCTACAGGAGAGGAGATTCTACCATCGCCATAGACAGGGAGCATCCTCTACACCTAGAGGAGAGGAGGTTCTACCATCCCCATAGACAGGGGGCATCCTCTACACCTAGAGGAGAGGAGGTTCTACCATCACCATAGACAGGGGCATCCTCTACACCTAGAGGAGAGATGGTTCTACCATCACCATAGACAGGGGACATTATTTACACCTAGAGGAGAGAAGGTTCTACCATCACCATAGACAGGGGGCATCCTCTACACCTAGAGGAGAGGAGGTTCTACCATCCCCATAGACAGGGGGCATCCTCTACACCTAGAGTAGAGGAGGTTCTACCATCACCATAGACAGGGGCATCCTCTACACCTAGAGGAGAGATGGTTCTACCATCACCATAGACAGGGGACATTATGTACACCTAGAGGAGAGAAGGTTCTACCATCACCATAGACAGGGGGCATCCTCTACACCTAGAGGAGAGGAGGTTCTACCATCACCATAGACAGGGGGCATTTTCTACACCTAGAGGAGAGGAGATTCTACCATCACCATAGAAAGGGGGCATCCTCTTCACCTAGAAGAGAGGAGTTTCTACCATCACCATAGACAGGGGGCATCATCTACACCTACAGGAGAGGAGGTTCTAATATCACCATATACAGGGGGTAACCTCTACACCTAGAGGAGAGGAGGTTCTACCATCAATATAGACAGGGGGCATCCTCTACACCTAGAGGAGAGGAGGTTCTACCTTCACCATATACAGGGGGTAACCTCTACACCTAGAGGAGAGGAGGTTCTACCATCACTATAGACAGGGGGCATCCTCTTCACCTAGAGGAGAGGAGGTTCTATCAACACCATAGACAGGGGGCATCCTCTACACCTACAGGAGAGGAGATTCTACCTTCACCATATACAGGGGGCATCCTCTACACCTAGATGAGAGGAGGTTCTACCATCACCATAGACAGGGGCATCCTCTACACCTAGAGGAGAGATGGTTCTACCATCAATATAGACAGGGGGCATCCTCTACACCTAGAGGAGAGGAGGTTCTACCTTCACCATATACAGGGGGCATCCTCTTCACCTAGAGGAGAGGAGGTTCAATCATCACCATAGACAGGGGCATCTTCTACACCTAGAGGAGAGGAGGTTCTACCATCACCATAGACAGGGGCATCCTCTACACCTAGAGGAGAGATGGTTCTACCATCACCATAGCCAGGGGACATTATTTACACCTAGAGGAGAGGAGGTTCTACCTTCACCATATACAGGGGGTAACCTCTACACCTAGAGGAGAGGAGGTTCTACCATCACTATAGACAGGGGGCATCCTCTTCACCTAGAGGAGAGGAGGTTCTATCAACACCATAGACAGGGGCATCCTCTACACCTACAGGAGAGGAGATTCTACCATCGCCATAGATAGGGAGCATCCTCTACACCTAGAGGAGAGGAGGTTCTACCATCCCCATAGACAGGGGGCATCCTCTACACCTAGAGTAGAGGAGGTTCTACCATCACCATAGACAGGGGCATCCTCTACACCTAGAGGAGAGATGGTTCTACCATCACCATAGACAGGGGACATAATGTACACCTAGAGGAGAGAAGGTTCTACCATCACCATAGACAGGGGGCATCCTCTTCACCTAGAGGAGAGGAGGTTCTACCATCACCATAGACAGGGGGCATTTTCTACACCTAGAGGAGAGGAGATTCTACCATCACCATAGAAAGGGGGCATCCTCTTCACCTAGAAGAGAGGAGTTTCTACCATCACCATAGACAGGGGGCATCATCTACACCTACAGGAGAGGAGGTTCTAATATCACCATATACAGGGAGTAACCTCTACACCTAGAGGAGAGGAGGTTCTACCATCAATATAGACAGGGGGCATCCTCTACACCTAGAGGAGAGGAGGTTCTACCTTCACCATATACAGGGGGCAACCTCTACACCTAGAGGAGAGGAGGTTCTACCATCACTATAGACAGGGGGCATCCTCTACACCTACAGGAGAGGAGATTCTACCATCGCCATAGATAGGGAGCATCCTCTACACCTAGAGGAGAGGAGATTCTACCATCGCCATAGACAGGGGGCATCCTCTACACCTAGAGGAGAGGAGCTTCTACCATCACCATAGACAGGGGGCATCCTCTACACCTAGAGTAGAGGAGGTTCTACCATCACCATAGACAGGGGCATCCTCTACACCTAGAGGAGAGATGGTTCTACCATCACCATAGACAGGGGACATTATTTACACCTAGAGGAGAGAAGGTTCTACCATCACCATAGACAGGGGGCATCCTCTACACCTAGAGGAGAGGAGGTTCTACCATCACCATAGACAGGGGGCATTTTCTACACCTAGAGGAGAGGAGATTCTACCATCACCATAGAAAGGGGGCATCCTCTTCACCTAGAAGAGAGGAGTTTCTACCATCACCATAGACAGGGGGCATCATCTACACCTACAGGAGAGGAGGTTCTAATATCACCATATACAGGGGGTAACCTCTACACCTAGAGGAGAGGAGGTTCTACCATCAATATAGACAGGGGGCATCCTCTACACCTAGAGGAGAGGAGGTTCTTCCATCACCATAGACAGGGGACATCCTCTACACCTAGAGGAGAGGAGGTTCTATCAACACCATAGACAGGGGGCATCCTCTACACCTACAGGAGAGGAGATTCTACCATCGCCATAGACAGGGAGCATCCTCTACACCTAGAGGAGAGGAGGTTCTACCATCACCATAGACAGGGGGCATCCTCTACACCTAGATGAGAGGAGGTTCTACCATCACCATAGACAAGGGGCATCGTCTACACCTAGAGAAGAGGTGGTTCTACCATCACCATAGACAGGGGCATCCTCTACACCTAGAGAAGAGGAGGTTCTACCATCCCCATAGACAGGGGGCATCCTCTTCACCTAGAGGAGAGGAGGTTCAATCATCACCATAGACAGGGGCATCCTCTACACCTAGAGGAGAGGAGGTTCTACCATCACCATAGACAGGGGCATCCTCTACACCTAGAGGAGAGATGGTTCTACCATCAATATAGACAGGGGGCATCCTCTACACCTAGAGGAGAGGAGGTTCTACCTTCACCATATACAGGGGGTAACCTCTACACCTAGAGGAGAGGAGGTTCTACCATCACTATAGACAGGGGGCATCCTCTTCACCTAGAGGAGAGGAGGTTCTATCAACACCATAGACAGGGGCATCCTCTACACCTACAGGAGAGGAGATTCTACCATCGCCATAGACAGGGAGCATCCTCTACACCTAGAGGAGAGGAGGTTCTACCATCCCCATAGACAGGGGGCATCCTCTACACCTAGAGGAGAGGAGGTTCTACCATCACCATAGACAGGGGCATCCTCTACACCTAGAGGAGAGATGGTTCTACCATCACCATAGACAGGGGACATTATTTACACCTAGAGGAGAGAAGGTTCTACCATCACCATAGACAGGGGGCATCCTCTACACCTAGAGGAGAGGAGGTTCTACCATCCCCATAGACAGGGGGCATCCTCTACACCTAGAGTAGAGGAGGTTCTACCATCACCATAGACAGGGGCATCCTCTACACCTAGAGGAGAGATGGTTCTACCATCACCATAGACAGGGGACATTATGTACACCTAGAGGAGAGAAGGTTCTACCATCACCATAGACAGGGGGCATCCTCTACACCTAGAGGAGAGGAGGTTCTACCATCACCATAGACAGGGGGCATTTTCTACACCTAGAGGAGAGGAGATTCTACCATCACCATAGAAAGGGGGCATCCTCTACACCTAGAGGAGAGGAGGTTCTACCATCACCATAGACAGGGGGCATCCTCTTCACCTAGAAGAGAGGAGTTTCTACCATCACCATAGACAGGGGGCATCATCTACACCTACAGGAGAGGAGGTTCTAATATCACCATATACAGGGGGTAACCTCTACACCTAGAGGAGAGGAGGTTCTACCATCAATATAGACAGGGGGCATCCTCTACACCTAGAGGAGAGGAGGTTCTACCTTCACCATATACAGGGGGTAACCTCTACACCTAGAGGAGAGGAGGTTCTACCATCACTATAGACAGGGGGCATCCTCTTCACCTAGAGGAGAGGAGGTTCTATCAACACCATAGACAGGGGGCATCCTCTACACCTACAGGAGAGGAGATTCTACCTTCACCATATACAGGGGGCATCCTCTACACCTAGATGAGAGGAGGTTCTACCATCACCATAGACAGGGGCATCCTCTACACCTAGAGGAGAGATGGTTCTACCATCAATATAGACAGGGGGCATCCTCTACACCTAGAGGAGAGGAGGTTCTACCTTCACCATATACAGGGGGCATCCTCTTCACCTAGAGGAGAGGAGGTTCAATCATCACCATAGACAGGGGCATCCTCTACACCTAGAGGAGAGGAGGTTCTACCATCACCATAGACAGGGGCATCCTCTACACCTAGAGGAGAGATGGTTCTACCATCAATATAGACAGGGGGCATCCTCTACACTTAGAGGAGAGGAGGTTCTACCTTCACCATATACAGGGGGTAACCTCTACACCTAGAGGAGAGGAGGTTCTACCATCACTATAGACAGGGGGCATCCTCTTCACCTAGAGGAGAGGAGGTTCTATCAACACCATAGACAGGGGCATCCTCTACACCTACAGGAGAGGAGATTCTACCATCGCCATAGATAGGGAGCATCCTCTACACCTAGAGGAGAGGAGGTTCTACCATCCCCATAGACAGGGGGCATCCTCTACACCTAGAGTAGAGGAGGTTCTACCATCACCATAGACAGGGGCATCCTCTACACCTAGAGGAGAGATGGTTCTACCATCACCATAGACAGGGGACATAATGTACACCTAGAGGAGAGAAGGTTCTACCATCACCATAGACAGGGGGCATCCTCTACACCTACAGGAGAGGAGGTTCTACCATCACCATAGACAGGGGGCATTTTCTACACCTAGAGGAGAGGAGATTCTACCATCACCATAGAAAGGGGGCATCCTCTTCACCTAGAAGAGAGGAGTTTCTACCATCACCATAGACAGGGGGCATCATCTACACCTACAGGAGAGGAGGTTCTAATATCACCATAGACAGGGAGCATCCTCTACACCTAGAGGAGAGGAGGTTCTACCATCAATATAGACAGGGGGCATCCTCTACACCTAGAGGAGAGGAGGTTCTACCTTCACCATATACAGGGGGTAACCTCTACACCTAGAGGAGAGGAGGTTCTACCATCACTATAGACAGGGGGCATCCCCTTCACCTAGAGGAGAGGAGGTTCTGTCAACACCATAGACAGGGGCATCCTCTACACCTACAGGAGAGGAGATTCTACCATCGCCATAGACAGGGAGCATCCTCTACACCTAGAGGAGAGGAGGTTCTACCATCCCCATAGACAGGGGGCATCCTCTACACCTAGAGGAGAGGAGGTTCTACCATCACCATAGACAGGGGCATCCTCTACACCTAGAGGAGAGATGGTTCTACCATCACCATAGACAGGGGACATTATTTACACCTAGAGGAGAGAAGGTTCTACCATCACCATAGACAGGGGGCATCCTCTACACCTAGAGGAGAGGAGGTTCTACCATCACCATAGACAGGGGGCATTTTCTACACCTAGAGGAGAGGAGATTCTACCATCACCATAGAAAGGGGGCATCCTCTTCACCTAGAAGAGAGGAGTTTCTACCATCACCATAGACAGGGGGCATCATCTACACCTAGAGGAGAGGAGGTTCTACCATCACCATATACAGGGGGTAACCTCTACACCTAGAGGAGAGGAGGTTCTACCATCAATATAGACAGGGGGCATCCTCTACACCTAGAGGAGAGGAGGTTCTACCTTCACCATATACAGGGGGTAACCTCTACACCTAGAGGAGAGGAGGTTCTACCATCACTATAGACAGGGGGCATCCTCTTCACCTAGAGGAGAGGAGGTTCTATCAACACCATAGACAGGGGGCATCCTCTACACCTACAGGAGAGGAGATTCTACCATCGCCATAGACAGGGAGCATCCTCTACACCTAGAGGAGAGGAGGTTCTACCATCACCATAGACAGGGGGCATCCTCTACACCTAGATGAGAGGAGGTTCTACCATCACCATAGACAAGGGGCATCGTCTACACCTAGAGAAGAGGTGGTTCTACCATCACCATAGACAGAGGCATCCTCTACACCTAGAGAAGAGGAGGTTCTACCATCCCCATAGACAGGGGGCATCCTCTTCACCTAGAGGAGAGGAGGTTCAATCATCACCATAGACAGGGGCATCCTCTACACCTAGAGGAGAGGAGGTTCTACCATCACCATAGACAGGGGCATCCTCTACACCTAGAGGAGAGATGGTTCTACCATCACCATAGACAGGGGACATTATTTACACCTAGAGGAGAGAAGGTTCTACCATCACCATAGACAGGGGGCATCCTCTACACCTAGAGGAGAGGAGGTTCTACCATCACCATAGACAGGGGGCATCCTCTACACCTAGAGGAGAGGAGGTTCTACCATCACCATAGACAGGGGGCATCCTCTACACCTAGAGGAGAGGAGGTTCTACCATCACCATAGACAGGGGGCATTTTCTACACCTAGAGGAGAGAAGATTCTACCTTCACCATAGAAAGGGGGCATCCTCTTCACCTAGAAGAGAGGAGTTTCTACCATCACCATAGACAGGGGGCATCATCTACACCTAGAGGAGAGGAGGTTCTACCATCACCATATACAGGGGGTAACCTCTACACCTAGAGGAGAGGAGGTTCTACCATCAATATAGACAGGGGGCATCCTCTACACCTAGAGGAGAGGAGGTTCTACCTTCACCATATACAGGGGGTAACCTCTACACCTAGAGGAGAGGAGGTTCTACCATCACTATAGACAGGGGGCATCCTCTACACCTAGAGGAGAGGAGATTCTATCATCACCATAGACAGGAGGCATCCTCTTCACCTAGAGGAGAGATGGTTCTACCATCACCATAGACAGGGGGCATTATCTACACCTAGGGGAGAGGAGGTTCTACCATCAGCATAGACAGGAGGCATCCTCTACACCTAGAGGAGAGGAGGTTCTACCATCACCATAGACAGGGGATATCCTCTACTCCTAAGGGGAGGGTTGTTCTACCGTCACCATACACAGAGATTTCCTTACTGTAAGATCAGTAACACAATGGAACTGTCTGCCGCAGGAGGTTGTTATGGTGGCTCCTACACGCTGGTAGATGTCTGTCTGCTTCTCGGTAGGGAGCGCTTCATAACTTAGGTGGTTTCCTGCACTGCATATTGACACTCTTAGTGGTCGCTACATTAAAATGCTCCAACGCTCATAACGTCCCTTACGTGCTACATTGACTAATAATGTCCCCCTTTTGAAAGCCCCTTACTAATAATGCCACACTTTACCCTCACAATGTTTATTAGGAAAGTTGCCTTTTTTACAACCTCTGCTTATCATCTCCCACTGTCAAGTTGTCCCTACACTTATGTCTACATTTTTTGCTGCCTACCCCTACTCCTATACCTCTATTTGGGTCTATAATTCGGTTCTCTCCCACCACTGGATAATCGCCCTATTTGCTGATGTTTGGGAGAAATGGTTGTTATCCTTTCAGATTTATGATGATCCTGGCCGGCGTAAAAAGCAGGAATTGACTTCTTGGACGTGGATGAGGAATCATCTCAAAAGTAAAGGAGATGTATAAGGAGTTATTGTGTAACTCAACAATTGTGGCTGTAGTCTCCACTGCAAATCAGCCACCATTGGCCAATCATAGCCATGGCTAGTTGCTAGGGGGGTAATTTGCTGGATTAGCTGTTTGGCAGCCATCCGGCTATATGTCCGGGCTGCATGGTGTGCACCCGAACCCATATGGGAAGTTTCTCCTCGTCTCTAATTGTGATCTATTTTTGGTGGAGATTTTACATTTTTTTTTAATTCTTTTTCTATAAAAAGTATTTTACTGTTTGTATTTGTGAGATCCGTAAGATCTTTATTTCCTTCTTTCGACAGGATAACCCTCAGTTACATCCGACACATGTTGACCTTCATGTTTGCCATAGAAGAGATAAATAACAGGACGGATCTGTTACCTAATCTCACCCTTGGATATCATATCTACGACACGTGTAACAGAGAATATAAGACTCTGCAGGGGGTGATGAACTTATTATCCAACACAGAGGAACCCATCCCAAATTACAGCTGCCATAACTGGAGTACAGTGGTCGGATTCGTAGGTCACTTGGAGGCGTCATCTTCCCTGACATCAGCTTCACTAACTGGGGTCTACCACCTTCCTCAGGTCAGGACATCAATTTTCTCATTTGGTTCTTCTCTTAGGAATGGTCCTTCCACCTGTGGAGTGTAACCTCTTATGGGCAGGGTCCTCTTCTCTGTAGAGTGTTAGAGTGTAGATTGTAGGGTTATCTTTTATTGAGTGGAAGCTCCTACGGGCAGGGTTGTCTCTCCTGTAGAGCTCTTATCAGTTGGGGCCTCTTTACGGTATTGTCAGAGATTGCTCTATTGTACTGTGGGTCTTCTCTCCTTGGTTAGGACCAGTTTCCTGTAGGGTTACAGATGTTACGGGCTAGGGCTTCTTAAAGTTTTTGGTTTTAACATATTATTGTGCTTGTCTGGAATGAAGTCACTTGAAGTCTCATCTTGGTCAGTTGGTACACGCCAACTGACCTGAGCCTGCACGCTTAGGAAGCCGGGCTCTCCTTAAAGTGTTTGGCCACTGCCACACTTTTCACTCCAGCTGGGCACGCTGTGCCAATATCGGTTATCCCCTGATGAATCCTTTAGTAAGAGGAGGAAACCTGTCGAGACTTACTGGGACCGTCTTGCTGTAAAGATTTATTGATGAGGGCATTTGACTTTGTGTACAAGTTTGTGTTGTAGGGAAAGTGTATACTGTGGGACTATCCTTGTCAGGACAGGAGTCATTAATTTTGGGATATCAGGGCCAGATGCAATAGGGACTAAGAGATTTACCTCATCTGGAGCCTCCCATGCTGGACCTGCACGGCACCACTCATCAACTGGGTGAAAATTTTTGTTCCATCTACTTTAACCCCTACCATTTCTGCACGATAATAATGCACATGTCTATTGCCCTATCAATTGTTATTAAATTTAAATTAGTGGGTGATTGTTTTTATGAATTTAACCTTCCCTGAAAGGGATTTTTTATATATTATTTATTAAAAGTTATGTTTTATTATGGTATCCACCTTGCTTTGTATATATATCTCATCATGGTTTCCATGTGTTTAATTACAGATCAGTTATGGAGCGATGGAATCAATATTCAGCAATAAATTTATGTTCCCCTCCTTCTATCGCACTGTCCCCGTTGAGACTGCCCAATTCCAAGCTTTGGTTCTTTTATTGAAGCATTTTGGCTGGAGCTGGGTGGGAATCGTAGCCTCAGATAATGAGAGCAGCCAACGAGCCAGCATTGATCTGCAACGTTTGCTGGTCCAGAATGGGATCTGCATTGAGTTTGCTGTCTCTATAGTAGAAGATTATGGAAATTTGAATGTTCGTAATCGAAATGCCTTGAGAATTCTCGCCCGATCCACCTGCAATGTCGTTATACTTTATAATGATTCAGCAAATAAAGTGATGATAACGGACATCGGTAGAGTTCATGGACTGAGGAAAGTTTTCATATTGTTTGCTAAATTTTCCATAAACAAAGTTATTGGTTATTTATCTATTCTAAACGGGTCTCTGCTGCTTCACTTGCACAGTGGGAACATCCCTCAACTAAAAGATTATCTGTTGGACATCCACCCTCTAAAATATCCAGAAAACTTCTTTTTACATAAATTTTGGAAACTTGCCTTCTCGTGTCTACCAGAAAATCTTCTGAATATCTCCAAGTTCGGTGCATTTCCCTGTACAGAGGCAGAGGATCTCCGTACTCTCCATCCAGATGAGTATAACGTTGAGGATTTCCGCTTCACGTTTGGCATATATGTTGCAGTTCAGGTCCTGGCCCAGGCCGTACATGATATCATCTCACACAGACCACAGATATTTACTGGAGGAAGAGCACAAAATGTGAAGCCTTGGCAGGTAAGAGGAGCAGGTAAAACTCTGATCTGCATCATCTCCAATATAATAAGAGAAGAGCTCACCTGAGTGAAGTTGGCCCCCCCACCTTGTTCAAATCAAACAAAATTGGTGTCAAACGTTTTTGCTACGTTTATGCTGTTTGTGCAGCAGAAATTTTCGTTTGTGCCGATTTTGTTTTTAAGATATTAATGAAAGTTTCCAGAGGTCATCAGAGGTCAACCAGCCCCCTCCCCCCCACAATGCCCAAATCAAACAAAACTGGTGCCGAACAATTCTGCTACATTTGTGCTGCTCCAATTTTTGTTTGTGCTGCTTTTGTTTTGAATATATGAACAAAAAATTGACGGGGCAGCGCAAGACCGCCAATACACTCTTCTCTCAGACACCAAATTATTTGAGTATGCATGTACGTTTTTAGTAAGAAAAGACGGACTCAGATTCTGTTTAGTCTTAGCCCATACTCTTAACTTGCCATGCAGAAAAGAGAACTGAACTGTGTCTTTATTTCCTGATACATAACGTTTTATATTCATACAAAAAGGCGTGGTTACATACATTAAAATCATCATAATTGGTTATAGCTAAGCGTATATGTCTGGCCTCTGACCCTTGCTGATTGGTCCTCAAAATTAAACCATGGTTGCTATGCTAGGGGAATTTCCAGTCACAGTTGTCTACAGTATATCGACCGCTAGTCTGGATGCTGATGCTATTCTTAACAAACATCTACTTTTTGGTCATAAGACTTGAGTTTCGCTGACAGTTGCATGTCTGGTAAAAACTGGTTTAAGGGAAAAGCTCTGTATTTCATAACAAACAGTACAAAAATATAGGGCAAAGGGCACATGTATACAATCATAGAGCATATCATTATTATGGACACTTAATCATTACTTTGACCCTCACAATTCCCCCCTAAATACTGAGCTTTTCCCTACACTTCGCTAAAGTTCCTGTAGGCTGTCCATGTGGTGGGAGAGGGGAGTGGATTGCTTCACTGAGTCGTCAACCCAACAGGCCCTTGCGGCACTCAGGTTAATTTCCCAGCACTAACCTAACTAACCTAATCAAAAAGCGATCCTGGAAACTACAGACCCGTGAGTCTAAGCTCTGTGGTGGGGAAAATATTTGAGGGGTTTGCTAGAGATGCTATCCTGGAGTATCTTACTGTGCACAACCTTATAACCCAGCGTCAGCATGGGTTTAGGAGAGATCGGTCCTGTCAGACTAATCTGATTGGTTTCTACGAGGAGGTAAGTTCCAGACTGGATCTGGGGGACGCTGTGGATGTTGTATATCTGGACTTTTCAAAGGCATTTGACACCGTGCCGCATAAAAGGTTGGTATATAAAATGAGAGGCTGGGAATAGGAGAAAATCTGTGTATCTGGGTAAGTAATTGGCTTAGTGATAGAAGACAGAGGGTCATCATTAATGGCACATTCTCAGATTGGGTTGACGTTACCAGTGGAGTGCCACAGGGCTCAGTATTAGGGCCACTTCTTTTTAATATTTTTATTAATGACCTTATAGTGGGTTTACACAGTCAAGTTTCAATATTTGCAGATGATACTAAGCTGTGGTAATAAATACTGAGGTAGATAGTTTAGCATTACAGAGGGATTTGTGGAAGCTTGAGGAGTGGGCAGAGAAATGGTTGATGAGGTTTAATGTAGATAAATGTAAAGTTATGCACTTGGACCATGGAAACAAAAAGTATAATTATGTTCTAAACAGTCAATTACTTGGTAAAACTGGAGCTGGAAAGGACTTGTGGGTATTGGTGGATGGTAAACTTAATTTTAGTGACCAGAGCCATTCTAGTTTGTAGGGTCATCAAAAAGGTGTGAATAGAATACTGTAATGCTATTGGCCATAATGAATTTACCAGTACATTTCTCAGAAAAGGCTAATAGACCTTGTTCACAGACTTCTATCTACAGAATGTCCCCAGAAGCTTCTTCATAACCAAAACAAATAACAGAGGCCGAAGGACAGTAGGGATGCCAAGGATAATGTAAAAGGCAAACAATAGTTTAAATAAGAAAAATAGCTGAATTAAAACATTTAACTCTATAGCTGCTGAGTGGGCAACATACACCCCCCCCCACACACACACACACCCCAGGACGGAGCTATAATGGCGTTTTAGTTCTCTTGCTCAATGTGGCCGCCGTAAAGGAATATATCACCAACAATTCCCCCCTTTTGAGCTTTACTGGCCTGTAATTCCATCCTGTGTGACCTCCTCAAACTCCAGGTACCCACAGGTAGGCTAAGCCCTTACCTGCTGGACTTGTTAACTCTTCACCAGATCCCCTGGAGGCCAGTCACTCAGTGGTTACAGGTCTGCACACTCAAATCACATCACTGAGTTCCCATAGTTAATAGGTTTGTAAACAGGCAGCATCATCCTCCGCTTCGGGCACTTCTCCTTTCGTGGTTCTTACCGCCTGGATGGACATCTGGGACATGGTGGATTTGATGAGGGGGACCACACAACACGCAATAAGTGACGAGAGCAAAATCACAATCCCCAATATCACCCCCACTTAAAGGAAACCCTTCCAATCCCCCAACCACAAAGTGAAGGACAAAGTGTCCACCCCAGAGTTTCTCTTGAGTTCCCTGGACAGTCCTTCAATCTTTTCACGAGCATGGGTAATGGATCCATAGGGAGCGATGTCATCCGGGATGTACATGCAACAAGCCGCTCCCACCATCTTACAGACTCCTCCCTTCTCAGCAAGGATCATGTCCAAAGCCATGTGGTTCTGGAAAGCATCTCCAATATAATTCACAAATCTCTGTTGATTACAATAAAAACAGTTAACCCAACCAACATCTTTGCTCATAGCTATCTGGGGAATAATGGACTCTAGTCCTGCCCATATCTGATTGTGGGCCTTGTACTCATCTGGGACCCCCCCCCCCTTGGTGCTCCCACCGTATCTATATAAATTTTGTCATCTAGGTGCTTCTCTTAGACCTTCAGAATCCTTTGGGATTCTCTACCTTTCCTTTATGTGTCTGATCAAACTTATCCCTGGAGATCACGAGGAAGGAATGCACAAGTGTTATCACCGTACACTCACCTTCCCAGCCTCTAGGCCTGACCTGACTCTCTATCCCCCCCAAATCCAGTATACATCAGACACTGCTAAGACAGGGTTACCTGTGCTGTAAATGTTAAAGAAGGTCATTGTCTTGTTGCACCGACCATAGGTAAAGTCTCCTACCCTGGGGGCATCATGATCACCCCTATAGTTACAGTGATAGTCATGGTTGGGGTGTCCCTGAGCATACAGTCAGTCAGAAGAGACCAGCTAGCAGGAAGAATAAGTAAATTTGCAATAGTAAGTGTGGGAAGCATGCTGGCTTCCCTCTAGCTTCACAGATGTGGCACTGGTTAGCAGGACTTGGAAAGGACCATCTTAGCGAGGCTCCAGACTCTCTCTCTGGTGTCTCTTTACCACCACGTAGTCTCCAGGCTTCAGGTTATGCGTCCTGAGGTCTCTGTCTGGATCTGTAAAAGGAATCAGAAACACTTTTGCGGACCTTTTCCAAGGCCTGGCTCAACTGTGTGGCATGTTCCACCTGGTTTCCTGCCATCAGCTATAGGGTCTGTGGGAGGTAGAGGCCTTGTCTGGGTGCACAGCCAAAAAGTACTTCACGTACTTCAAAGGGGGACAATCCCATCTGCTGGGGGTGGTCCTAACTGAACGGTGGGCAGCAGGAAAGCACTCGCCTGTTCTACACCCAGGAGGGACAAGGTTTCAGGTCTTTACCTGTCCAGTGAAGTGGGTTCTGCAACCGGACTCTATGGTCTCTGGAAGTCCAAACCTGCAGAAAAATCTCACTCACCACCTTCTTGGCTGCAGCTCTGGCAGGAGCCTTGGTCTTTGGAAAAGCTTCTGGACACCCTGGAAAGAGATCAATGCACACAGGCACGTATTCCTACCACTTTTTGGTAGCTGGATAAAATCCATCTGCAGTCTTTGGAAGGGATACAGCAGCTTGGATGTCACCTTCTGTGGGGTCTTAACCACCTTACCCGGGTTGTGGCGGGCACAGACTATACAGGCTTTCACTAGTCTAGTGACAGGGGTAGTAATTCCCGGGCAAACCACTTGCGGTTTATGAGCACTAGCATGGCCATTTTGGATATGTGTGTGTGTCCGTGGGCTACTTGACTTACTGTCGGGTGCAGGGCTCTGGGCAGGCGCACCCTCTCTCCCAGCATCCAGGTCCCATCGGCATCTGGGCCCCAGCTTTCCTCCACACTTCCTTCACTTCTGATGACTCTCGGGCCACCAGGGACTAGAACACCTGTGGATCAAACTTTTAGCTCAGAACTCACCGCTGAGACTTCAGGACAGTCTCCGGGCTCCATCTGTGCAGCTGCCTTCGCCATCCCATCGGTCACATACTTGCCCTTGGCTTGTGGAGCAAATTGTGTGTGCTTTTACTTTTACTATCCCCACCTCTTGTGGAAGTAAGAGAGCATCCATGAGCTCTTTAACCAGCGTGCCATGCTTAAAGGGGGTCCCTGCAGAGGTGAGGAAATCTCTAGCCTTCCATATGGGTTCATAGTCGTGTTTAGACCCCAGGACTATACCTTGAGTATAGATGTTTGCCCTTTTACCTTCCACCAGCTGTAGCACTTCCCTGAGTGCCGTCACTTCACCTCCTGCGCTGACCTGGGTGGAGGGAGTGGTTCTGCTTGTACTACCTCATGTGCGCCACTGACCACTGTATATCCAGTAGAACCGTCTGTCTTCTCCTGCAGACCTGGAGCCATCTATGAGAAAAAAATCAACATCTGGGTTAATCACCCTTCTCTCCCCCCTCTCTGAATCCTGGAAGACTGGCGATAGAATGAAGGATTCAGAGCTGTGCACCTTATCAGTGTGTCCTGGGGCATCAGGAGTGCACACTGGAGTCTGAGCTGTCTGGCCTTTGCTCAGATGCTTGGGCTGTACTTGGGTGAGGACACTGTGCAAGGTATGTGGGGTTTGCACTATAACTGAGTGATCTAGGGTCTAGGATCAGCTCACTGGCCTTGCTGAGCAGATTCATGACTGCAGCTACCAACACATGAGGGGCTCCCCTCACGACTGAATCTAACCGGGCCTAATAATGGGCCACTGGGGAGGCCACACCTAAGACACCTGTGGCCTAGATACTCGGTGCAAAAGTAAAATAAAAGGTTTGGTTCAGTGGGGTGTGCCTAGGGCCGGGGCAGACAGGATTTGCCACCTTAAGGCTCTGGAATGCATCAATTGCCTCCTGACTAAGGGCAAATGGGAAAGAGGCAATTCAGTTTATCAAGGGGCAACATCAGGCTGGAGGCAGCAGACCTTATCCTAGGCCTGTAGGAGCTGGCCAGTCCTAGAAACATGTGAAGAGGCTTAGGGCCTCAGGGCAGGGGCATATTCTGGACTGCCAGCTTTCTTTCCTCTGCCAGGTATCTGCCTGTGGCTGAGAAGCAGTGGCCTAGGAAGACCACCTTCTGGCAGTACTGGAGTTTGTCTCTGGAAACTTTGCAACCCTTCTGGAACAGAAAACACATAAGGTCAATAAATGCATCCTGGCAAACAAAAACAGTAGGCTCTCTGAAAAGGAGAACATCCAGCAAGGGGCTAGTCTGCCAGTCTACTCCCTGTAGGGCCGTGGGGTATTGGCTGGGTGAGTTTTTACCCCCCTTGTGGGAATCTGCATCAGATGTACTGGAATACTACACTGGTAAAGGCAAATAGGTACTGGAAATCTTCATGCAGGGGCACAGAAAGGAAAACATTTGCCAAATCAATAATGGGACCCTCATTGGCAGCTTGGAGATCATGGACCATCCTACATGTATCCAGCTGTTCTTTCTGGGTCTTTTTCTTGACTGTGAATGGGTTAAAATCATCACTGGGATAGCAAGGGAGGGTTTGACAATGAGAGAAGCTGTCTGGGGGGGTGTACTTGCTGACGTCCTCGTTAGTTACCGCCCCCCTATTAGAATATGGCCATTCACTTTAATCACCTCAGTAATGTCTCCTCCCAGCAAGTGGAAGCACGCCCCCTTGAGCTGGGCTCGCCCGGAATCGAAACTTTTGTCAGTCATACTTTGGTGTGGTCTGTGAAACTACCAACACTGGTCTCTGTTTCCCTCTGTCTTTCAGTCACAGCGAGTTCCCTCTGTCGCCCCCCCCTGTTTGTAAACTTGCACTTGCAAAGTCACTGTCTGTTCTCTCCAAAGCACAGCACAGATCGCTTCAAGACCAGTTCTCAAACACAAATTACAAGCAGCTATTGAGAAATTTAGCCGTCAAGGAATAAAATCTCTTTTTCTCAAATTCTCTACACATCAAAATCTCTGAAATGTCCCTTATTACCTGTCTCTTTCTCAATGGGCACTCTGAAGGGTTCCTGTCACTCTGTTCTGGTGTCCGTCTGTCAAAGTCAGAGGCTCTAGGTGTCTATTTGCAAATCTGATCAAGTTTTTTTTTTTTTTTCTTTTTTTTCTCTCACTTGTACATTCATCAGATCCTTTAACACATCCCAAAACTTTCAAACCTTCTACTACTTTTCAGCACAATGCTACCAGCCCTTCTGTTCCATCATATCGACTTGCACTTTTCCATCAGTCCTACTTAACTCAACAACCTTCTGTCTCTGTGCATCTTTCCCTTATCTGCACTGAACTATCACTAGCGCACCAGCGGTTCCCTCCAGGAGAACGTTCTTTCATTCTAATTCTTCTAATTCTTATCATGACTCCGCCCATTCCGGGTTTTGTAAACCACACACTCTACAGGTCCACCCTTCCGGACCGGGTTGGCCGCCATTATAGGGCTGTGGCTGGGCACATGGCACTGTCGCCATTTTGGTTCGCATTTTACATCTCTATCAGAAAGCTTCACATATCCATATAGCACTTCCGCTTTTGTTGAACCACCATCTCCCTGCACTTCTTGCAATGCTCTGGCCACTCTGTAGTGAGCCTGAGCGGCTTCCAATATGCCCTTATCTTCTAACTCACCTCTACTTGTGGTCAGAATTAGTTTCCACACTGAAGGCTGCAGCCTTCCCTTTGAGGGCATATCAACATACTTGTACAACCTCGCACAATTATTAACATACTTTTTTCCTTCTCATCTTTCAACAAGCCTGACTGCTGTCTCTGCCCCCTCTGGGAGTGTGTGCGCTTTCTTAAACACCCCCAACATCATGTTCCAAACAAGGTACACGTCGGTGTAGCTACTCACTCGAAGCAGGGGCCCCGGATCACCGTTGTGTGTCAGCAAAATAACAAAATCCCTACACTAAAAAGAACCCTGACAACAAACCCGTTAGGGCCACTCTTCCCTAAAGCCGTGCTTTCCTCGGTACCTTAGCCAGCCGGTCTCCTAATGAGCCAATGCTATTTTCCCGGTCTCTAACCTAGACCGCCTTAATTCCCTTCCCCTCCCTCCCCCCGTATAAAATAATAAAAACAATCCCGGACACGTATTTTGTAACTAATACCCAGTGTCCCCAGAACAGAGGATGTCAATCTGTACTATTCTTAGTCTGCAAACTTCCTCCCAAGCTTCTAAAGTACAATGGGGCAAATTTACTTACCCGGCCCATTCGCGATCCAGCGGCGCGTTCTCTGCTCTGGATTCGGGTCCGGCCGGGATTCATGAAGGTAGTTCCTCCGCCGTCCACCAGGTGGCGCTGCTGCGCTGAAAATCATCTCCACGCGCCGGAATGCACCACCTCGGACCAGGTGAAGGTAAGCGGTCACCAAGCGACACTTTTTCGGGTTTTAAATGCGGCGGTTTTTCCGAATACGTCGGGTTTTCGTTCGGCCACGCCCCCCGATTTCCGTCGCGCGCATGCCGGCGCCGATGCGCCACAATCCGATCGCGTGCGACACAATCCCGGGGCAATTCAGGTACAATCGGCGCAAATCGGAAATATTCGGGTAACACGTCGGGAAAACGCGATTCGGGCCCTTAGTAAATGACCCCCAATGTGTTTGCTAGCTCCCCCTAGTGATCACACCAGGGAAGTGTCACTAGGTTTGTTTTTTACCAGTTCCTCCTAAACACCTTAACCCCTTAACGCTCTGCGCCGTAGCTCTACGGTGCAGAGGTATAGGGAATGTAGATTGTAATGAATGAGCTGCAAAAATGCCATATATTGCAATACAGAAGTATTGCAGTATATGGTAGGAGCGATCTGACCATCTAGGGTTAATGTACCCTAGATGGTCTAAGAAATAGTGGAAAAAAAAAGAAAAAAAAAAGTTTAAAAAATAAAAAAAATTTATAAAATATTAAAAATTCAAATCACCCCCCTTTCCCTAGAACTGATATAAAACATAATAAACAGTAAAAATCACAGACATATTAGGTATCGCCGCGACCCAAAATGCCTGATCTATCAAAATATAAAAACGGTTACGGCCGGCGGTGACCTCCGAAGCGGGAAATGGCGCCCAAATGTCCGAAATGCACATGTCCGAAACCTTTTTACATCACATAAAAAATGAAATTAAAAATGATCAAAATGTCGCACAGTCCTCAGAATGGTAGCAATGAAAACGTCGTCTCATTTCGCAAAAAATGACACCTCACACATCTCCGTGCACCAAAGTATGAAAAAGTTATTAGCATCAGAAGATGGCAGAAATTTTTTTTCTTTTTTGTACACATTCGTTTAATTTTTGAAAATGTATTAAAACACAATAAAACCTGTATAAATTTGGTATCACCGCGATCGCACCGAACCAAAGAATAAAGCTGAGGTGTTATTTTGAGTGCACAGTCAAAGTCGAAAAAACTGAGCCCACAAGAACCTGACGGTTTTTTTTCAATTTTTCCACATTTGGAATTTTTTTTCAGCTTCGCAGTACACGGCATGTTAAAATAAATAACAATACAGGAAAGTAAAATTTGTTACATACAAAATAAGCCCTCACACAGGTCTGTACACGTAAAAATGAAATAGTTATGGATTTTTGAAGGTGGAGAGCGAGAAATGAGCGGAAAAACCCTGCATCCTTAAGGGGTTAAACACCTGAACATACCTTAAAAAACGATAGCGGCACAAACAAAAAAATTTTCTGCTCAAACCAGCACAAATGTAGCACTAACGTATGACACCAGTTCTGTTTGATTCGGTTAATGTGAGGGGACTGGTTGAACTTTTGACCTCTAATTTTTTGGTCATATATTTAAAACAAAAGCAGCACATACAAAAATTTGAGCAGCACAAACCAGCAAAAACGTAGCAGAATTTTTCGGCGCCAGTTTTGTTTGATTTGGGCAATGTGGGGAAGCTCATTGACCTCTGATGACCTCTGTAAACTTTCATTAATATCTTAAAAACAGTAGCGGCACAAACAAAAATTTCTGCTGCACAAACGTTTGACACCAATTTTGTTTAATTTGAACAAGGTGTGGGGGGGGGGGCAACTTCACTCAGGTGAAGAGCTCAGTCTCACCACTTCCTCAAACCTTGTGAGAGTGAAGGTCCAGTTCTTTCTTACTGAACTTCTATTCAATGCGTATTTAGCTCCAATTTTATTTAGTTATAATATAAAGTTACCACTAAACAGACATGTTATTAATGCTTATTATTATCTTTGGTGATTCATGGGGAAAAAAAATTAAGTTTTGGGTGTTTAACCCATAGAGGAATTTTTGGCCATCAGGATGTGTCCACTTTTTCCTTCTTTTCCTGTTGAATCCTAAAAGCTGTAACTTTTTTATTTTTCAATGTATGTCATTGGTTGGGTGATTTTTTTGTGAAACAACTTGTACTTTTTGGTGGTGTCCATTTGAAGCGCCTGTAATTGAAATCTATTAATTCTTTCTAGAGAGGATGAACATAGCGCACTCATTTTTGCACTTGATCAAAATCGCTATAACAACGTTTGCACAATGGGGCAGATTTACTTACCCGGTCCATTCGCGATCCAGCGGCGCGTTCTCTGCGGAGGATTCGGGTCCGGCCAGGATTCACTAAGGTAGTTCCTCCGACATCCACCAGGTGGCGCTGCTGCGCTGAAGTTCCCCGAGGCACGCCGGAATGCACTGAAGTTCACCGGCCTATTCCTAGTGAAGGTAAGCGCGAGTCCCGCGAAACTTTTTTTTTTAAAAATGCAGCGGTTTTTCCGAATCCGTCGGGTTTTTGTTCGGCCACGCCCCCACGATTTCCGTTGCGTGCATGCCAGCGCCAATGCGCCACAATCCGGTCGCGTGCGCCAAAATCCCGGGGCAATTCAGGGGAAATCGGAAATATTCGGGTAACATTTCGGGAAAACGCGAATCAGGCCCTTAGTAAATGACCCCCAATGTATTTTATGAATTTTATGAAAACTTGCAAAAAAAAAAAACCTGAAGCAGTTTACTTGTCCATTGCTTTCCAGATAAACAGTTACCTGAGAAGAGTGAGATTTACTACCCCGGGCGGAGAAGAAATACAATTGGATGAAAATTCAGCCATGTTTGATATATTAAATGTAGTCGTTATGCAGGACGGAAGCCTAGAGACCAGGAAAGTCGGGTCTTATTACCAACGTCATTCATCTGATCATCAGTTTGAGATTAACGCGAGCGCCATCCGATGGATTCCAGCATTTAAGCAGGTATCATGAGCATTCCCAAAATAAAGGGGTTTATCGGTATCCCGTACTCGTTACATACTGAAGACATTTCCTTCATTTGGGCCTTGGACTGACACTGTCCACTGGGGAACACAATCTATGAAACAGTTGTAGTGAGAAGCAATAGGCTCATTCCACGGTATGGTATAGTGGCGGCCCGGGGGTACTGCAGCTCTGCTGGCCACCACTATGTAGTAGATCAGTCTGCTGCTTCAGGTTCTGTCCTCTGTATAGTTTCTGAAACTATAGACCAGAAAACCCCTTTAAGACACTAGATAATTGCTGATGGACCTTTTTCCAGCACCAGCATATGTAGCTCAGCACATTCCCCCAGTATATATGTATGCAGCACATGCCCCCAGTATATATATAGCTCAGCACATTCCCCCAGTATATATGTAGTCCAGCACATGCCCACAGTATATATGTATGCAGCACATGCCCCCAGTATATATATATAGCTCAGCACATTCCCCCAGTATATATGTAGTCCAGCACATGCTCCCAGTATATATGTATGCAGCACATGCCCCAAGTATATAAGTATGCAGTACATGTCCCCAGTATATATGTAGCCCAGCACATGCCCCCAGTATATATGTAGTCCAGCACATGCCCCCAGTATATATGTAGTCCAGCACATGCTCCCAGTATATATGTATGCAGCACATGCCCCAAGTATATAAGTATGCAGTACATGTCCCCAGTATATATGTAGCCCAGCACATGCCCCCAGTATATATGTAGCCCGGCACATGCCCCCATTTTAAATGTAGCCCAGCACATGCCCCCAGTATATATTGTGGGGAATTGCTCTGGTAGATGCATTGTAGCAGTGCAGGAAGCAGGGACACACGCAGAGTTAAAGTCCAAAAATCAAGTGTTTATTCACACTTCCTTGTCAAAACACAAATTCAGCCTTGGCTTAGGCATATACAAAGTACAAAATAAACCCTGCCCGGCCGGGCACTGCCTAATACAATAACAGCCCCTAACTATACATGTACCAGGCTGCCTGGCACACGCTCTTGGCCAGCAGTAGTACAGGAGGCACTCAGTTACCTTTGCTGTGTGAACACGGTCCAGCCTTCAGCTCTCCAGGTAGTGCCTCACCTACTGCTTCTGGCCTGCAGTCTAAATCAGGCTCTAACGAGGCCAGTGACCTGCACCTGTGACCTGCACCTATGACCCTGCACCTGTGACCCGCTCCTGTGACCTGCACCTGTGACCCGCACCTGTGGGCTATACAGAAACCCAGGAGCGAAGCCCGGATGGAGTAGGAGTCCCACTACCAGCCTACCCCTACTCCATAATAAGCAGCCCAGTACGTACATTACAAAGGTGTCTATGCTAGCGAGGCCAACACAGACCAAACAGACTCCTCCTGCTCACCACATGTCTGCATTAACCCTTGGGTTACTGCAGATAAATCCAGGGCTTTTACCACACACCCTTATTTTGCCTATATGACAGATAGCGGTTTTCCCAAATGACAACTCTCACAATATGTAGCCCAGCAAATGCCCCCATTATATATGTAGCCCAGCACCCATTACATATGCAGCCTCAGTAAAAAAAATAACACACAATACTTACCTACTTGAGATTCTGGCAGCCACCTCCTCTTCACTCCCACATTCATTGCAGGGTACAGATCGCCTTCCCTCACCTACCCCACGTCCCGCCCCTGCACCATGTCATGTATAGAAGACCACTGTTGTCTTTTTGCTTTACACTTTCTTTGGGGAGTCAGACTTTCGGTTTGACCTTCTGTTATAAATTGTTCAATTACCGTAACACTAAAATGAATTTAGTGCCCAAACTCCTCTGCTTATTGTGCCCACAAAATAGAATCTGTTCCATATTAAGTATTAATGTAGCCATAGAACTTACAGTTTTTGTGCCCCCTATAGGTAGGGGCATGCTGGGATGATAGAAAGAGCCAGGTCCAATCCAGAACCCAACCATCTATAGGTGGTCAAGTGCCGGGGAGTCTGCAGACTTTAATTATTGGGCTGGGAAAGCTCAGTAACCGCGCACTCTCCCACTCCACAAATATCCACCTGCTGCGTTAATGTATCCGGCTGCTCATGAAAAAAAAAGAGTTTTTTCAATTCATTTTAAGAAAAAAATTAAAAATCCTCCTCTTTTTCTGTAAGTATCCGTATAGAATAAAGCAGCAGTCTGATATCACAAGGTACAAGAGCCTTATGGGCTTTTCCAGCTCAGTAATACCATCCTGTGGCTGCCCCACAGATTGACCATCTGGAGATCATCAGATACTGGCTCTACCTTGTGGTGGGTAGGGGTAATGGTGAGGTGGTTAGTGATTTTACTGGTAAGCACTAAGCAACGGCCCTAGTATAGGGAACATCAGTGCAAAAAAGTCAAGCTCGGCATTACTCTGGGGGCAGTTTCTTTCAAGGTTTTTGCTGTAGATCCCTCCTAAGACCAGAGTCAGCACATCACAATAATTATACGCCGCCTCACTAGGGGTCTTGCCTCCGAGTCTTCCTGGATTCCTGCATCCACTGTATGTGCTACGCATGGTGCAGCGGGCAATGTGTCTGGAGCCACCATGTCGGAGACCGAAGCTGCTGCTGCTACCAGGTTGGGGAGGTAGCGGCTTATTCCTCTCGGTATGACTCGAGCTGGGGGGACGAAGGGGTTTTTATAGCTTTCCTCCTCTTAGGACTCATGAATTATGAAAGATGCTTGCTGGGTTACTTTCTATATGGGTGGTGCAGGAGCTCTCACACCAAGGGCCTTCACACCATGCGTCTGCTCTCCTCCATAGCCAGACCACTCCCCCCGACAATATAGTCTGAGGCTTTGTATTGCCACTAGCAGGACGGCTCTAGATTTCAGGACGGGCCAGAGCCAGGAGCCAGGATATGTAAGTATCGAGCTGGAGGAGCGGGGCAGCGGCAGGCAGGCAGCGGCAGGCAGCGGGGCATGGGTGCATCCGCGATCCGCAACATGGATCGCGGGGTCACCAGTGCCGAGACAGCAAACCGGGCCGGGCAGCGCACGGGTGCACCCAGGATCCGAAACATGGATTGTGGGGTCACCCGTGACAGTACCCTCCCCTCAGGGCCCCTCTTCTCTTCCTCTTCCTCTTCTGTCGCTTCCTCCAACTCTTCTGGGTAGCAGGACACCTGAGGGAAAAAGCAGAAAGAAGACAAATCCCGATGGGACGTCCGGACCCGGCAGAGAACAAACCGAGGGCATCTTGAGAACAACTTGGAGACTCTGGAGCGGCCTCTGGGCAGGCTGGTGGAGACTCTGTAGCGGCCTTTGGGCAGGTTGGAGCAGCCGTGGGAAGCTGCGGAGTCACCAGAGCAGCGCTGGGAAGCTGCAGAGTCTTTGGAGCAGCACTGGAAAGCTGCGGAGTCTCTGGAGCAGCACTGGGAAGCTGCAGAGCCTCTGGAGCAGCTGCGGGAAGTTGCGGAGGCTTGGGCTCTGCTAGAGCAGCTCTGGGAAGCTGCAGCGGCTTGGGTCCCGCTGAGCAGCTCTGGGAAGCTGCGAAGACTTGGGCTCTGCCAGAGCAGCTCTGGGAAGCTGCAGAGGCTTGGGTCCCGCTGAGCAGCTCTGGGAAGCTGCGAAGGCTTGGGCGCCGCTGGAGCAGCTCTGGGAAGCTGCGGGGGCTTGTTTGTCGCTGGAGCAGCTCTGGGAAGCTGCGGAGGCTTGGGCGCCACTGGAGCAGCTCTGGGAAGCTGCGGAGGCTTAGGCGCCGCTGGAGCAGCTCTGGGAAGCTGTGGAGTCACGGAAGCAGCTCTGGGAAGCTGCGGAGCCATGAGAGAAGCTCTGGGAGGCTGCGGAGTCACGGGAGTAGCTCTGGGAAGCTGCGGAGTCACGGGAGCAGCTATGGGAAGCTGTGGAGTCACTGGAGCAGCTCTGGGAAGCTGTGGAGTCACTGGGGACACTGGGACCAGGCAGGAGGGGCGAAGTAGCCCAACTTGAGGTGGTTCAAACCTGGACTGGATTTTTCTCAGGAACTTGGTATGGGTAACCATCTCTGGGTCACCACTATCCCATAGAGGAGTAGCCCAGCCCAGCGCCTCTCCAGTGAGCAAAGAAAGAACACATGCATACTTAGTGCATTCGGGTTGGACTGGGAGGTTGTCAGTTTGATGTACAATGAGCATTGGACAACAAAATCCTGCAAAAATTGGGGTTGCCATCAAATTTGTTAGGCATCAAAAAATCGGGTCCAGAGTCTTCTGCCGAAAAACATGGCTGGGAGACAGAAGCAACAGGAGGAGTCACAGGAGCCTGCTGCTGAGAGGCAAAAATCCGCAGGGTGGCAGAGAGTTTGTCCAAGAGTTCTTTTTGCGCAGCAATCTCTTGGGACTGCTGGGCAATAGTGCTGGGAAGGTCACCCAGAAGCTGGTACGGATCCTTGACACTGTCCATGACTTTTGCAGAGATCATGACCTTGGAAGAGTCCATGGCCGGATCTTACTGTCACAGTCTATGGGAATCCGAGGTCCTGCCTGCCATCCCTCGGATGGCTGGCAGGACCTCGGATGGCAGGCAGGACCTCGGATGGCTGGCAGGACCTCGGAAGGCTACTGGATTACTGGACCACTACAGGATACCAGGATCGCCACAGGACACCAGGACCACCACAGGACCACAGGACCGCCACAGGACACCAGGACCACCACAGGATAACAGGATAGCGGGGTGGGAGGTCTTAGTGTAGCAGGGTTGAAGGTCTTAGTATAGCGGGGTGGGAGGTCTTAGTGTAGTGGGGTGGGAGGTCTTAGTGTAGCGGGGTGGAGGTCTTAGTGTAGCGGGGTGGGATGTCTTAGTGTAGTGGGGTTGTAGGTCTTAGTGTAGCAGGGTGGGAGGTCTTAGTGTAGCGGGGTGGGAGGTCTTAGTGTAGCGGGGTGGGAGATCTTGGTGTAGCGGGGTGGGAGGTCTTAGTGTAGTGGGGTTGGAGGTCTTAGTGTAGCGGGGTGGGAGGTCTTAGTGTAGCGGGGTTGGAGGTCTTAGTGTAGCGGGGTGGGAGGTCTTAGTGTAGCGGGGTTGGAGGTCTTAGTGTAGCGGGGTGGGAGGTCTTAGTGTAGCGGGGTGGGAGGTCTTAGTGTAGCGGGGTGGGAGGTCTTAGTGTAGCGGGGTTGAAGGTCTTAGTATAGCGGGGTGGGAGGTCTTAGTGTAGTGGGGTGGGAGGTCTTAGTGTAGCGGGGTGGAGGTCTTAGTGTAGCGGGGTGGGATGTCTTAGTGTAGTGGGGTTGGAGGTCTTAGTGTAGCGGGGTGGGAGGTCTTAGTGTAGCGGGGTGGGAGGTCTTAGTGTAGCGGGGTGGGAGGTCTTAGTGTAGCGGGGTGGGAGATCTTAGTGTAGCGGGGTGGGAGGTCTTAGTGTAGTGGGGTTGGAGGTCTTAGTGTAGCTGGGTGGGAGGTCTTAGTGTAGCGGGGTGGGAGGTCTTAGTGTAGCGGGTTGGGAGGTCTTAGAGTAGCGGGGTGGGAGGTCTTAGTGTAGCGGGGTGGGAGATCTTAGTGTAGCGGGGTTGGAGGTCTTAGTGTAGCGGGGTGGGAGGTCTTAGTGTAGCGGGGTGGGAGGTCTTAGTGTAGCGGGGTGGGAGATCTTAGTGTAGCGGGGTTGGAGGTCTTAGTGTAGCGGGGTGGGAGGTCTTAGTGTAGCGGGGTGGGAGGTCTTAGTGTAGCGGGGTGGGAGGTCTTAGTGTAGCGGGGTGGGAGGTCTTAGTGTAGCGGGGTTGAAGGTCTTAGTGTAGCGGGGTGGGAGGTCTTAGTGTAGCGGGGTTGGAGGTCTTAGTGTAGCGGGGTGGGAGGTCTTAGTGTAGCGGGGTGGGAGGTCTTAGTGTAGCGGGGTGGGAGATCTTAGTGTAGCGGGGTTGGAGGTCTTAGTGTAGCGGGGTGGGAGGTCTTAGTGTAGCGGGGTGGGAGGTCTTAGTGTAGCGGGGTGGGAGGTCTTAGTGTAGCGGGGTGGGAGGTCTTAGTGTAGCGGGGTTGAAGGTCTTAGTGTAGCGGGGTGGGAGGTCTTAGTGTAGCGGGGTGGAGGTCTTAGTGTATCGGGGTGGGATGTCTTAGTGTAGTGGGGTTGGAGGTCTTAGTGTACCGGGGTGGGAGGTCTTAGTGTAGCGGGGTGGGAGGTCTTAGTGTAGCGGGGTGGGAGGTCTTAGTGTAGCGGGGTGGGAGGTCTTAGTGTAGCGGGGTGGGAGATCTTAGTGTAGCGGGGTGGGAGGTCTTAGTGTAGCTGGGTGGGAGGTCTTAGTGTAGCGGGGTGGGAGGTCTTAGTGTAGCGGGGTGGGAGGTCTTGTCATCTCATTCTGATTAAGACTTTTGAGGAAACTTTTCTTAATATAAAAGAACACATCAGGTGTAACTCAAAGGTGTAGCTTGCGCCCTACCAAGCCCCTGATGCCCCTGCAATCTGCTCTATATTGGAAAAACTATGAGATTTTAGAGCTAGAATGTGTGAACATCTCAGCAACATAAGGAATTATGATAAAATGGAGGCAGAAGCAACCAATGGGGCGTATTCCAACCAACTCCAATTGCTGAACATTTTAACCCCTTCACGCTCACCGACGGACATATCCACCGGATAGCTATGAAGGGTGTATGAAGAGGGCTCAACCTCTGCATATTACAGCAAAGACCCATCGCTAACACCCGCGGTCAGAGCTTGCACCGGTCGCTGGTGTTAAAAGACGGCGCCATCTTTGTTGAGATTGGTTGGTTTTTGAAGATCCGTTACAATGAGCTTATGTCAAAACGCCATATACTGCAATACAGTAGTATTCCAGTATATGGCAAGAATGATAAGACTATCTAGGGTTAATGTACCCTAGAGGGTCTAAGAAATAATTTTTAAAAAAAGTAAAAACAATTAATAAAATCTTAACATTTTTAATCACCCCCTTTCCCTAAAATTGATATAAAACAAAATAAACAGTCAAAATCCTAAACACCTTAGGTGTTTTTGCATCCCAAAATGCCCGATCTATCAAAATATAAAAACAGTTATAGCCGGCGGTGACCCCATAACGGAAAATAGCGCCCAAATGTCCAAAACGCGACTTTTACACCATTATACACTCACCGGCCACTTTATTAGGTCCACCATGCTAGTAACGGGTTGGACCCCCTTTTGCCTTCAGAACTGCCTCAATTCTTCGTGGCATAGATACAACAAGGTGCTGGAAGCTCCTCAGAGATTTTGCTCCATATTGACATGATGGCATCACACAGTTGCCGCAGATTTGTCGGCTGCACATCCATGATGCGAATCTCCCGTTCCACCACATCCCAAAGATGCTCTATTGGATTGAGATCTGGTGACTGTGGAGCCATTTGTGTCCAGTGACCTCATTGTCATGTTAGAGAAACCAGTCTGAGATGCTTCCAGCTTTATGACATGGCGCATTATCCTGCTGAAAGTAGCCATCAGATGTTACAGGGGACATTGCGCTCATAAAGGGAGGGACATGGTCAGCAACAATACTCAGGTAGGCTGTGGCGTTACCAAGGGGCCCAAAGACACCATGACACCACCACCACCAGCCTGAGCCGCTGATACAAGGCAGGATGGATCCATGACACCACCACCACCATCCTGACCCGCTGATACAAGGCAGGATGGATCCATGCTTTCATGTTGTTGACGCCAAATTCTGACCCTACCATCCGAATGTCGCAGCAGAAATCGAGACTCATCAGACCAGGCAACGTTTTTCCAATCTTCTACTGTCCAATTTCGATGAGCTTGTGCAAATTGTAGCCTCAGTTTCCTGTTCTTAGATGAAAGGAGTGGCACCCGGTGTGGTCTTCTGCTGCTGTAGCCCATCTGCCTCAAAGTTGGACGTACTGTGCGCTCAGAGATGCTCTTCTGCCTACCTTGGTTGTAACGGGTGGCGATTTGAGTCACTGTTGCCTTTCTATCAGCTCGAACCAGTCTGCCCATTCTCCTCTGACCTCTGGCATCAACAAGCCATTTCCGCCCACAGAACTGCCGCTCACTGGATGTTTTTTCTTTTTCGGACCACTCTCTGTAAACCCTAGAGATGGTTGTGCGTGAAAATCCCAGTAGATCAGCAGTTTCTGAAATACTCAGACCAGCCCTTCTGGCATCAACAACCATGCCACGTTCAAAGGCCACAAATCACCTTTCTTCCCCATACTGATGCTCGGGAGAACTGCAGGAGATTGTCTTGACCATGTCTACATGCCTAAATGCACTGAGTTGCCACCATGTGATTGGCTGATTAGAAATTAAGTGTTAACGAGCAGTTGGACAGGTGTACCTAATAATGTGGCCGGTGAGTGTACATCACATAGAAACTGTTATAAAAAGTGATCAAAATCTTGCGCAGTCCTATGAATGGTAGCAATGAAAACGTTGGTTTATTTAACAAAAAATGCTCCGTGCACCGAAGTATGAAAAAGTTACTAGCGTCAGAAGATTTCTTTGCCTTTTTCGGACAAATTAGTTTAATTTTTGAAAATGTATTAAAACGCAGTAAAACTTCTATAAATCCGGTATCACTGTGATTGCACTGAACCAAAGAATAAAGTAGAGGTGTTATTTGGGGCGCACAGAGAAAGTGGAAAAAACTGAGGCCACAAGAAAGTGACGCAAATGCGTTTTTTTTTAGCATTTTCCACATTCTAATGTTTTCTCAGCTTCCCAGTAAAGGGCCTAGAATAATAAATAATGGGGCTAATTTCCTAAGGGTCCGCACTATCGTTGGAATACCCGACTGTTTTCGTTGTGCGCTGCATTTAGAAAAGGTTTTTGGCGCACACAATCAGATTTTGGTGCATCGGTGCGGGGTTTCACGCGACACAAATGGGGGGGCGGGCTGACGGACGATCTGACAGATTCGCAGGATTTAACCTTCAAAATTGTGTCGCAAGCCAAGCACTTACATGCACCGGGAAGAAGAAGGTGAACTCTGGGGACCTGAGCGGGGAAGCGACACATGCAGGATATCGGGCGCACGATCTTAGTGACTCCCTGCACAGCGCATTATACACGGACAATGCACTTACATGCCCCAGGAAGAAGAAGGTGAACTCCGGGGACCTGAGCGGGGAAGCGACACATGCAGGATATCGGGTGCAGGATCTTAGTGACTCCCCGCACAGCGCATTATACACGGACAATGCACTTACATGCACCGGGAAGAAGAAGGTGAACTCAAGGGACCTGAGCTGGGAAGCGACACATGCAGGATATCGGGTGCAGGATCAGTGACTCCCCGCACAGTGCATTATACACGGACAATGCACTTACATGCACCAGGAAGAAGAAGGTGAACTCCAGGGACCTGAGCGGGGAAGCGACACATGCAGGATATCGGACACAGGATCTTAGTGACTCCCCGCACAGCGCATTATACACGGACAATGCACTTACATGCACCAGGAAGAAGAAGGTGAACCCCGGGGACCTGAGCGGGGAAGTGACACATGCAGGATATCGGACACAGGATCTTAGTGACTCCCCGCACAGCGCATTATACACGGACAATGCACTTACATGCACCAGGAAGAAGAAGGTGAACCCCGGGGACCTGAGCGGGGAAGCGACACATGCAGGATATCGGGTGCAGGATCTTAGTGACTCCCCGCACAGCGCATTATACACGGACAATGCACTTACATGCACCAGGAATAAGAAGGTGAACCCCGGGGACCTGAGCGGGGAAGCAAAACATGCAGGATATCATGCACACGATCTTAGTGACTCCCAGCACAGCGCATTATACACGGACAATGCACTTACATGCACCAGGAAGAAGAAGGTGAACTCTGGGGACCTGAGCGGGGAAGCGACACATGCAGGCAATCAGGCGCTCGATCTTAGTGACTCCCCGCACATCGCATTATACACGGACAATGCACTTACATGCACCAGGAAGAAGAAGGTGAACTCCGGGGAACGGAGCGGGGAAGCGACACATGCAGGATATTGGACGCACTATCTTGGTGAATCGCGCCGGACTTCAAATGGGCCTCAAGTGACAGAGAAGTAAAATGTATTATGCACAAAATAAGCCTCACACAGCTCTGTACACGGGAAATGAGCGAAAGGGGTTAAAGGAAAAAAAACATAATTGTAATAGATAGAGATTAAAGGGTGCGCCAGAACCCCAATACAACTGGATATTCGCGGTGCCAATCCGGCGAGCCATCTAGTCAAAACTGAAAGTACATGGATCGTAAGGCTCGGAAATCTGATGGACTGAATGAAGCTTTCGATTTTGGATGTTTCCGTTAATTATTCAAAATGAATAAACAAACACTCTGGGGGGCACCTATCAGGTATAGAATTTCACTGCTAGCATATAAAGGGTTTGAAGCTCGTTCCAACCACGGGTGTTACACAGAAATGCTGGCTGTCAGCTGCCACCCATGTTTCCTGATGCAGGTTCAGTATGGGGCGCCGTTTGATTTTGTGTTCACAAAATATTCAGCTTGAAGACAAAATACATTACATTTACACAAAACTACAGATCTACTTTTAGTGAACACCAAATTTATTTTGTGCTGACATACTGGATTATGTGAACAAAAAAATTATTTTGTGTTTACAGGATCATATTTTGTGACACAGAATTAACTTTTGTGGACGCAAAACATGTGCTGTGACACAGATTTTTTATTTTGTGGCACAGAAAACATTTTTTTGACAAAATGACTTTTGTATAAGAGTCTTTTCAAAATTAAATTTCTGTACTACAAAATGCCATTCTGTGTGACAATACTCCTATTCTGTGCTACAAAATCTATTTCTGTTTGACAAAATATTATTCTGTGTGACAGGATTCTACTTCTGTACTACAAAATACCATTCTGTTTGACAAAATACCATTCTCTTTGACAAAATCCCATGCTGTTTGACAAAATACTTTTCGTGTGACAAAATGAATTGTGTGTGACAAAATGAATTCTGTGAATTTCGTGGGACAGAATGCATTTTCTGTCACATAATGAATTCTGTGCAACAAAATTCTTCTTGTCAATTGTGTTTGACAGAATGAATTGTGTGTGACAAAATGAATTCTGTGAATTTTGTGGGACAGAATGCATTTTGTGTCACATAATGAATTCTGTGCAACAAAATTCTTCTTGTCAATTGTGTTTGACAAAATGAATTGTGTGTGACAAAATGAATTCTGTGAATTTCGTGGGACAAAATTCATTTTGTGTTACATAATGAATTCTGTGTGCCAAAATAATTTTTATCATATCTGTGTGACAAAATGAATTGTGTGTGACATAATGAACTGTCTGTGACAAAATGATTTCTGTGTGACAAAATGAATAATGTCTGACAACATGAATTTTGTGTGACACAATAATATTGTGTGTGACACAAAATGGTATTTTGTGCAACAAAATTACATTTTGTAGTCAAACAATTATAATTTGTGACACAAAATACAATTTGTCCACACAAAATAAGCTGCATCACAAAAATTTGTGCATTCTGTAAAAGTCTAATTGATTTTGTGTACAAAAAAATGATTTTTGTAATGACAAATAGCAATTTGGGTCGATAAATATTAATTTTGTGAGCACAAAACAGATTTTTCTATGACAACTTTGAATTCTCTGTCCATAGTATGAATTCGGTGATCACTAAATTAATTTTGTGCCACTGAACACATTTTGTTGGACGGAATGCACTGTGAACAAATGGTGCCCCATAGTTCAGCTCTTGACCAGAGCATCGTGTCCTCATTGTACAATTACGGAGCATCTGCATCTGTACTGTTGTTTATTGGATCTTTTATGGTTTGTTTTTGCCATGATGGGATTTATATTGATTGCTTTTAGGACAATGTTCAGACCCCTCTGGACTTTCTACACAACTGGATTGTCAGGTTTCCTCACAGACTGAGACGATTACTTAAAAAAGTAAATATTTTATTAAAATAAAAACTCCCAAATGCATCAAGTTTAACCAGTTGGTCTAATTCACTAACCATAAACTACTTACTTAGCAACTAAACCTAAGAAACTAACTCTAAGCTACTGATTCTGGCCACTTACCCTAAGCCACCAGCCAAAAGCTAGTAACTTTGCCAGAGTAAGTACAAGAGTTGAATAGTTGATTCATATTTTACTGGCACTGATAAAGTTACTTGGGAACCAGGCGGACAGGATGGTCATGTGACCCTGGCAGCAGGACTCTCTGTGATCTACCATATCTGTCTGGCTACTGCAAGTACCCCCTCGCTATTATAAGCACTCCCATATAAGTGGTTGGGGGGAGTGGACATGTCCTTGGCACTTCTGTCATGTCTGCGCCTGCTGTCTCCTCTATCCGTGCTGGTAGGATTAGAACACACTGAGTTTATCATCATTCTGCAGTGTGAACTAGGTCCTATGCGGTCTGAGCTGATGTCTGCCACTCCCCTCACTGAGTCGGTCTTGCAGGAGGTAACACTGTGATCTGTAATTGTTGCTCCTTCCACCTGTGGCAGGGCTGAGCTCCCTATAAGTGTCCAGTGTTGCTTTGACTCCTTGCTGGTCGCTGCTATCTTTCTGTGTTTCTAGCTCTCTTGTATTTCTGGTTTCTGATCTCTTGCCTGTTTACTGACTAGTCTATTTGGATTGTGATTTGGTTATTGATATTCCTGCTGTTGCTAACTCGGATTGTTTACCTCCCCTTATTGTGTTTGTTTGTCTGTATTGATACGTGTTTACACCTTACCCAGGGAGGGAACGTCGCCCAGTTATTGGCCTCCGTTTAGGGGGGACCCAATAAGTAGGTAGGGACAGATTGGGGGTCTCAGTGTCAGGGCTCACTGTCCTTGTTTGTGTCCTGCCATTACATGTTGACCAGCCCAAAATAAATATTATATCACTGGGCCAGTATTATGGAGGCTATTGGCAACCAGATACATGGCTTAGTTCAGATGGTACAGAACCTTGCTGAGCGGGTCCAGTTGCAGGAACAGCGCCCCCCTGCTACCTCAGGTTTGTCAGTGTGTGAACCTAAAGTCAAGCTTCCTGATCTCTTTAGTGGTGATAGGAAGCTTTATTTCTCCTTCAGGGAGAGTTGTTATTTGTATTTTCGTCTTAGGCCCCAGTCTTCAGGAAATGAAGTTCAAAGGGTGGGCATTATCATTTCACTTCTGCGAGGTAGTCCCCAAGAGTGGGCATTTTCGTTAGCCTCTGATGCACCTGAATTGACCTCTGTGGATCTTTTCTTTTCAGCCTTAGGATCTCTATATGAGGAACCAGACAAATCCAGCTATGCTGAGGAACAGTTGACTGCTTTACGTCAGGGTAAACGTGCAGTTGAGGACTATTGTTCTGAATTCAGAAGGTGGGCCATCCCAACGGGTTGGGGTGATCGTGCCCTTAGGTACCAATTCAGATTGGGCCTGTCTATTCCCTTAAAGATCTGCTAGTAGGACATCCCGAACCTAACACTCTAGAACAGGCTATGTCTCTGGCAGTCAGAGTAGACCAGCGCTTTAGGGAACGTAAGCGTGAGCGTGTGTCTGCTTTCCATGCTCCTACTTCTCTGCCTTCTTCCTCTGTCAATCCTTCTAAAGAATCACGGGGGAATACTGAAGAACCCATGCAAGTTGGAGCCATCTCTCCCCATGACCGCAAGGAACACCGTAAAAAGAATTCGCTCTGTTTCTACTGTGGGAACTCCGGTCACCTGATAAGGACGTGCCCTGTAAGACCAGCGCCGGAAAACTCCAGCGCCTAGACGGCTTTCTGGAAGGTCGCTTAGGCGCACAGGTATTTCCCGAATCAGTCTCAAAAATTTTGTTACCCATAACCCTCTCAATCAATGAGAGATCTGTTTCTGGTAAAGCTTTTGTGGATTCAGGGGCTGCTGCAAATTTTGTTAATTTAAATTTTGTTATGGCCCTCGGTGTTGATTTGATAAAGCTGGATGCTCCATTCCAGGTTACTGGTGCTGATTCCTCTCCGTTAAAGGAGGATAAGATTGACTCTAAAACACCCCAAATTTCCTTGCAGGTTGGCTCCATTCACACTGAGTTGTTGCAATTTTTTGTGTTTAAAAATGTATCTGCTGATATCATCTTGGGTTTTCCATGGTTAGCTCTACACAACCCAGTCTTTGACTGGACTTCTGGTGAATTGACTAAGTGGGGTCAGAAGTGTTCCTCTCATTGTTGTTCTCTGCTTGTTACTGACATTCAGTCTGAAGATGTAATTCTGCCAGAGTACATTTCAGACTTTTCTGATGTTTTTGATAAAGGTTCTGCTGAGTCCTTGCCCCCGCATAGGCCTTATGACTGTGGAATTGATATCCTGCCCGGGGTCAAGTACCCCAAAGGGAGGATATTCAATTTATCTTCCCCAGAGCGTGAGGCCATGCGGGAGGACATCCGTGAAAGTTTACAAAGGGGACATATCCGCCCGTCCAACTCTCCTATGGGGGCAGGATTCTTTTTTGTCGGAAAGAAGGACGGTGGTCTCAGACCTTGCATTGACTATCGTGAACTTAATAACATTACTGTAAAGAATCAATACCCGCTCCCATTGATCCCTGACTTATTCAATCAGATAGTGGGTGCCCATTGGTTTTCCAAGATTGATTTGCCTGGAGCCTATAATCTGATTCGTATCAGGAAAGGAGATGAATGGAAGACGGCGTTTAATACCCCAGAGGGACATTTTGAGTACCTTGTTATGCCTTTTGGGTTGTGTAATGCCCCTGCTATCTTTCAACAATTTGTAAATAATATCTTTCGTGATCTTCTGGGTCAATATGTTGTGGTTTATTTAGATGATATTTGAATCTTCTCTCCAGACTGGGCCACTCATGTACAACATGTCAGAAATGTACTGTCTAGACTTCGCCAGAATCAGTTGTTCGCTAAACTGTCTAAATGTTTGTTTGGAGTCCAAAAAATATCCTTTCTGGGTTATATTATCACTCCTGAGTCTTTTTGTGTGGATCCCGCCAAAGTCACGGCTATTGAAAATTGGGAACAGCCCACAAACTTGAAATCCCTACAGCGATTTTTGGGTTTTGCTAATTACTAACGAAAATGTATTAAAAATTTCTCTGTTTTGGCCAAGCCGTTGACAGATCTCACTAGGAAAGGTTCTGATGTAACCCATTGGACTCCAGATGCTGAGTTAGCATTCATGCAATTAAAACAAAGTTTCATGAATGCTCCTGTTTTGATCCAGCCTGATTTGAATCAACCTTTTATTGTAGAGGTTGACGCATCTGAGTTTGGGGTTGGAGCCGTTTTGTCTCAGGGTCCTGAATCCCTTACTAACCTTCATCCTGTAGCATTTTTCTCAAGGAAGTTCTCCCCTACTGAGCGCAAATACAATGTTGGTAATCGTGAACTCCTGGCCATAAAGTGGGCGTTTGAGGAGTGGAGGCACTTCCTTGAGGGGGCTAGACATCAAATTACAGTTATAACAGACCACAAGAATTTGCTGTATTTAGTGCTAAAAGGCTTAATCCTAGACAGGCTCATAGGGCTTTGTTTTTCACTCGTTTTGACTTTATTATAACATATCGTCCGGGGTCTAAGAACACTAAGGCTGATGCTCTATCTCGTAGCTTCTCCAGTAATGCCCCTGAGACGATTCCAGAAAAGATCCTGTCGCCCGGTGTTGTAATTTCTGTCATTGACCAGGATTTAGCCGCTTCCACTGCTAATGCCCAGGATTCTGCTCCTGATTCTACTCCGTGTTCTTGAAGAGATACATTGCTCTGTCCTGGCCGGTCACCCAGGTATTGCTGGAACTAAGTATCTGCTATCCAGGTCCTACTGGTGGCCGTCATGGTCCCGTGATGTCCAGGGTTTTGTGGCTGCTTGTGAGGTCTGTGCTAGATCTAAAGTACCTCGTCATTGTCAGGAAGGACTTCTTCATCCTCTCCCTCTTCCTAGAAGACCCTGGACTCACATATCTACGGATTTTATAACTGATTTGCCTGACTCCCAGGGGAAAACTGTTATCTGGGTGGTATGTGATAGGTTCTCTAAAATGTGTCACTTGATTCCTTTGAAGAAGCTTCCCAGTGCCAAGATATTAGCCTCCCTGTTTATCAATCATATACTTCGTCTTCATGGGATTCCAGAGAATATTGTGTCTGATCGGGGTGTTCAGTTTGTATCCAAATTTTGGAGAGAGTTCTGTGGTCGTCTGGGTGTCTCTCTGTCCTTCTCCTCCGCCTTTCATCCGGAGACCAATGGCCAAACTGAGAGATTAAATCAGACTCTGGAGCAATTTCTAAGGTGTTATGTCTCTGACTCTCAGGAGAAATGGAAACAATTCCTTCCCCTCGCAGAGTTTGCCCTAAACAATAGGGTAAATTCCTCCACCAAAGTTTCACCGTTTTATTGTAATTATGGGTTTAATCCTAGGTACTCGTCGTGTAGAGAGATTGAATCTGTTAATCCGTCTGCTGAAAGTACCTTCCAAAGGCTAAGCTTAGTCTGGGCTCGGGCTCTTTCGAACCTGGTTAAAGCCCAAGATTCCCAACAACGTCAGGCTAACAAAAAACGGTCACCTGGTCCGGAGTATGTCGTGGGGGAACGTGTGTGGTTGACAACCAAAAACCTACGTCTTAGAGTGCCATCATGGAAATTTGCTCCCCGCTATGGGGGTCCATATACTATTACAGAAGTGATAAATCCAGTGGCATTCAGACTTCAGTTACCCCGTACCCTCCGTATCCATAATGTCTTTCATAAATCTCTACTGAAGAAGTACATTCTCCCTGTCCTGCCTAGGTCTGAGCCACCGGCTCCCATTGTCATTCAGGGAGAACTGGAGTTTGAAGTTGAGAAAATTCTTGACTCTCGCAGAGTTCAGAACTCTGTCCAGTATCTTGTACATTGGAAGGGGTTCGGCCCTGAGGATCGTACGTGGGTCGCTAGCAGAGATCTTCATGCCCCGTGCCTCCTCAGATAATATCATCAGCGAAACCCCTCCAAACCTGGTGGTCCTAATGAGGGTCCAGTGGCCCCTCATAAAAGGGGGGGTACTGTCATGTCTGCGCCTGCTGTCTCCTCTATCCGTGCTGGTAGGATTAGGAGACACTGAGTCTCATTCTGAAGTGTGAACTAGGTCCTATGCTGTCTGACCTGATGTCTGCCACTCCCCTCACTGAGTCGGTCTTGCAGGAGGTAACACTGTGATCTGTAATTGTTGCTCCTTCCACCTGTGGCAGGGCTGAGTTCCCTATAAGTGTCCAGTGTTGCTTTGACTCCTTGCTGGTCAAACTGCTATCTTGCTGTGTTTCTAGCTCTGTTGTATTTCTGATTTCTGACTTCTGGTTTCTGAATTCTTGCCTGTTTATTGACTAGTCTATTGGATTGTGATTTGGTTATTGATATTCCTGCTGTTGCTAACTCGGATTGTTTACCTCCCCTTATTGTGTTTGTTTGTCTGTATTGTTACATGTTCACACCTTACCCAGGGAGGGAACGTCGCCCAGTTATTGGCCTCCGTTTAGGGGGGACCCAATAAGTAGGTAGGGACAGATTGGGGGTCTCAGTGTCAGGGCTCACTGTCCTTGTTTGTGTCCTGCCTTTACATTTTCCTTCTGAGACTGAATCATGGTCGGGGACAGGCCGGAGGTTGGGGTAGGCAGCACAGGATCAACATCAGGAACAAAGCAGGAGGTCAGGACAGGCAGCATGGAATCAAAGTCAGGAAAGTCAGGGTCACAACTGGAAATCAGCAGACAGACACTAAGCAATGAAACAAGCTTTCTCTGAGGGATATAGCACAAAGATCCATCAGGGAATGCTGGGAGATACTGGATTATATCCATATCCAGGAATGGGCATCACCAATCAGCGGAGTGCTGGCCCTTTAAATCTTTGAGCACCAGCACACGCGTGCCCTAGGAGCGGGGATGCTCACGCTGGACTGCCGAACACAGACCAGGAGTGAGGAGAAGTGAGGCTCCCGCGATCACTCCTCAGGCCCGAACCCCTTCCAGTAAACAAGGAAGAACTGCTTACCTCTTACTGTCTTCAACTGCAGGCCTCCTTCACCTCAAGGACATCAATGGATTCAGCTTCAGGAGCAGCAGATTGCCGAGAGAAGCAGTTAAAGATGACAGGCTTCAAGAGAGAGAAATGGAAGGAGTTCGGGATGCACATAGTGTGAGGAAGGCAGAATTTATATGCCACAGGAATAATGCGCTTAACCACCTTGAATGGCCACCGAATGGGCCCCGTGGTCCAAGCTTGTAGCTGTGAATTTTCAGCCGGACGTATCTGGAAGAAAGCCACACATTGTCACCCGGAGAGAAGACTGGAGGAGACCTGAATTTCTTGTCGGCCTGGATCTTGGTGCAGGCAGATGCTTGAAGTAATGACTGATGTGTCTGTTCCCAAATTGACTTGAGGTCCTGCTCCAATTCTTCCAGCGCATGTACATCTGAGGAAACGGGGCAGTGCCCGTAGACTCCGAGTCCAGAGAGTTGTAGGAAAACTCGGCCCTTGGTAACAGAGTGGACTAGTCATCCTGAGGGACAGAAACAAAATGATGAAGGTAACAGCCCAGAGTTCAGTTGACTCTCTCTACTTGCCCATTAGTCTTAGGAGTGTGTGCGGAGGAGAAGTCCAGCTTGACCTGCAGTTGATTGCAGAGGGAACACCAGAATCTGGAAACAAACTGGACCCCATGGTCCAAGACAATGTGCTGAGGGAGTCCATGTAGCAGGAAGATATGGAGGAAGAACATACTGGCCAGACAAGGAGCTGGCGGCAAACCCGGGAGCGGAACAAAATGGGACATCTTGGAGATGGTAAGGGCAACAGCAATAGGAGACCAGCAGGTCTTAGTCGAGATGGCTTGTTACGAGCACAGGAGGTGCAGGAACCCACAAAATCCCACACTTCTTTGACCAGGTCAGGCCCCCAATAGTAACGAGAAATGAGGGCTACTGAACGCTGTACCCCAGGATGCCCAGTCACCTGAGAGCAATGTCCCCAAGTCAATATACACAGTCCTTCCAAAAGATAGCGCCATTCTCCTAAGGCCAGTTTAATAGCCAAAAGTTCATGATCTCCAATGGAGTAATTCCTCTCGGCAGCGGAGAAGGCTTTAGAGAAAACACCACAAGTGAGTGTTGGGCCTTTGTGCTCTTTCTGGGTGAGAACAGCTTCAACACCTATAGAGAAAGCGTCCACTTCAAGGTGGAATGGTTTCTCAGTGTCCGGCTGTGTTAGAACAAGGGCAGAAGCAAAGGCAGATTTAAGCTTGGAAAATGCATCTTCAGCCACCAGAAGCCAGAGTTTAAGATCACTGTTCTTCTTAGTTAACGCCACAATGGGAGACACGAGAGAGGAAAAATGCGGTATAAACTGCCTGTAGTTATTAGCGAAACCCAAGAATCTTTGCATGGCACAAAGTCCTGGGCAAGGCCACTGAAGTACTGCAGATAACTTGGTTAGATCCATCTGTAGGCCCATATTGGAGATGATCGGCATAGAGATGATTGGCCCTTAGGTGCCTAAGAACTTGTCATACGTGGGCTTGATGAGACTCCAGGTCAGAAGTAAATACCAAGATATTGTCCAGGTAGACAAAGACACAGGTGTAGAGCAAGTCCCAGAAGATGTCAAATTCCTGAAACACTGCAGGCGCATTATACAGTCCAATGGGCATGACGAGGTATTCGAAGTGAGCGTCACGGGTATTTAAGGCTGTCTTCCACTCATCGCCTTCACCTTTGCTGATGAGGTTATATGCCCCCCGCAAATCCAGCTTGGTGAAAACCTTAGCACCATGTAAATGGTCAAACAGTTCAGTTATCAGGGGTAGTGGGTAGCGTTTTTTCACCGTGACTTTATTGAGGCCGTAGTAGTCGATACACGGACAGAGGGACCCATCCTTCTTGGCCATGAAGAAGAATTCAGCATCGACAGGAGAACAGGATTTGCGGATGAACCCCTTCTGCAGATTCTCTTTGATATAGGCTGACCTAGCCGTGGTCTCGGGTACAGAGAGTGGGTATACCCGACCTCGTGGAGGAGATGTGCATGGTAGCAGCTCTATAGGACAGTCTAAATGAATCCAAGCACTCCTTGGGTATAATGCCAGAAAGTGATATTTATTTATATACAGTGATCAGTCTGTGACGTTTCAGCCCAATCGAGCCTTTGTCAAAAACGATCAAATAGAAGGTTAGAGGTCAGGCTGGCTGGTATGGCGGGCGTATGGTATGGACACTATGGGGGTCATTTACTAAGGGCCCGATTCGCGTTTTCCCGACGTGTTACACGAATATTTCCGATTTGCGCCGATTTTCCCTGTATTGCCCCTGGATTTTGGCACGCGATCGGATTGTGGCGCATCGGCACCGGCATGCGCGCAACGGAAATGGGGGGGGGGCCTGGCCGAACGAAAACCCGACGTATTCGGAAAAACCGCCGCATTTAAAAACGGAAAATGTGTCGCTTGGGACGTGCTTACCTTCACTTGGTCCAGCTCGGTGAACTTGAGTGCGTTCAGATGCTTTTCAGCGCAGCAGCGCCACCTGGTGGACGTCGGAGGAACTACCTTAGTGAATCCCGGACGGACCCTAATCCACCGCAGAGAAGGCGCCGCTGGATCCCGAATGGACCGGGTAAGTAAATCTGCCCCTATGTGTCCATACATAGGGGCATGTTTATCAGGACCTCTGCGCACCGCCACTGGCGCAGAGGCCCTGAAATAATCGCAAATGCTAGCTTATTGCTAGCTTTTGCGATTATTTTCCCCAATCCGCCACCTTCACGCCAGTGGGGCGTGAAGGGGCGTGAAGGGGGGGGCGCGGCCGGACAGGAGTGGGCCGGCGGGGGGCGTTACTGTCCCCGCGCCTGCGCACTCGCTGCTGCCGGCGACTTTTCATACGTGAAAAGTCGCCGGTTGCGTTTTTCTCTACGCCAGGCAGGGCCTGGCGTAGGATAAACGCTGCGCCACTGGCAGCCTGATACATGAAGAGGCAGAAGCCTCTTCATGTATCGGGCTGCGAATTTGCAGCGGCGGGGCTATCATACGCTGGCGCACGAGCGCCAGCGTATGATAAATATCCCCCATAGTGTCCATATCATACGCCCGCCATACCAGCCAGCCTGACCTCTAACCTTCTATTTGATCGTGTTTGACAAAGGCCCGAGAAGGGCCGAAATGTCATAGACTGATCACTGTATATAAATAAATATCACTTTTCTGGCATTATACCGAAGGAGTGCTTGGATTCATTTAGACTTGACATATTTGGGGTGGGTACCCTAATCCGTATAAGCACCAACAGTCGATGTGCGACAGCACAAATTTAGAAGTCTATAGGACAGTCGACAGGACGATGCGGGGACAGATTCTCCGCTTGTTTCTCTAAGAAGATGTCAGCAAGGTCCATATAAATAGCAGGAAGACCCACCAATGGCTTGGAAGACTCAGAAGACCTGGCGGACACTGGACGGAGAGTCACGAGGCAGTGAGACTGGCAATCAGGACCCCAGACCTCCCAGGTCTGCCAGTCGAGGATAGGTGCATGTTGCTGTAGCCTCGGAAGTCCAGTCCTCGGAACGGAGGACATGGAGCGACTTAAAAGCAAAGTGATTCATTGTGATACTGGACCGGGTCAGAGAGGATCTGCCCACTGACATAAGAGATGACCAGGTGCTTCTCCAGACGAACTACAGGAAAACGATGCCCGGAGATCAGAGCAGCATCCACGAAATTCCCTGTAGAACTGAAGTCTAGGAAGGTCAAGGCTTGAACCGGATCACTGGTTCCAAAGCTGAGCAGAACAGGAAGATGCAGGCATGGAGAAGCTTTGCTCTCGCCTAGGGACGCTCCTCCTAGGAACCCTAGGTGTGAATGAGTTCCTGAACGCTGAGGACATACTGGACACGACTGGAGGAAGTGTTCAGGGCTGGCACAGTAGATGCAGAGATTTTCCTGTCTATGTCTGGAGTGCTCCTGGGGTGTTAGCTGGGTTTTAGCCACCTGCATTGGCCTTTCGGTAGCAGACGTAAGTGATGGCAGAGGAGATCTTTGGAAAACTGGAGACAGGCAGGAAAAATATTGGACTCTGGGTTGTGCTTGTTCAACCCGCTGAGAGCCTCAGCCTGGGTTCTGTGGATGGTAGACAAATTGGGCTTGCAGGTGGAACCGCAGGAACTTGGCGTGGCTGCTGGGAGCAACTTTGGCCGCGGTGGTGGCAGAGACCTGATACAAAGTTGTGAGGCTGAATCGTGGTCGGGGACAGGCAGGAGGTCGGGACAGGCAGCACAAGATCAACGTCAGGAACAAAGTAGGAAGTCAGGACAGGCAGCACGGGGTCAAAGTCAGGAACGGAACCGGGATTACAACGGTAAATCAACAGACAGGCACTAGGCAACAAAACAAGCTTTCTCTGAGGGATATAGCACAAAGATACGTCAGGGAATTCTGGGAGAGGCCGGTTTATAGCCATATACAGGAATGTCCAGCACTAATAATCGGTGTGCTGTCCCATCAAGTCAACGAATGCTAGTGCACGTGCCCCGAAGGGGGCAGGTGCAAACCCAGAGTGAGGAGAGGTGAGACAGAGCAGAGGAGGGCCAGGGACTGGGTAAGGACACGGGTGCACCCGCGACTAGAGATGGGCGAATCGATTCTAATGATTCTAACTTCGGTTAGAATTTCAGGAAAAATTAGTTTCGTCACGAAGCCGAAGTTTATGCTGATTCGCGGGAACGAAGTTGTTTTTTTTCCCCTCATGTTTCTGCTAAATTGGCACGAGAACAACTTGTTACATGGGGCAGAGAACTCTGGGAAGGAGAAAGGAACACCCCCGATGACATCTGCAGACCTGTAAGCCAATCAGCAACCGGCAGGCTTATGTGATGTCACACAGCCCTATAAAACCAGCCATCTCAGCACTTCACACTTCATGTTGTAGCGTCCAGCTGCTGCTATTGTACTGTGCGATTCTTGCTGCAATCCCTCGCTATTCTCTAAGGGGGATCTGTATACCCCAAATAGCAGTTCTATTTAGTGACAAAATCGAATAGGAAGAAATCTGTTTGACTTTCATGCATCTGCAGTAGCGATTGGTGGACCAATTCCTGGTTGTTCTTTTAGGGGGATCTGTATACCCCAAATAGAAGTTCTATTTAGTTACAATATCGAATAGGAAGAAATCTGTTTGGCATTCATGCATCTGCAGTAGTGAACTGTGAGTTGTGGGGTATCTGTATAACGCACATTGCAATACCTTTTGGGGGCTCTAGTTTACAGCCAGATTTACGCGTCAAATCCACGTAGTTTATACAGTGATTTTCGCTGAAATTACACTGTCAGTTGTGGGGTATCTGTATAACGCACATTGCCACACCTTTTGGGGGCTCTAGTTTACAGACAGATTTACGTGTCAAATCCACGTAGTTTATAAACCACTATGTCAGACAGAAAGGTGGCAGGTGGAGCAGGCAGAGGTGGCAGCACAGTAAGGGGATGTCGCAGCAAGGGTGACTCTGTGAGGCCAGAACTGCCGTTGTCATCTAGTGGCAGTGTGTTGATCAACAACCCAAAGGTTGTTGAATGGTTGACTACGTCATCCAATTCCTCAAATATAACATCTGACAGCCCCAACCAAGAGTCCGTGGGTTCCTCTGATATAACAATTAGTTGGCATGGCCCAGGAGCAGGTCAACTACCCTCACCTGTTATCAACCAGGCTCTGTCCTGTTCCTTTCCCGCAGCCAGAGAGCTACTAGGTGGTCTGGGCTCAGCGCCACTATTCAGTGAGGACGAAGTGTTTGAGGACAGTCAGCAGCTGCTTTGCAGTGAAGAGGTGGGGCAGACTTCCGCTGCTTCCTGCAGTAGGCAGGCTGTGCATACTGACACCGGTGAGGAGAGTAGCAGTGACCGGGAAACGCAAATTGACGATGATGTAGCCGATCGCACTTGGGAGCCGGGTGTAGCAGGGGATTCATCATCGTCGGGCAAAGAGAGTGTCAGCTTGCGGAGCAGGCAGCAAGTCGCTACTGTGGCTTTGAGTCAGCAGGGTGGCAGCAGTGCGAGGACGGGAGCCAAACGTCCGCGGGGTACAAATCCCGATTCGCAGGCCCAAATAAGCAGTGGCACTGGGGCTCAGCGAGGCAGCGGCGGTAGTAGTCGCTCAGTGCAGAGTGTTGGCGGTAAAATTACCACCTCAGCGGTGTGGCAGTTTTTTGTAAAGACACCAGAGGAGCCGAGCGTGGATACATGTCGTATCTGCGGGCAGAAAGTGAAGCGTGGCGAGGGAGCTAACCATGGCACCACGGCCCTGCGCCAACACATGCAGCGTCACCATCCATGGCGCCAGCAGTCATTGAGCGAGGCGATTACAAAAAGACAAATCTATGCGTCCAGCCATCCAGCTGACCGTGCTCTTGTCGAAGTTGTTGGTACTGCAGTCTCTCCCTTTCCAAGTCGTGGACTCTGCACCCTTCAGAGAACTAATGGCTTGTGCCGAACCGAGGTGGAGAGTTCCAAGCCGCAAAAAATCAATGTGTGGCTTTCTCTACGACAACTAAAAATCGGAACCATGGTGACGTGCATGGCGCACGTGTTCAATCTGGTAGTCAACAAGTTCCTGAAGTTTTACAGCCATTCTAAAAATGGCCAGGACACTGTGCACGCACTTCAGCCATTCTTACAAAGCACACCCTCCTCAAGTTGCAGCGCCAGAACGGTCTACCCCAACATGCGATGCGATGTTTCCACCCGTTGGAATTCCAGCCTCCATATGTTAGACCACCTGTATGAACAGAGAAAAGCCATTCATGATTTTTTGTTGATGCAAGCGAACCGTAGTACTCCCCTGTGTAACTTTGATGTCAGCCACTGGCAGCTCATGCGTGACACCTGCCATTTGCTCAGGCCTTTTGAAGAGGCCACGTTATTTGTCAGTCGCCAGGACTGCGGTATGAATAACGTCATTCCACTGCTTCATGTCCTGGAACTCATGCTGCAAAATCTTTCTGGTCAGGGCACTGGAGAAGTGGAGACTACATCTCATGGCCACATGAGTCCGGTGGGGGCTGAACTGGAGGAGGAGGAGGAGGACATTGGAGCACAAGCAGAGTCTGGTGCAATTTGTGGTTTTTCTACTCAGGTGACAGGAGAGGAGGAGCAGGAGCATCCGGAGGAGGTAGAAGACGAGGCAGATGACCCAGAAGCACCGTGGCAGTATACTGTGGATATGGAGGCCGGGAGTCCCTCAGAGTCACTTGCACAGATGGCCCACAGCATGCTGCTTTGCCTAACTAGTGACAGCCGAATAGTCAACATCCGGCATAGGGATGACTTCTGGCTCTCCACCCTCTTGGACCCTCGCTACCGGTCCAAAATGGGTGACTTTTTTCCTGCTGCTGAGAGGAAGGAACAACTGGCATACTATAGAGAAATACTGAGCACACAGTTGGCCGCTGCCTATGTGCGCCATTGTCTATCCTCTGTCAGGTGTGACCGGGGGATTCCTGGTAGTCATTGGCACTACTACCACGGCTGCTGTGGGGAGCTGGGGGGGTAGGAGCAGTAGCAGTTCCATCAACAGTCGCTTAAGTCTGGAATCCTTAATGAGCAATTTCCTTCACCCGCCTAGTGAGGAGGGTAGCCACCACCAGCAGCAGCAGGACATGAAGCAGACCCTGCACCAGCAGGTGGTAGCCCACTTGGACAGCACTTTACCACCTGAGGTAGAGGATCCCATGGACTACTGGGCAGCCAAACTTGATGCGTGGCCGCAACTTGCGGAGTTTGCAGTAGAGAAGCTGTCCTGCCCGGCTAGTAGTGTGGCATCAGAGTGGGTGTTCAGTGCGGCAGGGGCCATCGTTACCCCCAGGAGAACCCACTTGTAATGTGGAGAGACTGACCTTTGTCAAGATGAATCAGGCTTGGATCGGCCAGGATTTCAACTCACCAATGCCTAATACATCAGATTAGATCAGCCATGACGCCTCCTCCAAACGTTGAGAAATGAGTCGGGGTTCTAACTACCTGCCTCAGCTACTATTGATGTTGCCACTACTGATGCTGCCACCCGTCTGATGCCGCACATCTGCTGCTAGTTGCACCATCTGCCTCCTACCATCTTTACCAGGGACTGGAATTGTCCGCCACCTCCACACTATATCATGGTGCCACTCTGCAGGCTCCTGCTGCTTGTGATGCCACCTTCACACTATATGATTGTGCCACTCTGCGGGCTCCTGCTGCTGCTGCTTGTGATGCCACCTTCACACTATATGATTGTGCCACTCTGCGGGCTTCTTCCTCTGCTGCTTCTTATGCCACCTTCACACTATATGATTGTGCCACTCTGGGGGCTCCTGCTGCTGCTTCTGATGCCGCCTTCACACTATATCATTGTGCCACTCTCCGGGCTCCTGCTGCTGCTGCTTCTGATGCCACCTTCACACTATATGATTGTGCCACTCTGCGGGCTCCTGCTGCTGCTGCTTCTGATGCCACCTTCACACTATATCATTGTGCCACTCTGCGGGCTCCTGCTGCTGCTGCTACTGATGCCACCAACACACTATATGATTGTGCCACTCTGCGGACTCCTGCTGCTTCTTATGCCACCAACACACTATATCATTGTGCCACTCTGCAGGCTCCTGCTGCTGCTGCTTCTGATGCCGCCTTCACACTATATCATTGTGCCACTCTGCCGCTCTTGCTGCTTCTGATGCCACCTTCACACTATATGATTGTGCCACTCTGCGGGCTCCTGCTGCTGCTGCTTCTGATGCCACCTTCACACTATATCATTGTGCCACTCTGCGGGCTCCTGCTGCTGCTGCTTCTGATGCCACCTTCACACTATATGAGTTTGCCACTCTGTGGGCTCCTGCTGCTGCTGCTTCTTATGCCGCCTTCACACTATATCATTGTGCCACTCTGCAGGCTCCTGCTGCTGCTGCTTCTGATGCCACCTTCACACTATATCATTGTGCCACTCTGCCACTTTTGCTGCTTCTGATGCTACCTTCACACTATATCATTGTGCCACTTTGCCGCTCTTGCTGCTTCTGATGCCACCTTCACACTATATCATTGTGCCACTCTGTGGGCTCCTCCTGCTGCTGCTGCTACTGATGCCACCTTCAAACTTTATCATTGTGCCACTCTGCGGGCTCCTGCTGCTGCTGCTTCTGATGCCACTAACACACTATATCATTCTGCAACTCTGCCACTCTTGCTGCTTCTAATGCCACCTTCACACTATATCATTGTGCCACTCTGCGGGCTCCTGCTTCTGATGCCACCAACACACTATATCATTGTGCCACTCTGTGGGCTCCTCCTGCTGCTGCTGCTTCTGATGCCACCTTCACACTATATCATTGTGCCACTCTGCGGGCTCCTGCTGCTGCTGCTACTGATGCCACCAACACACTATATGATTGTGCCACTCTGCGGGCTCCTGCTGCTTCTTATGCCACCAACACACTATATGATTGTGCCACTCTGCGGGCTCCTGCTGCTGCTGCTTCTGATGCCACCTTCACACTATATCATTGTGCCACTCTGCGGGCTCCTGCTGCTGCTGCTTCTGATGCCACCTTCACACTATAAGATTTTGCCACTCTGCAGGTTCCTGTTGCTGCTGCTTCTGATGCCGCCTTCACACTATATCATTGTGCCACTCTGCAGGCTCCTGCTGCTGCTGCTTCTGATGCCACCTTCACACTATATCATTGTGCCACTCTGTGGGCTCCTCCTGCTGCTGCTGCTACTGATGCCACCTTCAAACTATATCATTGTGCCACTCTGCGGGCTCCTGCTGCTGCTGCTTCTGATGCCACTAACACACTATATCATTGTGCCACTCTGCCGCTCTTGCTGCTTCTGATGCCACCTTCACACTATATCATTGTGCCACTCTGCAGGCTCCTGCTGCTTCTGATGCCACCAACACACTATATCATTGTGCCACTCTGCTGGCTCCTGCTGCTGCTGCTTCTGATGCCACCTTAACACTATATCATTGTGCCACTCTGCAGGCTCCTGCTGCTTCTGATGCCACCAACACACTATATCATTGTGCTACTCTGCAGGCACCTGCTGCTGCTTCTGATGCCAACTTCACACTATATCATTGTGCCACTCTGCAGGCTCCTGCTGCTTCTGATGCTCCCTTCACACTATATCACTATGCCACTCTGCAGGCTCCTGCTGCTTCTGATGCCACCAACACACTATATCATTGTGCCACTCTGAGGGCTCCTGCTGCTGCTGCTTCTGATGCCACCTTCACACTATATCATTGTGCTACTCCTGCTGCTGCTGCTGCTACTGATGCCACCTTCACACTATAAAATTGTGCCACTCTGCGGGCTCCTGCTGCTTCTGATGCCACCTTCACATTATATCATTGTGCCACTCTGTGGCTTTCCCTGTTGCTGCCACCATGTTGCTGACACCTGTGGACTTCTGCTGCTGCTTCTTCTTTTGCCACCTCCACACTCTTATCATTGTGCCACTTTGTGGCCTCCTGTTGCTGCTGCTGCTGCTACTGCTGCCACCTCCACACTATATAATTGTGCCACTCTGTGGCTTTCCCTGTTACTGCCACCATGTTGCTGCCACCTGTGGGATCCTGCTGCTGATGCCACCTCCACACTAAATCATTGTGCCACTCTGTGGCTATCCCTGTTGCTGCCACCATGTTGCTGACACCTTTGGGCTCCTGCTTCTGCTGCCGCCACCTCCACACTCTTATCATTGTGCCACTTTGTGGCCTACCATGTTTCCGCCACCTCCATAATTTGTCATTGTGCCACTCTGCAGCCAACTCATCCTGCTGCTGAGTGACTGCTGTCTCCCTGGAACACCCTGTGATTTCCATAATGCTGTTTTCACCCTCCACCACTCTATGGCGTTGCCGCTATGTTTAGTTTTCCTCTTCATTTCATCTGTCAGAAGGATGAAAAGCTTCAGGATTGATAGCCAAAAGCAGGAGTGGATACAGAACACAGAGGACATGCAAGTACAGGACATCCCATTTGCTGCTCATCTCTATTCTGGATCAACTCCTGTTTGTTTTTGGCTTTAGCAATACTGATGGATTATTGACCGATTGAAAGAGGACACTGACGGATGAAAAGAAGGGCAAAATGATCAGTGACGTCAATGCAAAATTACTGCCAACATCCTCTCCACTCTTGTGGGGGGCTTTCCACATGTATCCGCGTTTAACAGAACAGGTTCTGTCGTAATCTATGGAATCATCTGATGTCAGTGTAAGAAGAGTGCACTGTGTGATGTTATAATGGGATCTTGGCCCTCAGCTCGGTCCTTTCGAGCTGGCACAGACGTTACCTTGTCAGGCAGCTTTCCCGCTTCCCTTATTTGGGGAAGTTGGCATATGTAAGTGCACATGGAAGTGAAGAGTGAAGCGATTCTAAGAGCGGCGGCTGTCATGTGCGTGTCATACTAAAGCACAGCATTGTTTGAAGACCAAACCACGCTCCCTATGCGTATTTAAGCATGGCACAATGTTCTACAACACCCTACAGGCTCTCTGCAGCCAGGAAATGCCTGTTTTTTAACGTGATTCGTTTTGATTCGATTCGGGTCGAATCAAATTTTTTCAAAAAATTCGGCGAATCAGGGCGAAACAAATTTTAACAAATTTGCCCATCTCTACCCGCGACCAGGGATGTGGGTCGTGGGAGCACCTTTGACATGTCATATTTTGTTACTGCAGTGAATAAGACTGCCATCATTAACATTATTTGGACTTTTGGATCAACCCACTAGTATCTTCATGAATTTGATCTGTTTCTTAAGACTCCACGCTCAGTGTGCTCCGCGTCCTGCCGCCCGGGATACCAAAGACTCCATCAGCGAGGAAGACAGAAGTGCTGCCACATCTGCTTTCCATGTCCAAAGGGCGAGATAACCAATTCCACGGGTAAGTATCACTGTCTGGGAGTCGTCAATCAAATTTCTCATTTAACAAATAGATAATCTAGTAGAAGTGACAACTGAAGTATCTATAATAAGGCTATACATGGTATGACTAGTAAAAAGAATTATGGAAGGAATTTTTTTGAGTGAATTTTAAAGTCCTTTTCAGATTACAGTTCAATGGTTGTTGCAGAACTGGACATCATATTCCAAAGCAACAGCTGATTTTGGAGGATAAAACGAAAAGATATATAGTCATATCGCATGCATATTATGTCAAATATGGACACATTAGCATGTGCCTGTGAGAGCCATTACTTGTTGGCATCTCTCACCAATGGCTTCCAGAGAGTCTTAAGTATTTGTCCTATCAATGATATACTAGTAGTGCACATGGAGATATGTAGTACTGGACTGAGTCCATGATAAGTAGTATTTCTGTGGGCCAACCATCCATTTATCCAGATTTTATCCAAGCTTATGAAGGACATATTATAAAAAGGGAGCAATAGTCTACAGTATTATAAATGTTACTGTTTCAAGGCCAACTAATGCATCTTCTGCCGACCATTGGAACCCCATTATTATGTTTGAGAGCCTAGGTCCTCAGAAACATCTCCTGGTGCTCTGATGGACCATTTGGCCCATTGCTTATTATGCAATATAACCTCATAAAGTGATTGATTAGACCATTTTTCTATCAATCTATTGCCATTTTGCACAACTATATTTATAGGCCTTCCGAAAACTCCTTAGATTACAAGAACACACTCACACTTTTCATCTCCCCATTTGCCATTGTTATTTTACTTGTTATGGAAAGTTCCATTGGCTCATGCACATTCAGGATTCACAGACATATCAAAGTGTGATATTTGCTTTCGAGGAATGTAATAGGATTACGAGCAAAGAAGTTCTTCCATTGATCTGAACTGTAGGAGCTGAGGTCACTTGCGTCTTCTAATAACAGAAATATTTCTTGTAGATATGGAAAAGTGTGTGAAGTGTCCAATCGAGCAATGGTCAAATGAAAGAAGAGACGCCTGTATCTGGAGAATCCCGGAGTACCTGTCTTATGGAGAAGCACTGGGGACATCCCTGCTCATCATTTCCATGCTTTTCTGCTTCTTGACAGTCATAATAACAGGAATATTTATCAAGCACAAGAACACGACCATCGTGAAAGCCAATAACCAGAACCTCAGCTTCATACTTCTCCTCTCTCTCGTCTTATCCTTCCTCTGTCCTTTGTTGTTCATTGGGCACCCAACCAGGTTGTCCTGCCTCCTCCGGCAGGTGGCTTTCGGGAACATCTTTACGATTGCCATATCCTCAGTCTTATCAAAAACCATAACTGTGATCTTGGCTTTTAATGTTATAAGGCCAGGCAATGCGGGGATGAAGTGGTGGAGCAATCATTCCTCTATATTTGTGCTTCTTAGTTGCTCTTTTCTTGAAATATTGATCTGTGTCTTCTGGTTGTACTTTTTCCCACCATTTCAAGATTATGACACCAGTACAGAGGATGAAAGAGTCACATTATTATGTAATGAGGGATCTGCCGTAGCTTTCTTCCTGTCCATTGGCTACATTGGATTCCTGGCGGTGTTGAGCTTTATTGTAGCATTTTTTGCCAGGAAACTTCCAGACACCTTCAATGAGGCTCAGTACATCACCTTCAGCATGCTGGTCTTCTGCAGTGTGTGGATCTCCTTCATCCCGGCCTATCTCAGCACCAAGGGGAAGTACATGGTGGTTGTGGAGGTCTTCGCTATTTTGGCTTCCGGTTCTGGACTTCTTGGATGTATTTTTTTCCCCAAATGTTACATAATTCTACTGAGACCAGAACTGAACACAAAGTCCAATTTAATCAGAATAAGGTTTAAGTCTGACAAGATATGATGTTGTCTGATAAATGTAATTGAAACTTACAAATTAGATTTGAGAATTTAACCTGAGCTTAATGTGGAGCTTCCAATTTAGGTCTATGAGCAGCCTACAATCAGTAGTAGAAAGACAAGTTAAGGCAGAATTTGACATTTAACATCATAATTAATGACATTAATCCTCTACATACAACATCGAGGATAAGTATCTCGGCAGTTAGACCCCCCTCAATTATCTGAATAGTGGACTGCAAATCCCTATACATATATATATGTATATGACAATTAAACTTCAAAATCTGACCCTAGAAATGATGCCAGTAAGTTCACCCTAAGTGAGAGTACAGAATCCATTTAAGGTATGACTTCTCCATCTTGTACAACATTGAGAAATCTCAGCACATGTATATTTAAGCTTTAAGGGGTAACTTTATGGTCAATAACACAGACCTTTGTCAAAAACTACAAAAAAGTGAGGTAGACAACAGGTAGGTAGATGACTGTCCACTTAATTAGAGGCTGTAAAGTTCTTGTGGAAATATTACACATGTCTTCAAGTACTTGAAATAGAACTTTCTTTGGTGGTGGCATAACCCCCTTCCTCACAGTCTGAATAAAATATCATCATCTTTAGAGAGACCAGAGAGTGTGTTTCGTGTATTGGTTCTTTGACTTGCTGGCCACACACACACAATTTGCAGCCAAAATCAAACCTGCGATAGAGCTCATTGGGGCTCATTTACTAAGGGTTGGAATCACACACTTTCTTCGGGTTTCCCGACGATTTCCGTTTTGCGCCCAGTTGCGCCGGGAGTTTGACAGAAATCGGGGGGCGTGGCCATCGGACAACCCAACAGATTCGGAAAAACCGCAGAATTTAAAATTTGTGTCGCAAGATCAGCACTCTCGTGCATCAGGAGGAAGAAGGTGAACTCCGGTGGACCTCGGCGCAGCAGCGGCACCTGGTGGATATCCGTCGCACCGACCTTAGTGAATCCCGGCAGACCCGAATCCTCGTCGGAGAATGCGCCGCTAGATCATGTCTGGACCGGGTAAGTAAATGTGCCCCATTGTTGTAAAACACATGGTACCCGACCAGGAACTGGGCCTGGCTTGAAGCCTACTGGAAACCTTGCCGACCATTATCCCAGGATGGATAGACCATGAAACTGCATAAACAAAAGGTGACAAGTTTATTCTTACATTTTGCTCTTCTTGGGTTGGGTCATTCTACATCTGGTAATTTTCATGCAGTTTCCAAATTTGTTGTGGTCAGGATTTGAACCGGCGTCCTGAGGCCTTTCTAGTCGGTTCGCCTTCCACTGTAAAACCCTCTGATTAAATAGGTATCGAATCAAAGGCAAATGGTAGGAGTTTTTCACAGTAATCTTTTTCATTTCATGGAAATCCAAACACAGACATAAGCCTCTGTCCTTTTACTTTGCTAAGGAGATGGAGGGGGCCAAGTGGTTGATTTGAGAGGGGCCTACAAACTTCTGAGGATTAGGGCAGAAGATTAATAGAAAACTGCATTCAATATCCCTGAGGAGCATTTTGAGATTCTTGTCTTGCCATTCAGTCTCACTAATGGCACAACTTTTTTCCAGAATTTTGTTTCCAGAATCGCGGGTGCACCTCTGAAGGCCGCGCTCCTGCTTCTTGCTGAGGCCACGTGCTCCCGATGCTAGGGTGCGCGCACACAACTCTCCAGGAATTTAAATGCCCAGCGTCCTCCTAATTGGCACTGGCATTCCCGGCTCTGCTATATAGCCTGGCGACTCCCAGCATCCCCTGCCAGATCTTCAAGTCATTCTGCTGAAGTGAAAGCCTCCTGAGCATTTCCAGACACCTCTGTGATTCCTGAGCATTTCCAGAAGCCAGTGGTGTTCCCTTGTTTCTGTGGTGTTCCCATGTTGTTCCCGTGTTCCTGTGGTGTTCCCTTGTTCCAGTGGTGTTCCCGTAATCCTGTGGCGGTCCTGTTATCCTGTGGTGGTCTTGTTATCCTGTGGTGGTCCTGTTATCCTGTGGTGGTCCTGTTATCCTGTGGCGGTTCTGTTATCCTGTGGCGGTCCGGTATCCCAGTGGTCTTCCTGAGGTCCTGCCAGCCATTGCTCCTGAGGTCCTGCCAGCCATTGCTCCTGAGGTCCTGCCGGCCGTCCCTCCTGAGGTCCTGTCGGCCGTCCCTCCAGAGGTCTTGCCTGCCGTCCCTCCTGAGGTCCTGTCTGCTGTCCCTCCTGAGGTCCTGCCAGCTGTCCTTCCGAGGTCCTGCCAGCCGTCCTTCCGAGGTCCTGACAGTTTTCCTTCCGAGGTCCTGCCAGTCGTCCTTCTGTGGTCCTGCCAGTCGTCCATCCGAGATCCTGCCAGCCGTCCCTCCCGTGGTCCTGCCTTCCTGTGGTCCTGCCTTCCTGTGGTCCTGTCTTCCGGTGGTCCTGCCTACCCTGTGTCCCTACCTTGGCTTTCACCGAGGCCCTTGTCACACCTGTGGCGTGACCTGGTGGCTCCCCGCCGCAGCAAGACCATCCCGCTTTGCGGTGGGCTCTGGCAAAGACCAGGAGTCCCTGCGGTGGTCCAGGGAGTCCACAGACTCTGCCCATAGACTCTCTGATGGTTTGTCCCTACGGATCGTGACAGTAAGATCCGGCCATGGACTCCGCCAAGGTCTTGTATCCTGCTAAAGCCTGGGACTGTGCCAAGGACCCACGCCAGCTACTGGGTGACCTTCCCAGCTGTATTGCCCAGCAGTCTCAAGAGATTGCTGCCCAAAGAGAACTCCTGGACAAACTCACTGCCATCCTTCGACAGAGGATTGTCTCCCAACAGCAGGCTCCCGCAACTCCTCCTCCTGTTGCTTCAGTCACCCCGCCATGTTTTTCGGCAGTAGACTCTGGACCCGAAATTTTTATGCCTAACAAATTTGATGGCAACCCCAATTTTTGCAGTAGCTTTGTTGCCCAGTGCTCGCTGCACATTAAGCTGATGTCCTCCCAGTTCACCACTGAACGCACTAAGCTGGCATTTGTTTTTTCTTTGTTTTCTGGAGAGGCCCTGACCTGGGCTACCCCTTTGTGGGATAGTGGTGATCCAGACATGGCTACCCATACCACGTTCCTGGCAAAAATCCGATCCAGGTTTGAACCACCTCAAGTCTGGCTTCCACGCTTGTCTCGCCTAGCCACGAGGTCCCCAGTGTCTCTGCAGCCTCCCAAAGCTCCTCCGGCCTTCCCAGAGGCCGCTATGGTGTGCCAAGAGCCGCTCCAGTCTCCGGTGTGCCAAGAGGTGCTCCAGTCTCCGGTGTGCCAAGAGCTGTCTGAGCCTCCGCAGCCTCCCAGTGCTGCTCCAGCGGCGCCCCAGCCTCCACAGCCTCCCAGTGCTGCTCCAGCAGCTCCCCAGCCTCTGCAGCTTCCCAGAGCAGCTCCAGCTTTCTCACAAGCCGCTCCAGTGTCTCTGCAGCTTCTCAGAGCTGCTCAGGCTTTCCCACAAGCCACTCCAGTGTCTCTGCAGCTTCCCACTGCTGCTTCAGCTTTCCCACAAGCCGCTCCAGTGTCTCCGCAGCTTCCCAGTGCTGCTCCGGCTTTCCCACAAGCCGCTCCAGTGTCTCCGCAGCTTCCCAGAGCTGCTCCAGCTTTCCCAAAAGCCACTCCAGTGTCTACGCAGCTTCCTAGAGCTGCTGTGGCCTTCCCACAAGCCGCTCCAGTGTCTCCGCAGCTTCCCGGTGCGGCTTCCCAAGAGTCGCTCCAGCCTACGGCTTCCCAAAAGTCTCTCCAGCCTGTGGCTTCCTAAGAGTCGCTCCAGCCTGCGGCTTCCCAAGAGTTGCTCCAACCTGCAGCTTCCCAAGAGTCACTCCAGCCTGTGGCCAAAAGACGTTCAAGACGTCCTCAAGATGCCCTTGGCTTGTTCCATGCCAGGTCCAAATGCCACACGGTTGGTCCTGTCTTCACTGTTCCTGCTCTCCTACTCAGGTGTTCCATCACCAAGAAGAATTGGAGGAAGCGAAGGAAGAAGAGGCTGAAGAAGAAGAGAAGAGGGGCCCTAAGTGGGGGGGGGGGGGGATACTGTCATGTTCTGAGGCCTTTCTAGTCGGTTCTCTACCACTGTAAAACCCTATGATTAAATAGGTATCGAATCAAAGGCAAATGGTAGGAGTTTCTCACAGTAATCTTTTTCATTTCATGGAAATCCAAACACGGACATAAGCCTCTGTCCTTATACTTTGCTAAGGAGATGGAGGGGGTCAAGTGGTTGATTTGAGAGGGGCCAACAAACTTCTGAGGATTAGGGCAGAAGATAAATAGAAAACTGCATTCAATATTCCTGAGGAGCATTTTGAGAATCTTGTCTTGCCATTCAGTCTCACTAATGCCGCAACTTTTTTCCAGAATTTCGTTAAGAATTGTCACGTTCACAACCCCGATCCTCGGTACGGATCGCAGGTGCACCTGTGCCTGCTGCCACTGTCCCCACACCCCCAGGTCCTTACTCACCTCTCCTTTTCCGGATTCTGCAACGGTCTCGTCCTGGTCCCATATCGGCTTCCTCCGTAGGCCGCGCTCCTGCTTCTTGCCGAGGCTGCGCATGCCCGACTATCCAGGAATTTAAAGAGTCCTCCTAATTGTCACTGGCATTCCCGGCTCTGCTATATAGCCTGGCGACTCCCATCATCCCCTGCCGGATCTTCAAGTCATTCTAACTGAAGTGAAAGCCTCCTGAGTGTTTCCAGACGCCTCCGTGATTCCTGAGCATTTCCAGACGCCTCCGTGTTCCTGTGGTGTTTACGTATTCCTGTGGTGTTCCCTTGTTTCTGTGGTGTTCCCGTGTTCCTGTGGTGTTCCTGTGTTCCTATGGTGTTCCCTTGTTCCTGTGGTGTTCCCGTGTGACGGTCCTGTAATCCTGTGGTGGTACTGTTATCCTGTGGCAGTCCTGTTATCATGTGGTGGTCCTGTTATCCTGTGGCGGTCCGGTATCCCAGTGGTCTTCCTGAAGTCCTGCCAGCCGTGGTTCTGAGGTCCTGCCAGCCGTCCTTCCGAGGTCCTGCCAGCCGTCCTTCCGAGGTCCTGCCAGCTGCCTTCCCGTGGTCCTGCCTTCCCGTGGTCCTGCCTACCCAGTGTCCCTACCGTGGCTGTCACCGCGAGGTAGTCGCACCCATGGAGCGACCTGGTGGCTCCCCATCGCAGCAAGACCATCCCGCTTTGTGCCGGGCTCTGGCGAAGACCAGGAGTCCACTCCGTTCCCGGGTTACAGCTAGTTTCGTTATCCACAGTGGTGGTCCTAGGAGTCCACAGACTCTGCCCAGAGACTCTCTGACGGTTTGTCCCTACGAATCGTGACAATAATGTTTTAGGTTCGATTCTAGGTAGTGGTGTTCTAGTTTGATGACATTTGTTTTTACTCCAAGGACATTTCATTTGGCAAAGGTAAGAGATGTCTTACAGATTTTCAGAGAACGTCTTGTATGCTAAGCCAGAGAAATGTTTATTTTCAGTTCAAGAATTGTCATTTTTGGGATATATTTTGTCATCTGAGGGGTTCAAGATGGACCCAACGAAGGTCAGAGCTGGAGTGGCCAAGACCTTAGACCTTGAAAGCATTACAAAGGTGTCACAGGCACAGGCACCCCCACCCATGCCCCTCTCCACCCGGTCAGAAGCTGCTTCAGCCTCCTGTCGTACAGTCTGCAGGTGAACCTATGCAGGTTGACAGAGCCCGACTTACGCCTGGTGAACGTTACAGATGTTTCCAAGAAAACCTCTGCTTTTACAGTTCCAGTCTCAAGCACCGTATTGGGACTTGTCCAGTCCGTCCCCAACGTCTGGGAAATGCCAGCACCTAGGGCTTCTGGGAGAAGCGTCCTTAGTAGAGATGAGCGAACATACTCGTCCGAGCTTGATGCTCGTTCGAGCATTAGCGTACTCGAAACTGCTCGTTGCTCGGACGAGTATTTCGCCAGCTCGAGAAAATGGCATCTCCCGCCGTTTTGCTTTTTGGCGGCCAGAAACAGAGCCAATCACAAGCCAGGAGACTCTGCACTCCACCCAGCATGACGTGGTACCCTTACACGTCGATAGCAGTGGTTGGCTGGCCAGATCAGGTGACCCTGGAATAGACTAGCCCCTGCCCGCGCTGCTCGCATCATTCTCTGTCTGGATGCCGCTAGGGAGAGAGCTGCTGCTGGTCAGGGAAAGCGTTAGGCTGTTCTATTAGAATAGTGTTAGGCAGGAGTGATTCTACAAGAACCCAACAGCCCTTCTTAGGGCTACAGTAACGTTTTATTTTACTTTTTTCGGTTTGCCTGTGGCTGGGCTTGCTGGCATTAGTAGTGCAGCTAGTACCATATTGTGAGGAATTTGCTGGGAGACTTGCTACCGTTGTGTTTAGCTCTTAGTGACACACATATCCACCTCAAACACCGAAGTGGGACAATTTATTAGGGGTTTGATTTGAATTACGCCGAGTCTGCTGATTTATTTTTTTTTACGTTTATTTCTCTTATAACTCAAAGTCATCTGGCACAGCACAAAATCCAGTTGTGTGCTGTCAGTGTAGGTTAGAAACTAGCCATAGCAATAGGATAGCATCGTTTTGTTTAAAAAAAAAACACAAAAAACACAAAAATTTTTTTTTTGAAGTTTACACTTTAATTTTGAAAATGTTTAACCTGAGGGCTAGGGGTAGAGGACGAGGGCGTGGACGTGGGCGTCCAACTACTTCAGGGGTCAGAGGCCATGGTCCTGGGCGGGGTGAGACACCACCTGCTGATGAGGGAGCAGGGGAACGCCGCAGAGCTACACTCTCTAGGTTCATCATGTCTCAAGTTACTGGGACTCGTGGTAGAGCACTGTTGAGGCCAGAACAGTGCGAAGAGGTGATGTCGTGGATTGCGGACTATGCTTCTAGCCATTTGTCCGGTTGCTGCTGAGCTATTTTTCGATGCCCAGGTTTTCCAACGGTCGCAGTCTGTGGGTGATGATGACATTATTGACGTAGTGGAAGAAGTGTGTAAAGAGGTGTCGGACGATGAGGAGACACGGTTGTCAGACAGTGGTGAAGTTGTTGTCAGGGCAGGAAGTCCGAGGGGGGAGCAGACTGAGGGTTCGGAGGATGATGAGGTGACAGACCCAAGCTGGGTTGATAGGCCGGGTGAACACAGTGCTTCTGAGACGGAGGAGAGTCCTATAGCAGAACAGGTTGGAAGAGGCAGTGGTGGGGCCAGACGGAGAGGCAGGGCCAGAGCTGGTGCATCAGCGCCAAATTTTTCCCGTAGTCAAGCTCCCGTGGCGAGGGCTAGATTTTCAGAAGTCTGGAGGTTCTTTAAAGAAAAACACTGGATGACCGACGGACTGTGGTGTGCAACCTTTGCCAAACCAGGATCAGCAGGGGTTCCACCACTACTAGCTTAACTACCACCAGTATGCGCAGGCATATGAATGCTAAACACCCCACTCAATGGCACCAAGCCCGTTCACCTCCGGCCGGGCACACCACTGCTCCTTCCCCTGTGTCATCTGCTAGTCAGCCCCCTGCCCAGGACCCCGGCCCAAACACCTCCCGTGCGAAAACCCCATCTTCGCCTTCACGATCCTCCACAGCATCCACCAGCGTTCAGCTCTCCATACCCCAGACGCTGGAGCGCAAAAGGAAGTATAGCGCAACCCACCCACACGCCCAAGCCCTCAACGTGCACATCTCCAAGTTGCTTAGCCTGGAGATGCTGCCCTATAGGCTGGTAGAGACGGAGGCCTTTCGAAACCTCATGGCGGCGGCCGCCCCTCGGTATTCGGTCCCCAGCTGCCACTACTTTTCCCAATGTGCCGTCCCAGCCCTGCAAAAGCACGTGGCAGAGAACATCATCCGTGCCCTGACCAACGTCGTTTCTGACAAGGTCCACCTGACCACGGACACGTGGACGAGTGCTGCCGGGCAGGGCCACTATATATCGCTGACGGCACATTGGGTTAACTTGGTGGAGGCTGGGACCGAGTCTGACCCTGGGGCTGGTCATATACTGCCGACGCCGAGGATTGCGGGGCCTACCTCGGTCCAGGTCTCAAAGGCCTACTATGCCTCCTCCTCCTCCCACCCCTCCTCCACCTCCTCCTCCGAATTACCATCCGTGGGCATGGCGCCATCAGTCGGTAGCTCTAGGCACAGCAGCAGTGCTGTCGCTAAGCGACAGTAGGCGGTGCTCAAACTGCTGAGCCTAGGCGATAAAAGGCACACCGCCCAAAAGCTATTACAGGGCATCACGGCGCAGACTGATCTGTGGCTGGCACCGCTGAACCTGAAGCCAGGCATGGTTGTGTGTGACAATGGCCGTAACCTGGTGGCGGCTCTGCAACTCGGCAGACTGACACATGAGCCATGCCTGGCCCATGTGTTAAATCTCATAGTTCAGCGTTTCCTCAAGACATACCCCAATCTGTCTGATTTGCTCACGAAGGTCCGCCGCATCTGTGCGCATTTCAGGAAGTCCAGCACAGATGCTGCCACTCTCAGGGCAGCGCAGTGCCGCCTCCAACTGCCCGCTCACCGACTGTTGTGCGACGTGCCCACGAGGTGGAATTCAACATTAACCATGTTATCCAGAGTTTACCAGCAGCGCAGAGCGATTGTAGACTGCCAGATGTCAACTTCCACCAGAACTGGTAGTCAGGTCAGTCAGCTTCCTCAAGTCTACAATGAGGAGTGGACGTGGATGTCTAATATCTGTCAGGTGCTGAGTAACTTTGAGGAGTCAACACAGACGGTCAGTGGCGATGCCGCCATCATCAGTCTCACCATCCCGCTGCTTGGCCTGTTGAAAAACTCTCTGATCAGCATGAAGTCGGAAGCTTTGTGCTCGTCACGAGAGACGGGGGAAGATTCCCTTGTTGATAGCCAAAGCACCCTTAGGTCTGTTTCGCAGCGCATATCGGAGGAGGTGGAGGAGGATGAGGAGGAAGAGGAGGAGAATGTTGGCGAGACACAAGAGGGAAGCATTGCTCAGACCTCCACTGTTCAGCGTGTATGGGCAGAAGAAGAGGAGTTGGAGGAGTTGGAGGAGGAGGAAATGGGCAGTCAGGCCAGTGAGGGGAGTGAATTCTTGCGCGTTGGGACTCTGGCGCATATGGCAGATTTCATGCTAGGCTGCCTATCCCGTGACCCTCGCGTTCAAAGAATTTATTCCAGCACCAATTACTGGGTATTCACTCTCCTGGACCCACGGTACAAGCAAAATCTTTCCACTCTCATCCCTGGAGAGGAAAGGAGTGTGAGAATGCATGAATACCAGCAGGCCCTGGTGCACAAGCTGAAACAGTATTTCCCTTCTGACAGCGCTAGCGGCAGAGGGCGTACTTCTGCGGGACAAGTAGCGAGGGAGAGTAGGCGACCAGGCAGCTTGTCCAGCACTGGCAGGGGTACGCTTTACAAGGCCTTTGCCAGTTTTATGTCACCCCAGCAAGACAATGTCACCTGTCCCCAGTCTCGGCAGAGTAGGGCTGATCTTTACAGAAAGATGGTGAGGGAGTACATAGCTGACCATACCATTGTCCTAAATGATCACACAGCTCCCTACAACTACTGGGTTTCAAAGCTGGACATGTGGCACGAACTGGCGCTGTACGCCTTGGAGGTTCTTGCCTGCCCTGCCGCTAGCGTCTTGTCCGAGCGGGTTTTCAGTGCAGCTGGTGGCATCATCACCGATAAGCGTACACGCCTGTCGACTGACAGCGCTGACAGGCTGACGCTTATCAAGATGAATAAAGCCTGGATTTCCCAGAATTTCCATTCTCCACCAGGTGAAAGAAGCTCAACCTGAATAATGTATGCACTCCTCCTCCTCTTTGTCCTCCTTCTCCTCCTCTTTGTACACTAAAGCAGAGGAAACTGGCTATAGCTATAGTACTCTATGTATTTAATTTTTCTGGAGGGCCACCTACCCGGTCCTCTGTTTTAAACAATTTTTGGGAGTGCCACATACAGGCACTCAATCTATTTAATTTTTCTGGAGGACCACCTACCTGCTCCTCTGGTTTGAAAACTTTTTTGGACTGCCACATACAGGCACTCAATGTATTTAATTTTTCTGGAGGACCACCTACCTGCTCCTCTGGTTTGAAAACTTTTTTGGACTGCCACATACAGGCACTCAATCTATTTAATTTTTCTGGAGGACCACCTACCTGCTCCTCTGGTTTGAAAACTTTTTTGGACTGCCACATACAGGCACTATCCAAATTAAATTGTCTCCATAGCAGCCTCCACACGTCGTCTTTTTAGCTGCCTCCACACGTTGTCTTTATTGCTACCTCCACATGTCATCGCCATAGCTGCCTCCAAAAGTCGTCCATATAGCTGCCTCCATACATGGTCTCCTTATGAAACGAACTGTGTCAGGCAGAATTTTGGGTTGTTTTCATTGCTTCCACATCAAACTTGTTAACTTTGTTGCCACCCTGCTGGGTAATCCACAAAATATACTGGCAAACTTTTATCATTTACCGATATTATTTCAGCGCTTCTTGCGCATCTGTTTACATTCCCCTCACCCGCCATAACCCAAACTTATAAGAACGTTACTACTAGAGATGAGCGAACATACTCGTCCGAGCTTGATGCTCGTTCGAGCATTAGCGTACTCGAAACTGCTCGTTGCTCGGACGAATACTTCGCACGCTCGAGAAAATGGCAGCTCCCGCCGTTTTGCTTTTTGGCGGCCAGAAACAGAGCCAATCACAAGCCAGGAGACTCTGCACTCCACCCAGCATGACGTGGTACCCTTACACGTCGATAGCAGTGGTTGGCTGGCCAGATCAGGTGACCCTGGGATAGACTAGCCGCTGCCCGCGCTGCTCGGATCATTCTCTGTCTGGATGCCGCTAGGGAGAGAGCTGCTGCTGGTCAGGGACAGCGTTAGGGTGCTAGTAGATTACTGTTAGGCAGGAGTGATTCAACAAGAACCCAACAGCCCTTCTTAGGGCTACAATAACGTTATACTTTTTTTTTTTTGTTTGCTTGTGGCTGGGCTTGCTGGCACTAGTAGTGCAGCTAGTACCATATTGTGAGGAATTTGCAGGGGGGCTTGCTACCGTTGTGTTTAGCTCTTAGTGACACACATATCCACCCCAAAGGAGAATCCAAACGGCTTACTTACGCCTACAATAGCGTTATATATATTTTATTTCTGGTTGATCTGCTGGTGGCTGTCCTTGCTGCAGTGCATATACTAGCCAATTGTGAGGAATTTGGAGTGAGACTTGCGACCGCTGTGTTTAGCGCTTAGTGACGCACATATCCATCGCAAAGACCGAAGTGGGAAAATTTATTAGGGGTTGGATTTCAATTAGGCACAGTCTGCCATTTCCTTTTTATTTTCCTTTTATTTTTTCATAACTCAGCGTCATCTCATCAATGTGCTTTCATACTTGGCTAGAAAATAGCCAAAGGAGAATCCAAACGGCTTACTTACGCCTACAATAGCGTTATATATATTTTATTTCTGGTTGATCTGCTGGTGGCTGTCCTTGCGGCAGTGCATATACTAGCCAATTGTGAGGAATTTGGAGTGAGACTTGCGACCGCTGTGTTCTGCGCTTAGTGACGCACATATCCATCGCAAAGACCGAAGTGGGAAAATTTATTAGGGGTTGGATTTCAATTAGGCACAGTCTGCCATTTCCTTTTTATTTTCCTTTTATTTTTTCATAACTCAGCGTCATCTCATCAGTGTGCTTTCATACTTGGCTAGAAAATAGCCAAAGGAGAATCCAAACGGCTTACTTACGCCTACAATAGCGTTATATATATTTTATTTCTGGTTGATCTGCTGGTGGCTGTCCTTGCTGCAGTGCATATACTAGCCAATTGTGAGGAATTTGGAGTGAGACTTGCGACCGCTGTGTTTAGCGCTTAGTGACGCACATATCCATCACAAAGACCGAAGTGGGAAAATTTATTAAGGGTTGGATTTCAATTAGGCACAGTCTGCCATTTCCTTTTTATTTTCCTTTTATTTTTTCATAACTCAGCGTCATCTCATCAGTGTGCTTTCATACTTGGCTAGAAAATAGCCATAGCAATAGGATAGCATTGTTTGGTTTTAAAAACTAAAAAACACAAAAAAAAACTAAAAAACACAAAAAAACACAAAAAAAAGTATAAAAAAAAAATCAAAGTTATATAACTTTCATTTTCAAAATGTTTAACCCGAGGGCTAGGGGTAGAGGACGAGGACGAGGGCGGGGACGTGGGCGTCCATCTCCTGCAGGGGTCAGAGGCCGTGGTCCTGGGTGGGGTGAGACACCACCTGCTGATGAGGGAGCAGGGGAACGCCGCAGAGCTACACTCCCAAGGTTCATCATGTCTGAAGTTACTGGGACTCGTGGTAGAGCACTGTTGAGGCCAGAACAGTGCGAACAGGTGATGTCGTGGATTGCCGACAATGCTTCGAGCAATTTGTCCACCAGTCAGTCTTCCACGCAGTCCACCCATGTCACCGAAATCGGCACTCCTCCAGCTCCTGCACCTCAGCCTCCTCCCCCCCAGTCTGCCCCCTCCCAGGAAAATTTGGCATTTGAACCGCCATACTCTGAGGAACTGTTTTCTGGACCCTTCCCACAGTCACAAACCACTTGTCCGGTTGCTGCTGAGCAATTTTCCGATGCCCAGGTTTTCCACCAGTCGCAGTCTGTGGGTGATGATGACCTTCTTGACGTAGTGGAAGAAGTGTGTAAAGAGGTGTCGGACGATGAGGAGACACGGTTGTCAGACAGTGGTGAAGTTGTTGTCAGGGCAGGAAGTCTGAGGGGGGAGCAGACTGAGGGATCGGAGGATGATGAGGTGACAGACCCAAGCTGGGTTGAGAGGCCAGGTGAACACAGTGCTTCTGAGACGGAGGAGAGTCCTATAGTAGAACAGGTTGGAAGAGGCAGTGGTGGGGCCAGACGGAGAGGCAGGGCCAGAGCAGGTGCATCAGCGCCAAATGTGTCACGTAGTGAAGCTTCCGTGGCGAGGGCTCCCGCGGTGAGGGCTAGATTTTCAGAAGTCTGGAGGTTCTTTAAGGAAACACCGGATGACCGACGGACTGTGGTGTGCAACCTTTGCCAAACCAGGATCAGCATGGGTTCCACCACTACTAGCTTAACTACCACCAGTATGCGCAGGCATATGAATGCTAAACACCCGAATCAGTGGCACCAAGCCCGTTCACCTCCGGCCGTGCACACCACTGCTCCTTCCCCTGTGTCAGCTGATAGTCAGCCCCCTGTCCAGGACCCTGGCACAAAAACCCCATCGTCGCCTCCACGATCCTCCACAGCATCCACCAGCGTTCAGCTCTCCATACCCCAGATGCTGGAGCGGAAAAGAAAATATAGTGCAACCCACCCGCACGCCCAAGCCCTTAATGTCCACATCTCCAGATTGCTTAGCCTGGAGATGCTGCCCTATAGGCTAGTAGAGACCGAGGCCTTTCGCAACCTCATGGCGGCGGCCGCCCCTCGGTATTCGGTCCCCAGCCGCCACTACTTTTCCCGATGTGCCGCCCCAGTCCTGCACCAGCATGTGTCAGACAACATCATCCATGCCCTGACCAACGCCGTTTCTGACAAGGTCCACCTGACCACGGACACGTGGACGAGTGCTGCCGGGCAGGGCCACTATATATCGCTGACGGCACATTGGGTTAACTTGGTGGAGGCTGGGACCGAGTCTGACCCTGGGGCTGGTCATATACTGCCGACGCCGAGGATTGCGGGGCCTACCTCGGTCCAGGTCTCAAAGGCCTACTATGCCTCCTCCTCCTCCCACCCCTCCTCCACCTCCTCCTCCGAACTACCATCCGTGGGCATGGCGCCATCAGTCGCTAGCTCTAGGCACAGCAGCAGTGCCGTCGCTAAGCGACAGCAGTCGGTGCTCAAACTGCTGAGCCTAGGCGATAAAAGGCACACCGCCCAAGAACTATTACAGGGCATCACGGCGCAGACTGATCTGTGGCTGGCACCGCTGAACCTGAAGCCAGGCATGGTTGTGTGTGACAACGGCCGTAACCTGGTGGCGGCTCTGCAACTCGGCAGACTGACACATGTGCCATGCCTGGCCCATGTGTTAAATCTGATAGTTCAGCGTTTCCTCAAGACATACCCCAATCTGTCAGATTTGCTCACGAAGGTGCGCCGCATCTGTGCGCATTTCAGGAAGTCCAGCACAGATGCTGCCACTCTCAGGGCAGCGCAGCGCCGCCTCCAACTGCCCGCTCACCGACTGTTGTGCGACGTGCCCACGAGGTGGAATTCAACATTAACCATGTTATCCAGAGTTTACCAGCAGCGCAGAGCGATTGTAGACTGCCAGATGTCAACTTCCACCAGAACTGGTAGTCAGGTCAGTCAGCTTCCTCAAGTCTACAATGAGGAGTGGACGTGGATGTCTGATATCTGTCAGGTGCTGAGTAACTTTGAGGAGTCAACACAGATGGTCAGTGGCGATGCCGCCATCATCAGCCTCACCATCCCGCTGCTTGGCCTGTTGAAAAACTCTCTGATCAGCATGAAGTCGGAAGCTTTGCGCTCGTCACAAGAGACGGGGGAAGAAGATTCCCTTGTTGATAGCCAAAGCACCCTCAGGTCTGTTTCTCAGCGCATATCGGAGGAGGTGGAGGAGGATGAGGAGGAAGAGGAGGAGAATGTTGGCGAGACACAAGAGGGAAGCATTGCTCAGACCTTCACTGTTCAGCGTGTATGGGCAGAAGAAGAGGAGTTGGAGGAGTTGGAGGAGGAGGAAATGGGCAGTCAGGCCAGTGAGGGGAGTGAATTCTTGCGCGTTGGGACTCTGGCGCATATGGCAGATTTCATGCTAGGCTGCCTATCCCGTGACCCTCGCGTTCAAAGAATTTATTCCAGCTCCGATTACTGGGTATTCACTCTCCTGGACCCACGGTACAAGCAAAATCTTTCCACTCTCATCCCTGGAGAGGAAAGGAGTGTGAGAATGCATGAATACCAGCAGGCCCTGGTGCACAAGCTGAAACAGTATTTCCCTTCTGACAGCGCTAGCGGCAGAGTGCGTAGTTCTGCGGGACAAGTAGCGAGGGAGAGTAGGCGAGCAGGCAGCTTGTCCAGCACTGGCAAGGGTACGCTTTACAAGGCTTTTGCCAGCTTTATGTCACCCCAGCAAGACACTGTCACCTGTCCCCAGTCTCGGCAGAGTAGGGCTGATCTTTACAGAAAGATGGTGAGGGAGTACGTAGCTGACCATACCATCGTCTTAAATGATCACACAGCTCCCTACAACTACTGGGTTTCAAAGCTGGACATGTGGCACGAACTGGCGCTGTACGCCTTGGAGGTTCTTGCCTGCCCTGCCGCTAGCGTCTTGTCCGAGCGGGTTTTCAGTGCAGCTGGTGGCATCATCACCGATAAGCGTACACGCCTGTCGACTGACAGCACTGACAGGCTGACGCTTATTAAGATGAATAAAGCCTGGATTTCTCATAATTTCCAATCTCCACCAGGTGAAGGAAGCTCAACCTGAATAATTTATGCACTCCTCCTCCTCCTCATTTTCCTCCTTCTCCTCCTCTTTGTACACTAAAGCAGAGGAAACTGGCGATTTTTTGACAGGGCCCACTGGCTCTAGCTATAGTACTTTATGCATTTAATTTTTCTGGAGGGCCACCTACCTGCTCCTCTGTTTTAAACAATTTTTGGGAGTGCCACATACAGGCACTCAATCTATTCCATTTTTCTGGAGGGCCACCTACCTGCTCCTCTGGTTTGAAAACTTTTTTGGACTGCCACATACAGGCACTCAATCTATTCCATTTTTCTGGAGGGCCACCTACCTGCTCCTCTGGTTTGAAAACTTTTTTGGACTGCCACATACAGGCACTCAATCTATTCCATTTTTCTGGAGGGCCACCTACCTGCTCCTCTGGTTTGAAAACTTTTTTGGACTGCCACATACAGGCACTCAATCTATTCCATTTTTCTGGAGGGCCACCTACCTGCTCCTCTGGTTTGAAAACTTTTTTGGACTGCCACATACAGGCACTCAATCTATTCCATTTTTCTGGAGGGCCACCTACCTGCTCCTCTGGTTTGAAAACTTTTTTGGACTGCCACATACAGGCACTATCCAAATTAAATTGTCTCCATAGCAGACTCCACACGTTGTCTCCATTGCTACCTCCAAAACTCGTCCATATAGCTGCCTCCATACATCGTCCCCTTATCAAACGAGGTGTGTCAGGCAGAAATTTGGGTTGTTTTCATGGATTCCACATCAAAGTTGTTAACTTTGTCGCCACCCTGCTGTGTTATCCACAAAATATACTGGCAAACTTTTATGATTAACCGATATTATTTCAGCGCTTCTTGCGCATCTGTTTACATTCCCCTCACCCGCCATATCCTAAACTTATAAGAACGCTACTACACTTGATCTTATACAAAAGGTTCTTAGAAGTGCTGTTTGGGGAGTAGCCTAGAGACAGGGGCTTGGATTGGCGAAAGCTCGCCTGGCAGCGGAGCGCCAGCTCCATGCCAAGATCCAACTAACATAGTTTTAACTGCAGCACCTTTAATCTACTACTAGTTCACTGCCTCCATACATGGTCCCCTTATTAAACGAGCTGTGTCAGGCAGAATTTTGGGTTGTTTTCATGGCTTCCATGTTAACTTTGTCGCCACCCTGCTGTGTAATCCACAAAATATACTGGCAAACTTTTATCATGTACCGATATTATTTGAGCGCTTCTTGCTCACCTCCTTTGGTTCCTCTCTGCCACCCATTGGTTTGAAGCCTGAGTCCATTTAGGGTATGTCGCCATGCCACTCTCTAGCCTGCTGCCGCTGCCTCTGCATGCCGTCCCCTATAGTGTCAGGGTCAATTATTGGATGTTTTAGATGCTATCTAGCTTCATTCTGTCACTCTGTCATGGCCATGCTGTTGCCCATAATTTTGGCATAATGGTGCGATTATGCAGCCTCAGAGGCATCCATGCATGCTGCCCCTGCTGTTTCCTGTCCATTTCCGTGGTGTTTCCATCCTTTTCTGAGGTTCCCAGGTGTTTGGCCAAGCTTCCCTGTGCAGAGCCTTGGTCCCCTTGAAAAATGCTCGAGTCTCCCATTGACTTCAATGGGGCTCGTTATTCGAGACGAGCACTCGAGCATCGGGAAAAATTCGTCTCGAATAACGAGTACCCGAGCATTTTAGTGCTCGCTCATCTCTAGTTACTACACTTGATCTTATACAAAAGGTTCTTAGAAGTGCTGTTTGGGGAGTAGCCTAGAGACAGGGGCTTGGATTGGTAAAAGCTCGCCTGGCAGCGGAGCGCCAGCTCCATCCCAAGATCCAACTAACATAGTTTTAACTGCAGCACCTATAATCTACTAATAGTTCACTGCCTCCATACATGGTCCCCTTATCAAACGAGCTGTGTCAGGCAGAATTTTGGGTTGTTTTCATGGCTTCCACATCAAACTTGTTAACTTTGTCGCCACCCTGCTGTGTAATCCACAAAATATACTGGCAAACTTTTATCATTTACCGATATTATTTCAGCGCTTCTTGCGCATCTGTTTACATTCCCCTCACCCGCTATAACCCAAACTTATAAGAACGCTACTACACTTGATCTTATACAAAAGGTTCTTAGAAGTGCTGTTTGGGGAGTAGCCTAGAGACAGGGGCTTGGATTGGCGAAAGCTCGTCTGGCAGCGGAGCGCCAGCTCCATCCCAAGATCCAACTAACATAGTTTTAACTGCAGCACCTTTAATCTACAACTAGTTCACTGCCTCCATACATCGTCCCCTTATCAAACGAGCTGTGTCAGGCAGAATTTTCAGGTGTTTCACCAGATACATAGTGGAACTCGGCCCATCTGTCGCCGCCATGCTGGAGACCTGAAGTTGCAATCATAGCAGCGCAATATGGATGCCCCATACTGTCGCTCTTAATCATGGAACCATTTCCGAAAAACAATTAAAAATAGAACCACTATGCTATTCCATTATTCCTAGGTGAAATATTCAAACGACCCCGCCTGCTTTGAAAATTATAATTTTTTCAAAGTAAACGCTTCTGGCCCCCAGGCCCATTTTGCGTGGGGAGGAGCCGAGAGACAGGGGCTTGGACAGGCGAAAGCTCGCCTGGCAGCGGACCGCCAGCTCCATCCCAAGATTAGGCAGTCTCAGAGGCATCCATGCATGCTGCCCCTGCTGTTTCCTGTCCATTTCGCCTCCACGACCCTCCACAGCGTCCACCAATGTCTCCATGTGCGACTTTCAACTGTCTATACCCCAGACGCTGGAGCACGAGAGGATATGCAGCACATCATCCCCTTATCAAACGAGCTGTGGCAGGCAGAATTTTCAGGTGTTTCACCAGATACATAGTGGAAACCGGCCCATCTGTCGCCACCATGCTGGCGACCTGAAGTTGCAATCATAGCAGCGCAATATGGATGCCCCATACTGTAGCTCTTAATCATGGAAGTCGTCTCCATGGCTGCCCCACATGTCGTCCCCTTATCAAACGAGCTGTGTCAGGCGCATTTTTCGGGTGTTTCACCATATATGTTATGGAACTTGGTCACTATGTCGCCACCATGCTGTGTTATCGACTAAATATACCATCAACCTTTTGTTCACAGAGGAAATCATTTCAGCGCTTCTTGCTCACCTCCTTTGGTTCCTCTCTGCCACCCATTGGTTTGAAGCCTGAGTCCATTTGGGGTATGTCGCCATGCCACTCTCTAGCCTGCCGCTGCTGCCGCTGCCTCTGCATGCCGTCTTCTATAGTGTCAGGGTCAATTATTGGATGTTTTAGATGCTATCTAGCCTCATTCGGTCACTCTGTCATGGCCATGCTGTTGCCCATAATTTTGGCATAATGGTGCGATTAAGCAGCCTCAGAGGCATCCATGCATGCTGCCCCTGCTGTTTCCTGTTCATTTCCGTGGTGTTTCCATCATTTTCTGAGGTTTCCAGGTGTTTGGCCAAGCTTCCCTGTGCAGAGCCTTGGTCCCCTTGAAAAATGCTCGAGTCTCCCATTGACTTCAATGGGGCTCGTTATTCGAGACGAGCACTCGAGCATCGGGAAAAGTTCATCTCTAATAACGAGCACCCGAGCATTTTAGTGCTCGCTCATCTCTAGTCCTTAGGTGTCAATTCAGCTTCTCCATGCCTGACTGTTCTAGTGCGGTTCGGTACTGTTCGGTACTGGTCCTCCCATGCAAGTCTCAGCATTCCTGGACTGGACTTTGTGGATGCCGCTCTGATCTCCCGCCATCACATTCCGGTGGTTCCCCCCAAGTCACCCCTGGTCATTTCTTCCGTGAGCGGACAACTTCTTTCCGATCCGGTCCCATCCGCCTTCAAGTTGGAGTCCTACATCATGAAAGACTGGTCTTCTATTTCCTGCCTCACTCCACATCTCCTCTTCTGGCTCTTCTTTGGCTTCAACTCCATGCTCCACTCCTCAATTGGAAGACTGGTGAGAGCCTGCATTGGGTCCTCAAATGCCAATCTTGATGCATGGGGGCACCACTTCCGGTCCTGACCTCTTCTGTGTCTTCCAAGTCTCTGGAGGGTCTGCCAGCTTGTTACCTGGACTTTACGGATGTTTTCTCTAAGAAACAAGTGGAGACTTTGCCACCGCGTCGTCCCTATGATTAGCCTGTGGATCTCCTTCCGGGTGCCACTCTTCCCAGAGGTCGTGTCTATCCACTTTCTGTTCCCAAGACAGCTGCCATGTCCGAATACATCATGGAAAACTTACAGAGGGGTTTCATATGCAAGTCCTCCTCTCCAGCTGGCGCAGTTTTCTTCTTTGTCACCAAGAAGGACGGCTCCTTACGTCCCAGTATAGACTATCGTGGGCTGAACAAGATCACGGTTAAAAACCGCTACCCCCTGCCATTGATTATGGAACTCTTTGATCGCCTAAGTGGTTCCAGGGTGCTCTCCAAGCTGGATTTCCCTGGTGCTTACAATCTCATCTGGATCCACAAAGGTGACGAGTGGAGGAATATTTAGTAATGCCCTTTGGACTGCTTAATGCCCCTGCTGTCTTTCAGGAATTTGTTAATGACATTTACCGGGACCTTCTCTACTGTATACTTGTGTCATGGTCTACCTGGATGACATCTTGGTGTACTCTCCAGACCTTGAATCCCACCAGACACACGTAGGTCAAGTTCTTGGTCGACTTTGTTCCAATCGTCTCTACACCAAGCTGGAAAAATGCCAGTTTAACCAGCACAGCCTTCCATTCCTGGGTTATATAATTTCCGACAGAGGCCTCCAGATGGACCCCCCGAAACTGTCTGCATTTCTTCAGTGGCCACGCCAAGAAGGCCTCCGAGCCATACAGAGGTTCCTGGGTTTTGTCGGTAAACTATTACCGACAGTTTATTCTGCTTTTTTCCACTCTGGTGTCTCCCATCGTGGCACTCACCAAGAAGGGTGCCAATCCACGTGCTTGTTCTCCTACAGTTGAAGAGGCCTTCTCCAAGTTGAATTCCACTTTTGCCTCGGCTCTAATAGATAGATAGATAGATAGATAGAATACTTTATTATCCCCACAGGGGAGATTAATTGTGTTCCAACAACACAAGCATCCACATAACAATAAAATATACAAATTACACATATACAAACAATTCAGACAATGACATTCATAGTACTCACCAGGCCTGATACGAAGAAACCTTTTCATCTTGAGGTGGATGTGTCCTCCGTAGGAGCTGGAGTGGTGCTCACCCAGAAAGGGCCCAAGGGCCAAACTTCCACATGCAGCTTCTTTTCCAAGACCCTTTCTACAGCTGAAAGGAGATTGGAGACAGAGAGCTGTTGGCCATCAAACTTGCACTGGAAGAATGGCGGTATCTTCTGGAGGGAGCTCTCCATCCCGTTAGTGTGTACACTGACCACAAGAACTTACAGTTCCTCCAGACAGCTCAGCGCCTTAATCCAAGGGAAGCCTAGTGGTCATTGTTTTTCTTTCGCTTCGACCTGCTGATCCATTTTCGTCCGGCTGACCAACTTGTTGTTGCAGCTCCGGTGGTTATTCGGCAGCTTCCTCCCGGCAAAACATATGTTAGACATGCTCTCCGGAAGAGGATTTTGTCTTGAGGATATTCTTCTTGTGTGGCTGGGCATCCTGGGGTGCAATGCGCCGTGCCCCTCATCTCCCGCTACTACTGGTGGCCAGACCTGGTCAAAGATGTTCGGGAGTTTGTGGGATCCTGCTCCTCCTGCGCCCGCAACAAAGCCTCTCGTTTCAAACCGGCTGGACTGTTACTTCCATTGCCCATACCCAGTCGCCCGTGGTCCCACGTGGTAATGGATTTTGTAACCACCTGTCTCCTCGGGCAGTACTGTCATCTGGGTGGTGATGGACCAGTTTTCAAAGATGTCCCATTTTGTTCCCCTTCCAGGTCTTCCATCTTCCCCACAACTTGCCAGTTTGTTCTTGAAGCAGATCTTATGGCTCCATGGTCTTCCGCTACACATCGTGTCCGATCGAGGAGTCCAGTTTGTGTCCAAATTCTGGCGTTCCTTGTGTCACCAGCTGCATGTCAACCTAGACTTTTCTTCTGTCTACTACCCTCAGTCGAATGGTCAAATAGAGAGGGTGAACCAGACTCTGGGCTGCTACCTCTGCCACTTCGTCTCAGCCCGTCAAGACAACTGGGCTGACCTACTACCTTGGGCTGAGTTCTCCTACAATTCCCTGGACTCGGGGTCTACTGGCTCTGCACCATTCTTTGTGGTCTATGGTCGGATTCCTAGCCCTCCTCTTCCGCTGTCCACTTCCTTTGATGTCCCTGCGGTAGAGGTTCTGGTGCAGGACCTCAAGTCTATTTGGGACCAGACCCGCCAGTCCCTTCTGCAAGCTACAGAGCGTACCAAGACCCAGGCTGATAAGAAACGTCGAGCTCCTCCTGTCTTCTCTCCTGGTGCCAAAGTATGGTTATCCTTCCAGATACATCCAGCTTAAGATACCCAGCTACAAACTTTCCTTTATCTATGCGCATCCTGAACTCCTACCATTTCTCCCTCCTGAAGCCAGTCATCTTGAAACGCTTCTCCCAGCAATCCCACACTCCTACTCCGGAGGCAGATTCCCCAGATGTCTATGAGGTTAAGGAGGTTCTGGACATGAAGATCGTGAGGGGTAAGCAGTTCTTTCTTGAAGACTGGAAGGGGTTCGGGCCTGAGGAGAGATCCTGGGAGCCCGAAGAGAGCATTTTGGATCGGATTCTCCTCCAGAGGTTTCTTGGGACCAAGAAGAAGAGGGGAAGGCTGAAGGGAGGGTAGTGTCATGGGCATGGGAACCTGCTCCCTAGGGCGCACACACGGCGGTGCTTCAAGATTTAAAGGGAATGCATTTAATCTGGCGGCTCCCATCATTCCCCGATGGATCTTCAAGCCATTCCCTGAAGAGAAAGCCCTTCTGTGTATCCTGCGTTCCTGTGTATCCTGTATATCCTGCTGTCCCGTGTGCCAGTCCTGATCTGTGTGCCAGTCCTGATCCGTGTGCCAGTCCGTTGCTGTGTTCCTGATCCTGTGTTTCCTGATGTGAGTCCTACTGTGCCTTCCTGTGCTGTTCTCCCGCTGTCTCCTGCATTACTACCTTAGCTACCACCGCGGGCTAGTCGCACCTGTGGAATGACCTGGTGGCACCCCGCCGAACCAAGACCATCCCGCTTTGCGTGGGCTCTGGTGAAGACTTAGACTATGGTACCAGGTGAGCTTTGCCAATTATTTTAGGAAATTCATCACATTTTTGGAGGGTGCTAGACATCCAGGTCAGATCCTTACAGATCATAAAAACTTTTAAATGTTTTTAAATTCTTCGCCCGTTTCAATTTTTCAGTGACCTATGTTCCCGGCACCAGGGCTTTGTCTACAAGTGTAACTCCCAATCATGAATCAGATAAACCTGAATTTGTGCTGAAAAAGGGAGTTGTGCTGGCAGCCCTGGATACTCAGTGTGAGGAGAAAAGAAAGGTATCCCAGCTCACCTCCGAGGTCACGTTTTAGAGTCGGCACGGAACCCGCCTTGTTTGCATTTTTCGATACTCCGTGTGAGTCTGATTCTGAAGGCTCGGGATGGAGCCCTAGGGGAACACTGTGGGGTAAATTGATTGTTCCCGAAATCCCTGCGGGGTCAGCTGTTACAAGAATATCATGACTCCAGATTGGCAGCCATTGGCAGAGGCTAAGAGGTTGGTATGTACGTAGATAAATGTGTGCTCTGTGCCAGATCTAAGGCCTCTCACGCTCAGACGTCAGAGTTACTGCACCCATTGCCTAGTCTGGGTAGTCCTTGGACACATTTGTCCATGGACTTCATTAGGGATCTGCCACGCTTGGAAGGTGACACAGTCATTTGAACGATTGTGAATCGATTTAGCAAAATGTGTCACCTGATTCCTTTTCCTAAATTGCCCACGGCAAAAATCTTGGCTCAGGAATTTGTTAAAAATGAGGTTCATCTGCATGATGTTCCGGAGGACATTGTCTCCGACAGAGGTTCGCAGTGTGAAGAAGCCACCGATTGCTGTCTGTCTGTCTCAGATGTCACTTGAGAGGGTGCAGAAGACTGAACCAACCACTTCACAACTGTGGCATTGGTCTGACTTTGACTAAACTACATCTTATAGAGCAGTGGTGGCGAACCTATGGCACGCGTGCCAGAGAGGGCACCCTTAGCCCTCAGTGCTGGCACACGCAACTTTGCCCCATCTATTGCCAGGTGCGGACAGGCAACATATCAGTGTCGACTGATCCCGGGTCGCCAAGCCATATGTTCTGTCTGCCCTTATGGTACCTGCTCTCTACCGAATTTACTGCAGGCTGCCCGGCGCTGCTGTGGGCTCACAGCTTGACACAGAGGTACAAGAGTTTATGCAGCAGCTCAGAGACGGTCACAGGTCAGAGGTTGTTTGAGAGGAGTCACTGACGCTGGATACTCACCTAGCGCCTGCTCTGGCTGTGAGAAGGTGAGAGGTCGAGCTTTCACATCTGCTCAATCTCCTGCTTGGCCACCGGACCCAACAATCAGCCCTGGTCCCAAATACCAGTGCTAGGGTACGGGGGAAGGCTTTGGCCCGATTGTGTATGCGTTTCTATGGAAACGCATGCAATCAGTAGCCAGGACATGGTGTCTTGCATTAAAACAATGCATTACACCGGGTTCTGGTTGCCGATCACTTGCGGATCCATAGAAACACATACGCAACCGTACCCTAGCGCTGCGCTAGTAAATACTTGTGACCGCACCCTAAAGCTACGAGCACATGAACATATGAACATGTAGCAGGACCGCAGCCTCGTCCTCAATGTACAGGAGTCACACGTACAGTATGGAACAAGTATGGAAGTTCTGAAATGCAAACAAAATTCAACGGGAGGGAATCCACCGGGTCGGAACGTATCATCTTATTGTATCATCTTATTGTATCATTTTATTGTATCATCTTATTGATTCTAAACTAAACCGTAAGTTTTCTGGATAAATTGTCGCACTGACGCTTTGCGATAAGGAAGGAGGTTCTGGGCTGCAGTTTGGGCTCTCGGTCTCCATCAATGTTATAGAGGGAGCTGAAAGGACCAGTGACTATTGACACTGAGTAAGGATCAATCCCTACAGACGTTTGCCCAATTCTTCTATTCTCCAGCATCTGTCATTGGGGGTCTCTGGAGGTCGCATTATCCCTGGGACTTCTCAGCTTCATTCTCGTCTTCTACAAAGACTATTCATTTTCTTCCATTTTCTCTTTCCTCTCTCTGATGTAATCGGGTTATTTGCAGACTCCGAGCTGATGGTAACAATTACTGACAATATTGGGAAGAGAAGTCTCCTCAGTGATATTCCCCTGCCGATACCACAAGGGGCACAGAGGCCGGAGCCGCCTATATAAGGGGGTGCTGCTCCCCCCCCCAGGAGTCTCCGGGCTCTCGCTGGATCCGAGCACAGGTAAGTGACGCTGTATCCACATCACCTGCAGCACCTAATCACATTACTGATACATTGTCATTCATACACACAACATAATACATCTCCTGGTATAGGAAATATTCTACACATTTCCTGCAGTCCTATGTAACACCACAGATAACACAGTGATATCTCTGAGTACAGATCATGTAGTAGATGTATCCTGCAGTCCTATGTAACACCACAGATAACACAGTGATATCTCTGAGTACAGATCATGTAGTAGATGTGTCCTGCAGTCCCATGTAACACCACAGATAACACAGTGATATCTCTGAGTACAGATCATGTAGTAGATGTGTCCTGCAGTCCTATGTAACAGCACAGATAACACAGTGATATCTCTGAGTACAGATCATGTAGTAGATGAGTCCTGCAGTCCTATGTAACACCACAGATAACACAGTGATATCTCTGAGTACAGATCATGTAGTAGATGTGTCCTGCAGTCCTATGTAACAGCACAGATAACACAGTGATATCTCTGAGTACAGATCATGTAGTAGATGTGTCCTGCAGTCCTATGTAACACCACAGATAACACAGTGATATCTCTGAGTACAGATCATGTAGTAGATGTGTCCTGCAGTCCTATGTAACACCACAGATAACACAGTGATATCTCTGAGTACAGATCATGTAGTAGATGTGTCCTGCAGTCCTATGTAACACCACAGATAACACAGTGATATCTCTGAGTACAGATCATGTAGTAGATGTGCCCTGCAGTCCTATGTAACACCACAGATAACACAGTGATATCTCCGAGTACAGATCATGTAGTAGATGTGTCCTGCAGTCCTATGTAACACCATTGATAACACAGTGATATCTCTGAGTACAGATCATGTAGTAGATGTGTCCTGCAGTCCTATGTAACACTACAGATAACACAGTGATATCTCTGAGTACAGATCATGTAGTAGCTGTGTCCTGCAGTCCTATGTAACACCACAGATAACACAGTGATATCTCTGAGTACAGATCATGTAGTAGATGTGTCCTGCAGTCCTATGTAACAGCACAGATAACACAGTGATATCTCTGAGTACAGATCATGTAGTAGATGTGATCTGCAGTCCTATGTAACACCACAGATAACAGTGATATCTCTGAGTACAGATCATGTAGTAGATGTGTTCTGCAGTCCTATGTAACACCACAGATAACACAGTGATATCTCTGAGTACAGGTCATGTAGTAGATGTGTCCTGCAGTCCTATGTAACACCACAGATAACACAGTGATATCTCTGAGTACAGATCATGTAGTAGATGTATCCTGCAGTCCTATGTAACACCACAGATAACACAGTGATATCTCTGAGTACAGATCATGTAGTAGATGTGTCCTGCAGTCCTATGTAACAGCACAGATAACACAGTGATATCTCTGAGTACAGATCATGTAGTAGATGATAAAAAAATCTCCTCATTGGGATGTGAACCTAGAACCTGCAGTGTCCATGAACAATGATAACACAGCGCCCCAACCCCCTGAGCTATTAGCTCTGTGATTATCAAGGATTAGAATTTTGGTAACTAACTCCCGGGCTGAGTCCTCTTCATACAAGGGTGGGGGTTGTTGCATATTGCAGCAAACCCCCACCGCTAATAACCACGGTCGTTGCTTGCACCGATCACGGCTATTAACCGGTCCGTTGCCGCCGCCATCTTTATTCTGATCGCCGCGCCCCCGAACGTCATCGGGGGCGGCGATCGGTTGCCATGGTAGCCTCGGGTCTTCTTTTGACCCGCAGCTATCTGGCTTCTGCAGATTCGTTACAATGAGCCAGTGGCTCATTGTAATGAATGAGCTTCAAAAATGCCATATATTGCAATACAGAAGTATTATACAGAAGTATTGCAGTATATGGTAGGAGCGATCTGACCATCTAGGGTTAATGTACCCTAGATGGTCTAAAAAAATAGTGAAAAAAAAAAGAAAAAAAAGTTTAAAAAAGAAAAAAATTAATAAAATATTAAAAATTCAAATCACCCCCCTTTCCCTAGAACTGATATAAAACATAACAAACAGTAAAAATCACAGACATATTAGGTATCAAAAAATTAAAACGGTTACGGCCGGCGGTGACCTCCGAGGCGGGAAATGGCGCCCAAATGTCCGAAATGCGACTTTTACACCTTTTTACATCACATAAAAAATGGAATAAAAAATGATCAATATGTCGCACAGACCTCAAAATGGTAGCAATGAAAACGTCGCCTCATTTCGCCAAAAATAACACCTCATAAAGCTCCGTGTGCCAAAGTATGAAATAGTTATTAGCTTCAGAAAATGGAAATTTTTTTTTCTTTTTTGTACACATTTGTTACATTTTTTTTAAATGTATTAAACCCCAATAAAACCTATATAAATTTGGTATCACCGCGATTGCACCGAACCAAAGAATAAAGCTGAGGTGTTATTTTGAGTGCACAGTCAAAGTCTAAAAAACTGAGCCCACAAGAACGTGCACGTGCGTTTTTTTTTTCAATTTTTCTACATTTGGATTTTTTTTTCAGCTTCGCAGTACACGGCATGTTAAAATAAATAACATTACGGGAAAGTAAAATTTGTTACGCACAAAATAAGCCCTCACACAGGTCTGTACACGGAAAAATGAAAAAGTTATGGATTTTTGAAGGTGGAGAGCGAGAAATGAGCGAAAAAAGCCTGCGTCCTTAAGGGGTTAATGCCTTGGTATAAAGGGAGGGATCTTCTCAGAAATTATTGTAATTATTGCGACTATTATTGTTATTATTATTATTATGGAGATTATTATTATTATTGAGATGATTATTATTATTTTTTATATTATTAATAATCGTCTCCATAATAATAAAAATAATAAAATTTATAATAATAATAATAATAGTCTCAATAATTACAATAATAACCTCTGAGAAGATCCCTCTCTATATATCTGCAGTAAGTCTGTGTCACAGTGTAACAGTGGCAGATAACACTTCTTAGTTACCAAAAATCCTCAGCTCTGTATCACTGGGCTTATAGCTCAGTTAGTTAAGCTCCTGTCTATGGTGCAGCGGGTCCCAGGTTTGCATCTCAGCCTGGGCAAAACTTTATTTAATTTAATTACATGAAGAGCTTGTGTCTGGGGAAGCCCTGGAGACCATATATGGACAGATCTGACCTGACCTGATGACGTGGTCTCTGCTCTCTCCGCTAAGCCCGACATTTCTCTGAAAAGGATTCCCTCCCGATGTCTGCTCTGGGGAACCCTAGGAGATGCAGTGACCATATATGGACAGATGGTGATCTGAAGCTGATGACGTGGTCCCTGCTCTCCGCTAAGCCGACACTTCTCTGAAAAGGATTCCCTGCCCGATGTCTGCTCTGGGGAACCCTAGGAGATGCCGTGACCATATATGGACAGATGCTGATCTGACCTGATGACGTGGTCCCTGCTCTCCGCTAAGCCGACACTTCTCTGAAAAGGATTCCCTGCCCGATGTCTGCTCTGGGGAACCCTAGGAGATGCAGTGACCATAAATGGATAAAGATCTGAAGCTGATGACGTGATCCCTGCTCTCCGCTAAGCCGACACTTCTCTGAAAAGGATTCCCTGCCTGATGTCTGCTCTGGGGAACCCTAGGAGATGCAGTGACCATATATGGACAGATGCTGATCAGACCTGATGACGTGGTCCCTGCTCTCCGCTAAGCCCGACACTTCTCTGAAAAGGATTCCCTGCCCGATGTCTGCTCTGGGGAACCCTAGGAGATGCAGTGACCATAAATGGATAGAGATCTGAAGCTGATGACGTGATCCCTGCTCTCCGCTAAGCCCGACACTTCTCTGAAAAGGATTCCCTGCCCGATGTCTGCTCTGGGGAACCCTAGGAGATGCAGTGACCATATATGGACAGATGCTGATCAGACCTGATGACGTGGTCCCTGCTCTCCGCTAAGCCCGACACTTCTCTGAAAAGGATTCCCTGCCCGATGTCTGCTCTGGGGAACCCTAGGAGATGCAGTGACCATAAATGGATAGAGATCTGAAGCTGATGACGTGATCCCTGCTCTCCGCTAAGCCCGACACTTCTCTGAAAAGGATTCCCTGCCCGATGTCTGCTCTGGGGAACCCTAGGAGATGCAGTGACCATATATGGACAGATCTGATGTGACCTGATGACGTGGTCCCCGCTCTCTCCGCTAAGCCGACACTTCTCTGAAAAGGATTCCCTCCCGATGTCTGCTCTGGGGAACCTTAGGAGATGCAGTGACCATATATGGACAGATGCTGATCTGACCTGATGACGCGGTCCCTGCTCTCTCCGCTAAGCCGACACTTCTCTGAAAAGGATTCCCAGCCTGATGTCTGCTCTGGGGAAGCCTAGGAGATGCAGTGACCATACATGGACAGATACTGATCTGACCTGATGACGTGGTCCCTGCTCTCCGCTAAGCCGACACTTCTCTGAAAAGGATTCCCTCCCGATGTCTGCTCTGGGGAAGCCTAGGAGATGCAGTGACCATATATGGACAGATGCTGCTCTGACCTGATGACGTGGTCGCTGCTCTCCGCTAAGCCGACACTTCTCTGAAAAGGATTCCCTGCCCGATGTCTGCTCTGGGGAACCCTAGGAGATGCAGTGACCATATATGGACAGATAGAGATCTGAGCTGATGACGTGGTCCCTGCTCTCCGCTAAGCTGACATTTCTCTGAAAAGGATTCCCTCCCGATGTCTGCTCTGAGGAACCCTAGGAGATGCAGTGACCATATATGGACAGATGCTGATCTGACCTGATGACGTGGTCCCTGCTCTCCGCTAACCCGACACTTCTCTGAAAAGGATTCCCTCCCGATGTCTGTAGAAGACATTCTTTACTATCAGTTCTGGCTTTCAAAGTATTTACTATGCGGACACAGCGCCGGGACACAGCGGGACTTGGGGGGAAAATCCGTGACAATCTCATAGCTGCCCGTGACGCGGGGCAGAGGTACGAAAAAAGGGAAAGTCCCGTCAAAATCGGGACGGTTGGGAGCTATGCCACAGATAACACAGTGATATCTGGGATATGCTTTATACTTACATGGTCTCTGTCTCTCCTATAGGCTGAGATGCTGAAGCAACTTTTTAACCCTTTGGTGTTTGTTCCCATATTGCCGGTGGGTGAAGAACCTTATGTGGCGCGGCCGGCGTGTAGCCTGGAGCCTGTTCAGGACACACCTGAGAATTATGTGAAAGCCGGAGACCTCCTCATCGGTGCCATACTGAAGATCTCTCTTCTGGGCTCTAGCAGAATAAACGACCCGGGGAAGAGAAGACCTCTCAGCGAAGATTGCACATTGTGAGTAATACATGAATAGTGATGAAATTGGCAACACTGTCTCCTATCACACATAGCCCCACATTTACTAAGTGCAGGGGAGGGGGGTGTACTCTGTGCAGGGGAGGGGGGTGTACTCTGTGCAGGGGGGGGTGTACTCTGTGCGGGGGGGGGGGTGTACTCTGTGCAGGGGGGGTGTAGTCTGTGCAAGGGGGGGGTGTACTCTGTGCAAGGGGGGGGGGGTGTACTCTGTGCAAGGGGGGGGGGTGTACTCTGTGCAGGGGGTGTGTACTCTGTGCAGGGGGTGTGTACTCTGTGCAGGGGGGTGTGTACTCTGTGCAGGGGGGGTGTACTCTGTGCAGGGGGGGGTGTACTCTGTGCAGGGGGTGTGTACTCTGTGCAGGGGGGGTGTACTCTGTGCAGGGGGGGTGTACTCTGTGCAGGGGGGGTGTACTATGTGCAGGGGATGTACTCTGTGCAGGGGGGGATGTACTCTGTGCAGGGGGGGGTGTACTCTGTGCAGGGGGGGTGTACTCTGTGCAGGGGGGGGTGTACTCTGTGCAGGGGGGGGTGTACTCTGTGCAGGGGGGGTGTACTCTGTGCAGGGGGGGTGTACTCTGTGCAGGGGGGGGTACTCTGTGCAGGGGGGGATGTACTCTGTGCAGGGGGGGTGTACTCTGTGCAGGGGGGGTGTACTCTGTGCAGGGGGGGTGTACTCTGTGCAGGGGGGGTGTACTCTGTGCAGGGGGGGTGTACTCTGTGCAGGGGGGGTGTACTCTGTGCAGGGAGGGTGTACTCTGTGCAGGGGGGGGTGTACTCTGTGCAGGGGGGTGTACTCTGTGCAAGGGGGGGTGTACTCTGTGCAGGGGGGGATGTACTCTGTGCAGGGGGGGATGTACTCTGTGCAGGGGGGGATGTACTCTGTGCAGGGGGGGTGTACTCTGTGCAGGGGGGATGTACTCTGTGCAGGGGGGGTGTACTCTGTGCAAGGGGGGGGTGTACTCTGTGCAGGGGGGGGTGTACTCTGTGCAGGGGGGGTGTACTCTGTGCAGGGGGGGGGTGTACTCTGTGCAGGGGGGGTGTACTCTGTGCAGGGGGGGTGTACTCTGTGCAGGGAGGGTGTACTCTGTGCAGGGGGGGGTGTACTCTGTGCAGGGGGGTGTACTCTGTGCAAGGGGGGGTGTACTCTGTGCAGGGGGGGTGTACTCTGTGCAGGGGGGGATGTACTCTGTGCAGGGGGGGATGTACTCTGTGCAGGGGGGGATGTACTCTGTGCAGGGGGGGTGTACTCTGTGCAGGGGGGGATGTACTCTGTGCAGGGGGGGTGTACTCTGTGCAGGGGGGGTGTACTCTATGCAGGGGGGGGGTGTACTCTGTGCAGGGGGGGTGTACTCTGTGCAGGGGGGGTGTACTCTGTGCAGGGGGGGGGTGTACTCTGTGCGGGGGGGTGTACTCTGTGCAAGGGGGGGTGTACTCTGTGCAGGGGGGGGTGTACTCTGTGCAGGGGGGGGTGTACTCTGTGCAGGGGGGGGGTGTACTCTGTGCAGGGGGGGGTGTACTCTGTGCAGGGGGGGGTGTACTATGTGCAGGGGATGTACTATGTGCAGGGGGTGTACTCTGTGCAGGGGGTGTACTCTGTGCAGGGGGGTGTACTCTGTGCAGGGGGGTGTACTCTGCAGGGGGGTGTACTCTGTGCATGGGGGTGTGCTCTGCAGGGTGTGTACTCTGTGCAGGGGGTGTGTACTATGTGCAGGGTGTGTGCTATGTGCAGGGTGTGTACTATGTGCAGGGTGTGTACTATGTGCAGGGTGTGTACTATGTGCAGGGTTTGTACTATGTGCAGGGTGTACTATGTGCAGGGTGTACTATGTGCAGGGTGTACTATGTGCAGGGGGTGTACTATGTGCAGGGGGTGTACTATGTGCAGGGGGTGTACTATGTGCAGGGGGTGTACTATGTGCAGGGGGTGTACTATGTGCAGGGGGTGTACTATGTGCAGGGGGTGTACTATGTGCAGGGGGTGTACTCTGTGCAGGGGGTGTACTCTGTGCAGGGGGTGTACTATGTACAGGGGGTGTACTATAAATGTGGCCAATGAGTCCGCACCACCGGACAACAGAAGTGTCACATCCCCTATCCCTGAGTGTCCTGTACATGGTCACCGGTGTCACATACATTACAAGGAGAACGGTGCCGCAATGTATCACTGTCTGCCTATAGAGGGCGATACGCTGGCTGCTGCCTGATCCTCGCACTCTGAATGCAGGGGGAGGAGTCAACCTCAGCAGAAGATAGTGATTGGCTACTGTCAATGTATTTGGTGGTCAGGACCGAAATCTCTGGGGACTTCCCTCCTTCTGAGTGACATAATGATAATCGTTATTTCTATATCGCCATCATATTCCGTAGCTTTACACATCAGAGAGGGCAAATACAGATATAATAAAACATTACTGAGTAATAACAATCATAGGAGGGAGGGGCCTGATCACAAGAGTTTACAGTCTAAGGCTACATTCTGTACCGTAGTACGGCGGGCATACATGGGCGCTGCGGAGAGGAGCAGGGGATGAGCGTTACTCACCCCCGCCCCTCTCCATAGGAACATACAGCGCACGCCGCCGTGTCACGTAGAAAGATAGGACATGTCCTATCTTTCTACAGGCTACGGAGCAGTACGGTGCCGAATGTGTGCTGCACCGTACCGCTCCCATACAGGGCCTTGAGCCCATAGAAGTGTATGGGGGACGTATATCAGCCGTATATACGTCCCCCATACGTGTGTGTGTGAATGAAGCCTAAGATAGATAAATCACCGGGGCCAGATGGCATACACCCCCGGGTTCTGCATGAACTATGTACCGTGCTAGACAGACCGTTATTTTTAATATTTGAAGATTCACTGAGGACTGGTTATGTTCCACAGGACTGCCACATAGCAAATGTGGTACCAATATACAAAAAAGGCTCAAATAGCGATCCTGGAAACTACAGACCCGTGAGTCTAACTGCTGTGGTGGGGAAAATATTTGAGGGGTTTGCTAGAGATGCTATCCTGGAGTATCTTACTGTGCACAACCTTATAACCCAGCGTCAGCATGGGTTTATGAGAGATCGCTCCTGTCAGACTAATCTGATTGGTTTCTACGAGGAGGTAAGTTCCAGACTGGATCTGGGGGACGCTGTGGATGTTGTATATCTGGACTTTTTAAAGGCATTTGACACCGTGCCGCATAAAAGGTTGGTATATAAAATGAGACTGCTGGGAATAGGAGAAAATCTGTGTATTTGGGTAAGTTATTGGCTTAGTGATAGAAAACAGAGGGTGGTCATTAATGGCACATTCTCAGATTGGGTTGATGTTACCAGTGGAGTGCCACAGGGGTCAGTATTGGGGCCACTTCTTTTTAATATTTTTATTAATGACCTTGTAGTGGGTTTACACAGTCAAGTTTCAATATTTGCAGATGATACTAAGCTGTGTAAAGTAATAAATACTGAGCTCGATAGTTTAGCATTACAGAGGGATTTGTGGAAGCTTGAGGGATGGGCAGAGAAATGGTTGATGAGATTTAATGTAGATAAATGTAAAGTTATGCACTTGGGCCATGGAAACAAAAAGTATAATTATGTTCTAAACGGTCAATTACTTGGTAAAACTGGAGCTGAAAAGGACTTGGGGGTATTGGTGGATGGTAAACTTAATTTTAGTGACCAGAGCCAGGCGGCTGCTGCTAAAGCAAATAAAATTATGGGATGTATCAGGAGAAGAATAGATTCTCATGATAGAGACATTGGGGCATATTTATCAGGACCTCTGCCCACCGCCACTGGCGCAGAGGCCCTGTAATAATCGCAAATGCTAGCTTATTGCTAGCTTTTGCGATTATTTTCCCCAATCCGCCACCTTCACGCCAGGGGGCGCGAAGGGGGGGGGGTGGCCGGCCGAGCGGGGGGCGCGGCCGGACGGGAGTGGGCCGGCGCGGGGCGTTACCTGGTGCATGTGCCGGCGACTTTTCATACGTGAAAAGTCGCCGGCTGCGTTTCTTTCTACGCCAGGCCCTGCCTGCCGTAGGATAAATGCTGTGCTACTGGCAGCCCGATACATCAAGAGGCAGAAGCCATATCCCCCATTGGGGCAGATTTACTTACGATTCACTAACATGTTCCTGCATGTGTCGCTTCTGCCCGTCGGAGATCACCTGCTTCTTCCTGGTGCATGTGAGTGCTTGATCTTGCTACACAAATCCTTTTGTAGATTACGCGGTTTGTCCAAATTCGTCAGATTGTCCGACGGCCACGCCCCCGGATTTCTGCTGCGTGCAAGCCGGCGCCGATGCACCAAAATCTGATCGCTTGTACCAAAATCCTGGGGCAATTCGGCGCAAAATGGAAATATTCGGGAAACTCGTCGAAAGTGCTGCGTTCGGACCCTTAGTAAATGAGCCCCATAGTTTTGCCCTTATACAAATCCCTGGTCAGACCACACATGGAATATTGGGGCACATTTACTAAGGGTCCGAATGGCGCATTTGCGTCGTGTTTCCTGACCATTTCTGATTTGTGCCGCGTTTAAGTGGGGTTTTTGGTGCAATCCGATTGGATTTTGGCGCAATCGCTTCGACTAGCATGCAACACAAATCGGGGGGTGTGGCCGTCAGACAACCAAAAGAAGTCGGACAAACCGCGGAATTTAAAAATTAAATTGTGTCGCAAGCCATGCACTTACATACACCGGGAAGAAGAAGATGAACTCCGGCGAAACATGCAGGATATCGGGTGCACGATCTTGAAGAATCGCGCCGGACTTCATCATTGTCAGAGAACGCACCTCGGGGATCGCGCAGGACCAGGTTAGTAAATCTGCCCCATTGTGTACAGTTTTGGGCACCAGTGTATAAAAAGGACATAGTAGAGCTGGAACGGGTGCAGAGGAGAGCAACCAAAATTATAAGGAGAATGGGGGCACTAGAATACGAGGACAGATTACAGAATTTGGGATTATTCAGTTTAGGAAAAAGATGATTGAGGGGAGACCTCATTACAATGCACAAATACCTGAACGGACAGTACCAGGATCTCTCCAAAGATCTGCTTATACCTAGGCCTGTGACCAGGACAAGGGGGCATCCTCTACACCTAGAGGAGAGGAGATTCTACCATCACCATACACAGGGGACATCCACTACACCTAGAGGAGAGGGGGCTCTACCATCACCATAGACAGGGGACATCCACTACACCTAGAGGAGAGGAGGTTCTACCATCACCATAGACAGGAGGCATCCTCTACACCTAGAGGAGAGGAGGTTCTACCATCACCATAGACAGGGGACATCCTCTACACCTAGAGGAGAGGAGGTTCTACCACCACCATAGACAGGGGGCATCCTCTACACCTAGAGGAGAGGAGGCTCTACCATCACCATAGACAGGGGGTATCCTCTACACCTAGAGGAGAGGAGGTTCTACCATCACCATAGACAGGGGGCATCCTTTACACCTAGAGGAGAGGTGGTTCTACCATCACAATAGACAGGGGGCATCCTCTACACCTAGAGGAGAGGAGGCTCTACCATCACCATAGACAGGGGGCATCCTCTACACCTAGAGGAGAGGAGATTCTACCATCAACATAGACAGGGGACATCCACTACACCTAGAGGAGAGGAGGTTCTACCATCACCATAGACAGGGGGCATCCTCTACACCTAGAGGAGAGGAGGTTCTACCATCACCATAGACAGGAGGCATCCTCTACACCTAGAGGAGAGGAGGTTCTACCATCACCATAGACAGGGGACATCCTCTACACCTAGAGGAGAGGAGGTTCTACCACCACCATAGACAGGGGGCATCCTCTACACCTAGAGGAGAGGAGGCTCTACCATCACCATAGACAGGGGGTATCCTCTACACCTAGAGGAGAGGAGGTTCTACCATCACCATAGACAGGGGGCATCCTTTACACCTAGAGGAGAGGTGGTTCTACCATCACAATAGACAGGGGGCATCCTCTACACCTAGAGGAGAGGAGGCTCTACCATCACCATAGACAGGGACATCCTCTACACCTAGAGGAGAGGAGATTCTACCATCACCATAGACAGGGAACATTCTCTACACCTAGAGGAGAGGAGGTTCTACCATCACCATAGACAGGGGACTTCCTCTACACCTAGAGGAGAGGAGGTCCTACCATCACCATAGACAGGGGGCATCCTCTACACCTAGAGGAGAGGAGATTCTACCATCAACATAGACAGGGGACATCCACTACACCTAGAGGAGAGGAGGTTCTACCATCACCATAGACAGGGGGCATCCTCTACACCTAGAGGAGAGGAGGTTCTACCATCACCATAGACAGGGGGCATCCTCTACACCTAGAGGAGAGGAGGTTCTATCATCACCATAGACAGGGGGCATCCTCTACACCTAGAGGAGAGGAGGTTCTACCATCACCATAGACAGGGGGCATCCTCTACACCTAGAGGAGAGGAGATTCTACCATCACCATAGACAGGGGGCATCCTCTACACCTAGAGGAGAGGAGGATCTACCATCACTATAGACTGGAGGTATCCTCTACACCTAGAGGAGAGGAGGTTCTACGATCACCATAGACAGCGGGCATCCTCTACACCTAGAGGAGCGGAGGTTCTACCATCATCATAGACAGGGGGCATCCTCTACACCTAGAGGAGAGGAGATTCTACCATCACCATAGACAGGAGGCATCATCTACAACTAGAGGAGAGGGGGCTCTACCATCACCATAGACAGGGGGCATCCTCTACACCTAGAGGAGAGGAGGTTCTACCATCACCATTGACAGGGGGCATCCTCTACACCTAGAGGAGAGGAGATTCTACCATCACCATAGACAGGGGGCATCCTCTACACCTAGAGGAGAGGAGATTCTACCATCACCATAGACAGGGGGTATCCTCTACACCTAGAGGAGAGGAGGATCTACCATCACTATAGACTGGAGGTATCCTCTACACCTAGAGGAGAGGAGATTCTACCATCACCATAGATAGGGGACATCCTCTACACCTAGAGGAGAGGAGGATCTACCATCACTATAGACTGGAGGTATCCTCTACACCTAGAGGAGAGGAGGTTCTACCATCACCATAGACAGGGGGCATCCTCTACACCTAGAGGAGAGGAGGTTCTACCATCATCATAGACAGGGGGCATCCTCTACACCTACAGGAGAGGAGGTTCTACCATAACCATAGACAGCGGGCATCCTCTACACCTAGAGGAGAGGAGGTTCTACCATCACCATAGACAGGGGTCATCCTCCACACCTAGAGGAGAGGCAGGTCTACAATCACCATAGACAGGGGGCATCCTCTACACCCAGAGGAGAGGAGGTTCTACCATCACCATAGACAGAGGGCATACTCTACACCAAGAGGAAAGGAGGTTCTACCATCACCATAGACAGAGGGCATCCTCTACACCTAGAGGAGAGGAGGTTCTACCATCACCATTGACAGGGACATCCTCTACACCTAGAGGAGAGGTGGTTCTACCATCACCATAGACAGGGGGATCCTCTACACCTAGAGGAAAGGAGGTTCTACCATCACCATAGACAGAGGGCATCCTCTACACCTAGAGGAGAGGTGGTTCTACCATCACCATAGACAGGGGGATCCTCTACACCTAGAGGAGAGGAGGTTCTACCATCACCATAGACAGGGATCATACTCCACACTAAGAGGAGAGGCAATTCTACCATCACCATAGACAGAGGGCATACTCTACACATAGAGGAAAGGGGGTACTAGCATCACCATAGACAGGGAGCATCCTCTGCACCTAGAGGATAGGCGATTCTACCATCACAATAGACATGGGGCATCCTCTACACCTAGAGGAGAGGAGGTTCTACCATCACCATAGACAGGGGGCATCCTCTACACCTAGAGGAGAGGAGGTTCTACCATCACCATAGACAGGGGGCATCCTCTACACCTAGAGGAGAGGAGGTTCTATCATCACCATAGACAGGGGGCATCCTCTACACCTAGAGGAGAGGAGGTTCTACCATCACCATAGACAGGGGGCATCCTCTACACCTAGAGGAGAGGAGATTCTACCATCACCATAGACAGGGGGCATCCTCTACACCTAGAGGAGAGGAGGATCTACCATCACTATAGACTGGAGGTATCCTCTACACCTAGAGGAGAGGAGGTTCTACGATCACCATAGACAGCGGGCATCCTCTACACCTAGAGGAGCGGAGGTTCTACCATCATCATAGACAGGGGGCATCCTCTACACCTAGAGGAGAGGAGATTCTACCATCACCATAGACAGGAAGCATCATCTACAACTAGAGGAGAGGGGGCTCTACCATCACCATAGACAGGGGGCATCCTCTACACCTAGAGGAGAGGAGGTTCTACCATCACCATTGACAGGGGGCATCCTCTACACCTAGAGGAGAGGAGATTCTACCATCACCATAGACAGGGGGCATCCTCTACACCTAGAGGAGAGGAGATTCTACCATCACCATAGACAGGGGGTATCCTCTACACCTAGAGGAGAGGAGGATCTACCATCACTATAGACTGGAGGTATCCTCTACACCTAGAGGAGAGGAGATTCTACCATCACCATAGATAGGGGACATCCTCTACACCTAGAGGAGAGGAGGATCTACCATCACTATAGACTGGAGGTATCCTCTACACCTAGAGGAGAGGAGGTTCTACCATCACCATAGACAGGGGGCATCCTCTACACCTAGAGGAGAGGAGGTTCTACCATCATCATAGACAGGGGGCATCCTCTACACCTACAGGAGAGGAGGTTCTACCATAACCATAGACAGCGGGCATCCTCTACACCTAGAGGAGAGGAGGTTCTACCATCACCATAGACAGGGGTCATCCTCCACACCTAGAGGAGAGGCAGGTCTACAATCACCATAGACAGGGGGCATCCTCTACACCCAGAGGAGAGGAGGTTCTACCATCACCATAGACAGAGGGCATACTCTACACCAAGAGGAAAGGAGGTTCTACCATCACCATAGACAGAGGGCATCCTCTACACCTAGAGGAGAGGAGGTTCTACCATCACCATTGACAGGGACATCCTCTACACCTAGAGGAGAGGTGGTTCTACCATCACCATAGACAGGGGGATCCTCTACACCTAGAGGAAAGGAGGTTCTACCATCACCATAGACAGAGGGCATCCTCTACACCTAGAGGAGAGGTGGTTCTACCATCACCATAGACAGGGGGATCCTCTACACCTAGAGGAGAGGAGGTTCTACCATCACCATAGACAGGGATCATACTCCACACTAAGAGGAGAGGCAATTCTACCATCACCATAGACAGAGGGCATACTCTACACATAGAGGAAAGGGGGTACTAGCATCACCATAGACAGGGAGCATCCTCTGCACCTAGAGGATAGGCGATTCTACCATCACAATAGACATGGGGCATCCTCTACACCTAGAGGAGAGGAGGTTCTACCATCACCATAGACAGGGGGCATCCTCTACACCTAGAGGAGAGGAGGTTCTACCATCACCATAGACAGGGGGCATCCTCTGCACCTAGAGGAGAGGAAGTTCTACCATCACCATAGACAGGGGGCATCCTCTACACCGAGAGGAGAGGCGATTCTACCATCACCATAAACAGAGGGCATCCTCTAAACCTAGAGTAGAGGAGGTTCTACCATTACCATAGACAGGGTGCATCCTCTACACATAGAGGAGAGGCGATTCTACCATCACCATAGACAGGGGGCATCCTCTACACCTAGAGGAGAGGCGATTCTACCATCACCATAGACAGAGGGCATCCTCTATACCTAGACAAGAGGAGGTTCTACCATCACCATAGATAGGGGGAATCCTCTACACCTAGAGGAGAGGAGGTTCTACCATCACCATTGACAGGAGGCATCCTCTACACCTAGAGGAGAGGAGGCTCTACCATCACCATAGACAGGGGCCATCCTCTACACCTAGAGGAGAGGAGGTTCTATTATCACCATAGACAGGGGGCATCCTCTACACCTAGAGGAGAGGAGGTTCTATCATCACCATAGACAGGGGGCATCCTCTACACCTAGAGAAGAGGAGGTTCTATCATCACCATAGAAAGGAGGCATCCTCTACACCTCAAGGAGAGGAGGTTCTACCATCACCATAGACAGGGGGCATCCTCTACACCTAGAGGAGAGGAGGTTCTACCAGCACCATAGACAGGGGGCATCCTCTACACCTAGATGAGAGGAGGTTCTATCATCACCATAGACAGGGGGGAACCTCTACACCTCAAGGAGAGGAGGTTCTACCATCACCATAGACAGGGGGCATCCTCTATACCTAGAGGAGAGGAGGTTCTATCATCACCATAGACAGGGGGCATCCTCTACACCTCAAAGGGAGGAGCTTCTACCAGCACCATAGACAGGGGGCATCCTCTACACCTAGAGGAGAGAAGGTTCTGCCATCAGCATAGACAAGGGGCATCCTCTACACCTAGAGGAGAGGAGGTTCTACCATCACCATAGACAGGGGATATCCTCTACACCTAGAGAAGAGGAGGTTCTACCATCACCATAAACAGGGGGCATCCTCTACACCTAGAAGAGAGGCGATTCTATCAGCACCACAGACAGGGGAATCCTCTACACCTAGAGAAGAGGAGGTTCTACCATCGCCATAGACAGGGGGCATCCTCTACACCTAGAGGAGAGGAGGTTCTGCCATCAGCATAGACAAGGGGCATCCTCTACACCTAGAGGAGAGGAGGTTACACCTAGAGGAGAGGAGGTTCTACCATCACCATAGACAGGGTACATCCTCTACACCTAGAGAAGAGGAGGTTCTACCATCATCATAGACAGGGGGCATCCTCTACACCTAGAGAAGAGGGGGTTCTACCATCACCATAGACGGGGGGCATCCTCTACACCTAGAAGAGAAGAGATTCTATCAGCACCACAGAGAGGGGCGTCCTCTACACCTAGGTGAGAGGAGGTTCTACCATCGCCATAGACAGGGGGTATCCTCTACACTTAGAGGAGAGGAGGTTCTACCATCGCCATAGACAGGGGGGCACCCTCTACGCCTAGAGGAGAGGAGGGTCTATCATCACTTTAGACAAGAGACATCCTCTACACCTAGAGGAGAGGAGGTTCTACCATCACAATAGACAGGGGGCAACCTTTTACACCTAGGAGAGGCGGTTCTACCATCACAATAGTCAGGGGCACCCTCTACACCTAGTGGAGAGGAGGTTCTACCATCACCATAGACAGGTGGCATCCTCTACACCTAGAGGAGAGGATGTTCTACCATCACCATAGACAGGTGGCATCCTCTACACCTAGAGGAGAGGATGTTCTACCATCACTATAAACAGGGGGCATCCTCTACACCTAGAGGAGAGGAGGTTCTACCAGCAACATAGACAGGGGTCATCCTCTACTCCAAGAGGAGAGGGGGTTCTACCAGCACCATAGACAGGGGGCATCCTCTACACCAAGAGGAGAGGCGATTCTATCAGCACCACAGACAGGGGCATCTGCTACATCTAGAGGAGCGGAGGTTCCACCATCACCATAGACAGGGGGCATCCTCTACAGCTAGAGGGGAGGCGGTTCTATCAGCACCACAGACAGGGGCATCCTCTACATCTAGAGGAGAGGAGGTTCCACCATCACCATAGACAGGGGGCATCCTCTACAGCTAGAGGAGAGGAGGTTTCACCATCACCATAGACAGGGGGCATCCTCTACAGCTAGAGGAGAGGAGGTTCCACCATCACCATAGACAGGGGGCATCCTCTACAGCTAGAGGAGAGGAGGTTCCACCATCACCATAGACAGGGGGCATCCTCTACAGCTAGAGGAGAGGCGGTTCTATCAGCACCACAGACAGGGGGCATCCTCTACATCTAGAGAAGAGGAGGTTCTATCATCACCATAGACAGGGGGCATCCTCTACCCCTAGAAGAGAGGCAGCTCTACCATCACCATAGACAGGGGCATCCTCTACACCTAGAGGAGAGGAGGTTCTACCATCACCATAGACAGGGGCATCCTCTACACCTAGAGGAGAGGCAGCTCTACCATCACCATAGACAGGGGCATCCTCTACACCTAGAGGAGAGGAGGTTCTACCATCACCACAGACAGGGGGCATCCTCTACACCAGTGTTCCCCAACCACCGGTCCGTGGCCCAAAACCGGGCCGTGGAACGCCTGGTTCCGGACCGTGGCCAACCTCAGTAAAAGAAAAAAAAAAAATTTTTTTTAATGATATATATACAATCACCTTTGGCGTTCCCCTGCAGCAGTCTTCTCTTCCTATACTAAATTTCCATAACAATGCACTGCTCTATTGGCGACAAGCATCATGATGTCATCACATCATATCTGCCAACAATAGATCCATGCATCAATGCGGAAGAGAAGTGAAGGAAAAGAAGACTGCTGCAGGGTAATGAGGAAGGACTGGACGACTGGAAAGGGGGGTATTAGAATCAGAGGAAGGGGGCAGCTAAAGGAAAGGGGACATGGGAGGAAGGCATGGGAAAGAAAACTTTGGAGGGGGTACGCTACAGGAAATGGGACAATGAAAGCAGGGGGTTCTTCTTCAGGAAATGGGACAACTTAAGCTAGCCACACAGGGAGTTATGGTAGGGCATGCAAACATACACCAGACCGCATCCCCCTACCCACCGGTCCCTGGAGAAAATATATGTTTACAGCCGGTCCCTGGGCAAAAAAGGTTGGGGACCACTGCTCTACACCTAGAGGAGAGGAGGTTTTACCATCACCATAGACAAGGGGTATCCTCTACACCTAGAGGAGAGGTGGTTCTACCATCACCATAGACAGGGGGCATCCTCTACACCTAGAGGAGAGGAGATTCTACAATCACCATAGACAGGAGGCATCCTCTACACCTAGAGGAGAGGAGGTTCTACCTTCACCATAGACAGGGGGCATCCTCTACACCTAGAGGAGAGGGGGTTCTACCATCACCATAGACAGGGGGCATCCTCTACACCTAGAGGAAAGGAGGTACTACCATCACCATAGACAGGGGCATCCTCTACACCTAGAGGAGAGGAGGTTCTACCATCACCATAGATAGGGGACATCCTCTACACCTAGAGGAGAGGAGGTTCTACCATCACCATAGACAAGGGGTATCCTCTACACCTAGAGGAGAGGAGGTTCTATCATCACCATAGACAGGGAGCATCCTCTACACATAGAGGAGAGGTGGTTCTATCATCACCATAGACAGGGAGCATCCTCTACACCTACAGGAGAGGAGGTGCTACCATCACCATAGACAGGGAGCATCCTCTACACCTAGAGGAGAGGAGGTGCTACCATCACCATAGACAGGAAGCATCCTCTACACCTAGAGGAGAGGAGGTTCTACCAGCACCATAGACAGGGAGCATCCTCTACACCTAGAGGAGAGGATATTCTACAATCACCATAGACAAGAGGCATCCTCTACACCTAGAGGAGAGGAGGTTCTACCTTCACCATAGACAGGGGGCATCCTCTACACCTAGAGGAGAGGTGGTTCTACCATCACCATAGACAGGGGGCATCCTCTACACCTAGAGGAGAGGAGATTCTACAATCACCATAGACAGGAGGCATCCTCTACACCTAGAGGAGAGGTGGTTCTACCATCACCATAGACAGGGGGCATCCTCTACACCTAGAGGAGAGGAGATTCTACAATCACCATAGACAGGAGGCATCCTCTACACCTAGAGGAGAGGAGGTTCTACCTTCACCATAGACAGGGGGCATCCTCTACACCTAGAGGAGAGGGGGTTCTACCATCACCATAGACAGGGGGCATCCTCTACACCTAGAGGAGAGGAGGTTCTACCATCACCATAGACATGGACATCCTCTACACCTAGAGGAGAAGAGAATCTACCATCACCATAGACAGGGACATCCTCTACACCTAGAGGAGAGGAGGTTCTACCATCACAATAGACAGGGGGCATCCTCTATACCTAGAGGAGAGGAGGTTCTACCATCACCATAGACAGGAAGCATCCTCTACACCTAGAGGAGAGGAGGTTCTACCATCACCATAGACAGGGAGCATCCTCTACACCTAGAGGAGAGGAGATTCTACCATCACCATAGACAGGGGGCATCCTCTACACCTAGAGGAGAGGAGATTCTACAATCACCATAGACAGGAGGCATCCTCTACACCTGGAGGAGAGGAGGTTCTACCTTCACCATAGACAGGGGGCATCCTCTACACCTAGAGGAGAGGGGGTTCTACCATCACCATAGACAGGAGGCATCCTCTACACCTAGAGGAGAGGAGGTTCTACCTTCACCATAGACAGGGGGCATCCTCTACACCTAGAGGAGAGGAGGTTCTACCATCACCACAGACAGGGGGCATCCTCTACACCTAGAGGAGAGGAGGTTCTACCATCACCATAGATAGGGGGGCATCCTCTACACCTAGAGGAGAGGAGGTTCTACCATCACCATAGATAGGGGGGCATCCTCTACACCTAGAGGAGAGGAGGTTCTACCATCACCATAGATAGGGGGGCATCCTCTACACCTAGAGGAGAGGAGGTTCTACCATCACCATAGATAGGGGGGCATCCTCTACACCTAGAGGAGAGGAGGTTCTACCATCACCATAGACAGGGGGCATCCTCTACACCTAGAGGAGAAGAGGTTCTACCATCTCCATAGACAGGGGGCATCCTCTACACCTAGAGGAGAGGAGGTTCTACCATCACCATAGACAGGGGGCATCCTCTACACCTAGAGGAGAGGAGGTTCTACCATCACCATAGACAGGGGGGCATCCTTTACACCTAGAGGAGAGGAGGTTCAACCATCACCACATACAGGGGGCATCCTCTACACCTAGAGGAGAGGAGGTTCTACCATCACCATAGACAGGGGGCATCCTCTACACCTAGAGGAGAGGAGGTTCTACCATCACCATAGAAAGGGGGGCATCCTCTACACCTAGAGGAGAGGAGGTTCAACCATCACCACATACAGGGGGCATCCTCTATACCTAGAGGAGAGGAGGTTCTACCATCACCAAAGACAGGGGGCATCCTCTACACTTAGAGGAGAGGATGTTCTACCATCACCATAGACAGGGGGCATCCTCTACACCTAGAGAAGAGGAGGTTCTACCATCACCATAGACAGGGGCATCCTCTACACCTAGAGGAGAGGAGGTTCCACCATCACCATAGACTGGGGCATCCTCTACACCTAGAGGAGAGGAGGTTCTACCATCACCACATACAGGGGGCATCCTCTACACCTAGAGGAGAGGAGGTTCTACCATCACCACAGACAGGGGGCATCAACTACACCTAGAGGAGAGGAGGTTCTACCATCACCATAGACAGGGGCACCCTCTATTCCTAGAGGAGAGGAGATTCTACCATCACCATAGACAGGGGGCATCCTCTACACCTAGAGAAGAGGAGGTTCTACCATCACCATAGACAGGGGGCATCCTCTACACCTAGAGGAGAGGAGGTTCTACCATCACCATAGATAGGGGGGCATCCTCTACACCTAGAGGAGAGGAGGTTCAACCATCACCACATACAGGGGGCATCCTCTACACCTAGAGGAGAGGAGGTTCTACCATCACCATAGACAGGGGGCATCCTCTACACCTAGAGGAGAGGAGGTTCTACCATCACCATAGATAGGGGGGCATCCTCTACACCTAGAGGAGAGGAGGTTCAACCATCACCACATACAGGGGGCATCCTCTACACCTAGACGAGAGGAGGTTCTACCATCACCATAGACAGGGGGCATCCTCTACACTTAGAGGAGAGGATGTTCTACCATCACCATAGACAGGGGGCATCCTCTACACCTAGAGAAGAGGAGGTTCTACCATCACCATAGACAGGGGCATCCTCTACACCTAGAGGAGAGGAGGTTCCACCATCACCATAGACTGGGGCATCCTCTACACCTAGAGGAGAGGAGGTTCTACGATCACCACATACAGGGGGCATCCTCTACACCTAGAGGAGAGGATGTTCTACCATCACCACAGACAGGGGGCATCCTCTACACCTAGAGGAGAGGAGGTTCTACCATCACCATAGACAGGGGGCACCCTCTATTTCTAGAGGAGAGGAGATTCTACCATCACCATAGACAGGGGGCATCCTCTACACCTAGAGAAGAGGGGATTCTACCATCACCATAGACAGGGGGCATCCTCTACACCTAGAGGAGAGGAGGTTCTACCATCACCACATACAGGGGGCAGCTTCTACACCTAGAGAAGAGGAGGTTCTACCATCACCATAGACAGGGGGCATCCTCTACACCTAGAGGAGAGGAGGTTCTACCATCACCATAGACAGGGGCATCCTCTACACCTAGAGGAGAGGAGGTTCTACCATCACCATAGACAGGGGCATCCTCTACACCTAGAGGAGAGGAGGTTCTACCATCACCATAGACAGGGGACATCCACTACACCTAGAGGAGAGGAGGTTCTACCATCACCATAGACAGGGGGCATCCTCTACACCTAGAGGAGAGGAGGTTCTACCATCACCATAGACAGGGGGCATCCTCTACACCTAGAGGAGAGGAGGTTCTACCATCATCATAGACAGGGGGCATCCTCTACACCTAGAGGAGAGGAGGTTCTACCATCACTATAGACAGGGGGCATCCTCTACATCTAGAGGAGAGGAGGTTCTACCATCACCATAGACAGGGATTTCCTTACTGTAAGCGCAGTGACACTATGGAACTTTTTGACATCTGAGATCCACCAAGAGACCATCTCGTTTTTGGACCTGTGGATCAGCAAGTCTACATCTGTGAGACTGGTCCCGAAGATATACAGAAAAACCACAGCCAATAATTCCTTACTTGTTTGGAACAGCTGGCATCCCAAGCCATTGAAAAAAAGGAATACCTAAGGGGCAATTTCGCCATGCCAGAAGAAATTGCTCGGATATGGTGGAATATCTGTCGGCAGCCTCAGATTTAAAGGGGTATTCTCATCTGGGGCACTCACATTAAGTTTGATAAATCTGCCATATATAAACATTTCTTCAATTAGATGTTATTAAAAAAAATGTTCCTGTGTGAAGATAATTTCTCATAAATGTATTAATATGGTTCCTTAGAAACGAGATGGCTTCCTCGGATACGGCCACCTCTACTGGAGACATTGCACAAATAAACAAAAAGTTTTTGTAAATGAAATGTCCGGGAGTTACTGCATAACACCACAGCCGTCCTGTGGTAATGATGGCTGAATCCAGGAGGTCAGGCAGGACTCAATAGTGCATGTCTGGCCACGGCTACCAGAGTGGGACGTGGTCGTAACCGAGGAAGCCATCTCGTTTCTAAGGGACAACATGGCTGTTTATGAGAAATTATCTTCACACAGGAACATTTTTTTTAATAACATCCAATTGAAGAAGTTTTTGTGTATGGAAGATTAGTGAAACTGAATGTGAATGCCCAGACGAGAATACCCCTTTAAGATCTAGATTCCAGGCAAGAGGGTATCCAGACGCAGTACTTAAAGAGGCGCATCACTATGCAATAATGAGCAATAGGGATACCCTCTTGAGTCCAAAAAATAAACAGGAATCAGAGGCCAATGTACGGATCAAAGGGACCTATGATTCGCACCATCAACAAATAAGGGACATTTTGGCAACCCAATGGAAAATTTTGAAGTTAGATCCAGATGTGGGTGATCAGATTGGGGACTTTCCACAGATCCCATATAGTAGAGGTCAAAATATCCGGGACAAATTGGTTCATAGTCATCTTACGCCCATCAGACATGAAACATGGCTCCCTAAGCCCCCACTTGGCACGCATAAATGCGGTTCCTGCAAAGCATGTAGCTTTATAACAACAGGCAGATAGATCAGTGACCAGCTCCGTGACCACCTCCGTGATGCATAGTCTTTTCAAAAAGTGGCAGTTTATTAACTGCAGAAGCTCTGGCGTCATCTACCTGCTCGCTTGTCAATGCGGGATTCAATATGTGGGGAAAACATCCAGGGAATTTCGTGTGCATATCAGGGAACATGTCAGGGACATCAAAAATGGTAATGACACCACCATTGCCTGACATGTATGGGAGAACCATGATGGAGTTCCACGGGGTGGAATTAGTGACACCTCTGGCACGAGGGGGTGACCTGGATCGCCTTTTACTCCAGCGCGAGGCCAGATGGATATGTGTTCTAATGACTGAAAAACTGCAGGGTTTGAATGACCCAATTAGTTATGCCTGTTTTTTATAGGTAACGTTATGATTCTGCTGTCCATGTTTAAATCTACATGAATAAGAAATAAATGTACCCTTATGGATAGTATCCTGTTTACCCTGATACCTATGATCTACGTCTCTCACCTCATGTATTTCATCTATAGAACTTAGTTCTTCTGAGCTTCTATATATATAGCATATCCTTCCTGAGCTTTCATACATGCTCCTTTACTTATCAGTGTTCACTATTTGTGGGCATTGCCGCAACACGATCCCCCAAATACATAGTATGTGCGTCAACAGGAGTGGGACAGTATAGAATAAATAGGTCACTAATTAGGATGCCTAAGTGATATATCGGCATCGATGTGTGACACTGTTCCATTCTTTACCAGTTCTTCTTCACTCTGATTGGTTCAGGGTGAATGCCTAAGACAGCGTGATAGGCTGCTCAGGCACGAGCCCTCTCTTCTGGGAACGCCTCGGCCCTCCCATTGGTGATCGGCGATGAACCTCTGCCCTCACTTGCTTGGGGGGGGAGTGGCTTCCTTTTTATAGAGCGGGCGTGCACTTGTGCGCGCACGGCTCAGTATTGCCGAGACTATGCCGGCGGCTGCACCAATATAAATTGTGTGGTGTGCCGCCGCAATACTATGCGCACCTGAGATTAACCTTTTGCCTCTGATGACGGCACCCACTGACTGGGGCTGTAGAAACGCGTCAGGTAGAATAGGCATGGGATACATAGATAGATAAGGATAGCTGACCGCCATTATCCGCAGCATCCATGGAAATATCACTATTCGACAGAACTCTGTGACCCACAATTAGATAGGAGTAATATAGCTATGAGAATATAGCAACACCGTAGTTCAGCAGTGGAGGGGGAGATATTAATAGAGCGAGACTGTGGATACATCTGTACCCTGTCTCACTGACCCCACACTGCTGAAAGCCTGAATAAAACTGTTAGTTCATTGGGTGAAGAGTGGCCCAATTTTAAAGTTTTTCATTAAAGTGTATTTTTAAGTGTTCTCTTTTGCCGCAGGAGGTTGTTATGGTGGCTCCTACACGCTTGGAGATGTCTGTCTGCTTCTCGGTAGGGAGCGCTTTATAACAACTAAGCTGGTTTCTTACTCTGGATATTGACACTCTTAGTGGTTGCTACATATTAAAATGCTCCAACACTTATTATGTCGTCTTATGTGCCCCATTGACTAATAATGTCCCCCTTTTGAAAGCCCCTCACTAATAATGCAAAACTTTACCCTCATAATGTTTATAAGGAAAGTTGCCTTTGTTTTATAACCTCTGCTTATCACCTCCCACTGTCAAGTTGTCCCTACACTTAGATCTACATTTCCTGCTGTTGTACCTCCACCATGTTGTAGTAGTGATTTATTAGCTGCGCTTTACATTTTAGTGGCTTAGTCTATTTGGGTCTACCATAATTCGGTTCTCTCTACTACTGGATAATCGCCCTATTTGCTGATGTTTGGGAGAAATCTTTGTTATCCTTCCAGATTTATGATGGTCCTGGTCATTGTAAAAAGAAGGAATGGGCTTCTTGGACATGGATGAGGAATCATCTCAAAAGTAAAGGAGATGTACAAGGAGTTATTGGGGCATATTTACTTACCCGGTCCATTCGCGATCCAGCGGCGCGTTCTCTGCGGTGGATTCGGGTCCGGCCGGGATTCACTAAGGTAGTTCCTCCGCCGTCCACCAGGTGCTGCGCTGAAGTCCGCCGAGGCCCGCTGGAATGCCCTGAAATTCACCGGCCTATACCTGGTGAAGGTAAGTGCAAGTTTCGCAACACATTTTTTTTTAAATGCGGCGGTTTTTCAGAATCCGTCGGGTTTTCGTTTGCCCACGCCCCCCGATTTCTGTCACCTGCATGCTGGCGCCGATGCGCCACAATCCGATTGCGTGCGCCAAAATCCCGGGGCAATACAGGGAAAATCGGTGCAAATTGGAAATATTCGAGTAACACGTCGGGAAAACGCGAATCGGGCCCTTAGTAAATGACCCCCATTGTGTTATCAGTCACCATTGGCCAATTGTAGACATGACTAGTTGCTGGATTGGCTGTTTGGCATCCGGCTATATGTCCGGGCTGCTCGGTGTGCACCCGAACCCATATGGGAAGCTTCCTCTCATCTCTAATTGTGATCTTTTCTTGGTGGAGATTTTTTATTTTATTTTTATTTTTTTACATTTATTTCTATAAAAAAGTATTTTACAGTTTGTATTTGTGAGATCCGTAAGATTTTTTAAAATTTTTTAATTTTTAATTTATTATGGTTACAAATGTAGAACAAAAAGTCCACAGTTTAGTACAAGTCAATCCATACTATTAGGTTACATGTAGTCAAACAGGGAAACGAAGAAAAAAAAATAGTTCCTCCCAACATATTAATGGCCTCTTTTTATTTATTGCGTCTCCTTTGTGCATAAATCTCTCAATTTGATCAATCCCAAAATAACATTTGCAATCAGAGGTGTGGAATCACTTTTCCATTCCCCTTGGATCTACATTCGGGCTGTTGACCACAGCCTAAAATAAAATTCCTCTATGTTCCTTATCTATTAAAATATTTTTTTTTCCAGAATATTAATGAGAAACAGCTCGGAGGAAACCGGTAGCTTACCAAGTCCTTCCCACAGACTGGCTATCTGTCGTCAAAACTCACTAATGAGTGGACAACTCCACAATAGATGGAAGGAGTCTGCTGGTTCTCCACATCTTCTCCAGCATAAGTTTTTATAGGTATTGGCTAGCCTATTAGGGGACAGATACCACCTTGAGATGATCTTATAGAAGCATTTACTATGGTTAAGGCAGTTTAATCTCCTTTGTACCTCATTTCGTGAGGAGAGCCAAACTTTTAATGGAAAGGTCTTCCCTATGTCCCTTTCCCGTTTTCTCATATTTTCTCCCTTCAAAAATGTTATGAATTTCGGCGGGTGAGTATTGTCAGTAAATAGCTTTTACTGTACAATGTCTGATCTTAAGAATGATTCTATTTTCTTATAATTAAGGAACTCGCCCTTATGGATTTTATACTTATTACATAGCTCTTCAAAGGGCATTAATGTTTCCTCTCCAAAGATACATGTATCGTCTATTGTTTTTTATATTTATTTGGGTCCATTTTGTCAATTACAAGTCTGTGATGCACAGACTTAAGGCTTCTAAACCCACCTCTTGTCTTCCCAGGGACAAACATTTTCTGTGTAAGTAGTATGAGTGCCATGCCGTCAACATCGCCCTCTGCCAGGATTTTGGCGCACGTGATCGGATTTCGGGCATGGCCGTCGGACAACCCGACGGATTCGGACAAACCGCGGAATTAAAAAAAGGAATTGTGTCGCAGGATCAGCACTCGGATCAGCACCAGGAAGAAAAAGATGAACTCCAGTAGACCCCGGCGCAGAAGTGACACCTGCTCGATATCGGGCGCACGACCTTAGTGAATCGCGACTGGACCAGGTAAGTAAATGAGCCCCGAAGTGTCTGAATCGCGCATTTCCGTCGGGTTTGCCGTCGATTTCCGATTTGCACTGAATTCTGCCAGGATTTTGGTGCATGTGATCGGATTTCAGCGCAATTGCGCCGGATTTCACGCGACAGAAATCAGGGGGCGTGGCCGTTGGACAACCCGACGGATTTGGAAAAAAAGCGGAATTTAAAAAGCGATTTGTGTCGCAAGATCACGCACTTACATGCACCAGGAAGAAGCAGGTGAACTCCGGTGGACCTCGGCACAGCAGTGACACCTGGTGGATATCGGGCGCACGATGTTAATGAATGCCGGCAGACCCGAATCTGCGTCAGACAACGTGCCGTGGGATCGCGACTGGGCCGGGTAAGTAAATGAGCCCCATTATGTTGTTTACCTTTTTGTTTAATTCTGCTAGGTTTTTCTTAATAATACCTTCAATTGTGCTCGCCAACTGTATACCAAGGTATTGAAAACCCTCTGCGGACCATAAATATGCAAATTTCCCTCTAATTTCCTTTTCTAAAGCCGGGGACCCATTTATTAGCAATAACTTGCTTTTACTTTCGTTAATTTTGTAATATGATACCTGTGAGAATTTTTCAGCAAGCAACTTAAAGGTGGCAAGTGTACTAGCAGGATTTCCACACGAGATGATAACGTCATCTGCTTCAAGGGCGATTATATATTATGAATCCCTTCTACTAATTCCCTTTATCTCTTTATTTGATCTGATTGTCTGGGCGAAAGGTTCTATAAAAATATTAAACAAAAGATGGAGAGCGGGCAGACCTGATGGACACCATTAGTAATCAGAACTAGAGATGAGCGAGCACTAAAATGCTCGGGTACTCGTTATTCGAGACGAACTTTTCCCGATGCTCGAGTGCTCGTCTCGAATAACGAGCCCCATTGAAGTCAATGGGAGACTCGAGCATTTTTCAAGGGGACCAAGGCTCTGCATAGGGAAGCTTGGCCAAACACCTGGGAACCTCAGAAAAGGATGGAAACACCACGGAAATGGACAGGAAACAGCAGGGGCAGCATGCATGGATGCCTCTGAGGCTGCTTAATCGCACCATTATGCCAAAATTATGGGCAACAGCATGGCCATGACAGAGTGACAGAATGAAGCTAGATAGCATGTAAAACATGCAATAATTGACCCTGACACTATAGGGGACGGCATGCAGAGGCAGCAGCGGCAGGCTAGAGAGTGGCATGGCGACATACCCTAAATGGACTCAGGCTTCAAACCAATGGGTGGCAGAGAGGAACCAAAGGAGGTGAGCAAGAAGCGCTCAAATAATATCGGTACATGATAAAAGTTTGCCAGTATATTTTGTGGATTACACAGCAGGGTGGCGACAAAGTTAACATGGAAGCCATGAAAACAACCCAAAATTCTGCCTGACACAGCTCGTTTGATAAGGGGACCATGTATGGAGGCAGTGAACTAGTAGTAGATTAAAGGTGCTGCAGTTAAAACTATGTTAGTTGGATCTTGGCATGGAGCTGGCGCTCCGCTGCCAGGCGAGCTTTCGCCAATCTAAGCCCCTGTCTCTAGGCTACTCCCCAAACAGCACTTCTAAGAACCTTTTGTATAAGATCAAGTGTAGTAGCGTTCTTATAAGTTTAGGATATGGCGGGTGAGGGGAATGTAAACAGATGCGCAAGAAGCGCTGAAATAATATTGGTAAATGATAAAAGTTTGCCAGTATATTTTGTGGATAACACAGCAGGGTGGCGACAAAGTTAACAACCCAAATTTCTGCCTGACACACCTCGTTTGATAAGGGGACGATGTATGGAGGCAGCTATATGGACGACTTTTGGAGGTAGCAATGGAGACAACGTGTGGAGGCTGCTATGGAGACAATTTAATTTGGATAGTGCCTGTATGTGGCAGTCCAAAAAAGTTTTCAAACCAGAGGAGCAGGTAGGTGGCCCTCCAGAAAAATGAAATAGATTGAGTGCCTGTATGTGGCAGTCCAAAAAAGTTTTCAAACCAGAGGAGCAGGTAGGTGGCCCTCCAGAAAAATGAAATAGATTGAGTGCCTGTATGTGGCAGTCCAAAAAAGTTTTCAAACCAGAGGAGCGGGTAGGTGGCCCTCCAGTAAAATGGAATAGATTGAGTGCCTGTATGTGGCAGTCCAAAAAAGTTTTCAAACCAGAGGAGCGGGTAGGTGGCCCTCCAGAAAAATTGAATAGATTGAGTGCCTGTATGTGGCAGTCCAAAAAAGTTTTCAAACCAGAGGAGCGGGTAGGTGGCCCTCCAGAAAAATTGAATAGATTGAGTGCCTGTATGTGGCAGTCCAAAAAACTTTTCAAACCAGAGGAGCAGGTAGGTGGCCCTCCAGTAAAATGGAATAGATTGAGTGCCTGTATGTGGCAGTCCAAAAAACTTTTCAAACCAGAGGAGCAGGTAGGTGGCCCTCCAGTAAAATGGAATAGATTGAGTGCCTGTATGTGGCAGTCCAAAAAGGTTTTCAAACCAGAGGAGCGGGTAGGTGGCCCTCCAGAAAAATTGAATAGATTGAGTGCCTGTATGTGGCACTCCCAAAAATTGTTTAAAACAGAGGACCGGGTAGGTGGCCCTCCAGAAAAATTGAATAGATTGAGTGCCTGTATGTGGCACTCCCAAAAAATTTTTAAAACAGAGGACCGGGTAGGTGGCCCTCCAGAAAAATTAAATGCATAAAGTACTATAGCTAGAGCCAGTGGGCCCTGTCAAAAAATAGCCAGTTTCCTCTGCTTTACTGTACAAAGAGGAGGAGAAGGAGGAAAATGAGGAGGAGGAGGAGTGGATAAATTATTCAGGTTGAGCTTCCTTCACCTGGTGGAGATTGGAAATTATGAGAAATCCAGGCTTTATTCATCTTAATAAGCGTCAGCCTGTCAGCGCTGTCAGTCGAGAACTGTCAGGCAAGAACCTCCAAGGCGTACAGCGCCAGTTCGTGCCACATGTCCAGCTTTGAAACCCAGTAGTTGTAGGGAGCTGTGTGATCATTTAGGACGATGGTATGGTCAGCTACGTACTCCCTCACCATCTTTCTGTAAAGATCAGCCCTACTCTGCCGAGACTGGGGACAGGTGACAGTGTCTTGCTGGGGTGACATAAAGCTGGCAAAAGCCTTGTAAAGCGTACCCCTGCCAGTGCTGGACAAGCTGTCTGCTCGCCTACTCTCCCTCGCTACTTGTCCCGCAGAACTACGCACTCTGCCGCTAGCGCTGTCAGAAGGGAAATAGTGTTTCAGCTTGTGCACCAGGGCCTGCTGGTATTCATGCATTCTCACACTCCTTTCCTCTCCAGGGATGAGAGTGGAAAGATTTTGCTTGTACCGTGGGTCCAGGAGAGTGAACACCCAGTAATCGGTGCTGGAATAAATTCTTTGAACGCGAGGGTCACGGGATAGGCAGCCTAGCATGAAATCTGCCATATGCGCCAGAGTACCAACGCGCAAGAATTCACTCCCCTCACTGGCCTGACTGTCCATTTCCTCCTCCTCCAACTCCTCCAACTCCTCTTCTTCTGCCCATACACGCTGTACAGTGAAGGACTCAACAATGGTCCCCTCTTGTGTCTCGCCAACATTCTCCTCCTCTTCCTCCTCATCCTCCTCCACCTCCACCTCCTCCGATATGCGCTGAGAAACAGACCTAAGGGTGCTTTGGCTATCAACAAGGGAATCTTCTTCCCCCGTCTCTTGTGACGAGTGCAAAGCTTCCGACTTCATGCTGATCAGAGAGTTTTTCAACAGGCCAAGCAGCGGGATGGTGAGGCTGATGATGGCGGCATCGCCACTGACCATCTGTGTTGACTCCTCAAAGTTACTCAGCACCTGACAGATATCAGACATCCACGTCCACTCCTCATTGTAGACTTGAGGAAGCTGACTGACCTGACTACCAGTTCTGGTAAACTCTGGATAACATGGTCAGTGTTGAATTCCACCTCGTGGGCGCGTCGCACAACAGTCGGTGAGCGGGCAGTTGGAGGCGGCGCTGCGCTGCCCTGAGAGTGGCAGCATCTGTGCTGGACTTCCTGAAATGCGCACAGATGCGGCGCACCTTCGTAAGCAAATCAGACAGATTGGGGTATGTCTTGAGGAAACGCTGAACTATCAGATTTAACACATGGGCCAGGCATGGCACATGTGTCAGTCTGCCGAGTTGCAGAGCCGCCACCAGGTTACGGCCGTTGTCACACACAACCATGCCTGGCTTCAGGTTCAGCGGTGCCAGCCACAGATCAGTCTGCGCCGTGATGCCCTGTAATAGCTCTTGGGCGGTGTGCCTTTTATCGCCTAGGCTCAGCAGTTTGAGCACCGCCTGCTGTCGCTTAGCGACGGCACTGCTGCTGTGCCTAGAGCTACCGACTGATGGCGCCATGCCCACGGATGGTAATTCGGAGGAGGAGGAGGTGGAGGAGGGGTGGGAGGAGGAGGAGGCATAGTAGGCCTGAAACACCTGGACCGAGGTAGGCCCCGCAATCCTCGGCGTCGGCAGTATATGACCAGCCGCAGGGTCAGACTCGGTCCCAGCCTCCACCAAGTTAACCCAATGTGCCGTCAGCGATATATAGTGGCCCTGCCCGGCAGCACTCGTCCACGTGTCCGTGGTCAGGTGTACCTTGTCAGAAACGGCGTTGGTCAGGGCACGGATGATGTTGTCTGACACGTGCTGGTGCAGGGCTGGGACGGCACATCGGGAAAAGTAGTGGCGGCTGGGGACCGAATACCGAGGGGCGGCCGCCACCATGAGGTTGCGAAAGGCCTCGGTCTCTACTAGCCTATAGGGCAGCATCTCCAGGCTAAGCAATCTGGAGATGTGGACATTAAGGGCTTGGGCGTGCGGGTGGGTTGCACTATATTTGCGTTTCCGCTCCAGCGTCTGGGGTATGGAGAGCTGAACGCTGGTGGATGCTGTGGAGGATCGTGGAGGCGACGATGGGGTTTTTGTGGCAGGGTCCTGGGCAGGGGGCTGACTATCAGCTGACACAGGGGAAGGAGCAGTGGTGTGCACGGCCGGAGGTGAACGGGCTTGTTGCCACTGAGTGGGGTGTTTAGCATTCATATGCCTGCGCATACTGGTGGTAGTTAAGCTAGTAGTGGTGGAACCCCTGCTGAGCCTGGTTTGGCAAATGTTGCACACCACAGTCCGTCGGTCATCCGGTGTTTCCTTAAAGAACCTCCAGACTTCTGAAAATCTAGCCCTCGCCGCAAGAGCCCTCGCCACGGGAGCTTCACCAGTTGACACATTTGGCGCTGATGCACCAGCTCTGGCCCTGCCTCTCCGTCTGGCCCCACCACTGCCTCTTCCAACCTGTTCTGGTCGAGGACTCTCCTCTGTCTCAGAAGCACTGTGTTCACCCGGCCTATCAACCCAGCTTGGGTCTGTCACCTCATCATCCTCCGATCCCTCAGTCTGCTCCCCCCTCGGACTTCCTGCCCTGACAACAACTTCCCCACTGTCTGACAACCGTGTCTCCTCATCGTCGGACACCTCTTTAGACACTTCTTCCACTACGTCAAGAAGGTCATCATCACCCACAGACTGCGACTGGTGGAAAACCTGGGCATCGGAAAATTGCTCAGCAGCAACCGGACAAGTGGTTTGTGAGTGTGGGAAGGGTCCAGAAAACAGTTCCTCAGAGTATGCCGGTTCAAATGGCAAATTTTCCTGGGAGGGGGCAGACTGGGGGGGAGGAGGCTGAGGTGCAGGAGCTGGAGGAGTGCCGATTTCGGTGACATGGGTGGACTGCGTGGAAGACTGACTGGTGGACAAATTGCTCGAAGCATTGTCGGCAATCCACAACATCACCTGTTCGCACTGTTCTGGCCTCAACAGTGCTCTACCACGAGTCCCAGTAACTTCAGACATGAACCTAGGGAGTGTAGCTCTGTGGCGTTCCCCTGCTCCCTCATAAGCAGGTGGTGTCTCACCCCGGCCAGGACCACGGCCTCTGACCCCTGCAGTAGTTGGACGCCCACGTCCCCGCCCTCGTCCTCTACCCCTAGCCCTCGGGTTAAACATTTTTAAAATGAGAGTTATAACTTTAATTTTTTTTTAACTTTTTTTTGTGTTTTTTTTTTTTTTTGTGTTTTTTAGTTTTTAAAACCAAACGATGCTATCCTATTGCTATGGCTATTTTCTAGCCAAGTATGAAAGCACACTGCTATGCCAGATGAGATGACGCTGAGTTATTAAACAAAATAAACGTAAAATAAAAAAGGAAATGGCAGACTGTGCCTAATTGAAATCCAACCCCTAATAAATTTTCCCACTTCGGTCTTTGCTATGGATATGTGCGTCACTAAGCGCAAAACACAGCGGTCGCAAGTCTCACTACAAATTGCTCACAATTTGCTAGTAGATGCACTGCAGCAAGTACAGCCACCAGCAGATCAACCAGAAATCAAATATATATAACGCTACTGTAGGCGTAAGTAAGCCGTTTGGATTCTCCTATGGCTATTTTCTAGCCAAGTATGAAAGCACACTACTATGCCAGATGAGATGACACTGAGTTATTAAACAAAATAAACGTAAAATAAAAAAGGAAAAATGGCAGACTGTGCCTAATTGAAATCCAACCCCTAATAAATTTTCCCACTTTGGTGTTTGAGGTGGATATGTGTGTCACTAAGAGCTAAACACAACGGTAGCAAGTCCCCCTGCAAATTCCTCACAATATGGTACTAGCTGCAAATAAAAAAAAAAAAGTATAACGTTATTGTAGCCCTAAGAAGGGCTGTTGGGTTCTTGGAGAATCACTCCTGCCTAACACTATTCTAATAGAACACCCTAACGCTTTCCCTGACCAGCAGCAGCTCTCTCCCTAGCGGCATCCAGACACAGAATGATCCGAGCAGCGCGGCCAGCGGCTAGTCTATCCCAGGGTCACCTGATCTGGCCAGCCAACCACTGCTATCGACGTGTAAGGGTACCACGTCATGCTGGGTGGAGTGCAGAGTCTCCTGGCTTGTGATTGGCTCTGTTTCTGGCCGCCAAAAAGCAAAACGGCGGGAGCTGCCATTTTCTCGAGCGGGCGAAGTATTCGTCCGAGCAACGAGCAGTTTCGAGTACCCTAATGCTCGACCGAGCATCAAGCTCGGACGAGCATGTTCGCTCATCTCTAATCATAACCTTTTCAGAGGAGAACCCCAAGCTACATATGAAAGCCGAGGGTCGTCCGTAGAGGCTTAACACCATATTAATGAAACCTAAAGTGAAGCCAAACTTCATCATTACGGCTTTCAGGAAGCCCCAGTGCACCCTGTCGAAAGCTTTTTCTGCATCAGTCGACAGGAATGCACTTGGGGTCCGCTGGTCTTGGCCACCTGAATCAGGACGATTGTTCTGCGGTTGGCATCTCTGGTTTGGCTTCTTGGCATAAACTTATAATAATAATTTTAAACGAAATTATGAACGGGATAACTTTAGCCAACCTCGCAGATATAATTGCAGAGAAAATTTTAATATCTCCATTTAGAAGAGAAATTGGTCTATAGTTTTCCACCCGCAAAGCTTCTTTCCCGGCTTTCGGAATAGATATTGGGGCAGATTTACTTACCCGGTCCATTCGCGATCCAGCGGCGCGTTCTCTGCGCTGGATTCGGGTCCGGCCGGGATTCACTAAGGTAGTTACTCCGCCGTCCACCAGGTGGCGCTGCTGCGCTGAAGAGCATCGGAACGCGCTGGAGTTCACCGAGCCGGGCTGAGTGAAGGTAAGTGCAAGCTCTGCGACAGATTTTTTGTTTTAAATGCGGCGGTTTTTCCGAATCCGTCGGGTGTTCGTTCGGCCACACCCCTGATTTCCGTCGCATGCATGCCAGCGCCGATGCGCCACAATCCGTTCGCGTGCGCCAAAATCCCGGGGCAAATCAGGGAAAATCGGCGCAAATCGGAAATATTCGGGTAACACGTCGGGAAAACGTGAATCAGGCCCTTAGTAAATGACCCCCATTATCTTTGCCATTCACATTTCCACTGGTATATATCTTTTTTGTTCAATATCATTAAACATGTCACCTAAATATGGAGATAATGGGGCACATTTACTTACCCATCCCATCGCATCCGCCGATCCGTTATGTCCAGCGAGGATTCGGAGCTGCCGTGATTCACTTACAGCGTGTGCGCCCTATTTCTTGAATGTGCGCCCTATTTATTGTTGTCTGGACCTCATTTAAAGTGAATTCCGCTTCCTTTTCTTCTGCTTGTTGTACTTTAATATTGGGTAATGACAAAGGGTCTAGGAAAGGTATCTACGATTTTCTGCTGGTTGCGGACTATGAGATAGCAATTTATTCCTATTACTGTTCAGTCCGAATTTCTGCCATTTCTGACTACGCAATGACTCTCTATATTCTTTAAGGCACAAAAGCTGTATTTTTTGCCTCAAATTTCTAATTATATCGGCAGTGTCTTTGTTTGGGTTGAGTTTATGACATTTTTCTAGTAGATTAATACGTTGAGTCAAAGTCTCGCGTTCTTCGTTTTCTTCCTCCCTTAAATGTGAATTTAACATCTTAAGGTGCCCCCTAAAAAAAGCCTTATGGGCACACCATAGAAGAGCCGGAGAGTCACAGCCAGCTCCGTTCTTTTCAACGAAAGTTTTTAAATTGTCCACTAATCTTTTCCTAAAGTTCTTAAGAACCATGTAGTTTACTCTCCATGTCTTCCCCAGCACTATCGTCCCTTCTACTGATATTTAGGTTTTTACGGGTGAGTGATCTGAGAATGTCATTGGAAAGATATCGACCTTAGCTGTCTTATTAATTAAGGATCTACTCACCAGAAAATAGTCTATCCTAGAGTCTCTCTTTTTTCTCCACACGTCATGTAGGTCCTACTTCCTTTATGATTCCTCCAAGGAAGGGTTTTCTTTTTGCGTCGGAACTAGTACAAGTAGTATCTAAACGCACGTTGATAATTGCGTTAAAATCGCCCCCCACAATGATATTACCTCTATAAAGCCGTTTTACTAAGAATGTTTTTAATAAAACTTTTCGTTCCTTGATTTGGAACCTAAATATTTACAATGGCCTATAATTGGTTATAAATAAGGCAATGGATTATGGAGCTCCCATTACTACCTTGTTCACACCTCGCCTCTGCGATTGGAAGCGACTTTTTTGTTGCAATCATCACACCAGCCTTTTTTAAAAAACTTTTTCTGAGGCAAAATATGTATAAGAGTAATAATAATAATTCTTTATTTATATGGCGCCTACAGATTACGCAGCGGTGCACACAGCTTGCCAAATGGGTGCCTGTCCCCATGGGGCTCACAATCTAAACAAGAAATACAAATTATCTCTAAATTTGTTCTGGTCTTTTTCTAGAAGATGTGTTTCTTGCAGAAGAATAATGTCAGGGGTGTGCAGCTTTAAGCTTTTCCATACCGCGAATCTCTTAGCTGGTGAATTAAGCCCTCGGACATTAACATACCTACCTATAAAGGTAGATCGGGTGGTAGGTGGATGAATGGGACGTGAGGATAGCACTTTTTTGGGCTAATCCTCACATCCCGGCTATCCTTTAGTAAACTTTAATAAGTCTATATGTAAATATTTTTAAGCAGCCAAAGGAGCGTGGAGTAGCCGGACATGAGGCTATACTTTGTGGCTACTCCCCGCCCCATTAGCCTCTTTTCTCCACCTTCCATGTAATCTTCGGCGAGCAGCTCCTCGTAGCTGCGCACCCTAGTCCGAGTACCTGGCGTTCTGCGCAAGCGCAGTAGTGCCGGCCTAGGAGCTATGGCCGCACAACCATAGGCCTGCGTTCTGCGCATGCGCAGAACACCGGGTACACGGACGAGGGTGCGCAGTTACGAGGAGCTGAAAATTACATGTTAGGAGGAGAAAATAGGCTACTGGGGCGTGGAGTAGCCGCGAGGTGTAGCCTGATTTTCAGCTACTCCACGCCCCGGTAGCCACTTAAAAAAATTTACATACAGACTTTTTTAGTTTACTAAAGGATAGCCGGAACGTGAGGATTAGCCCAAAGAAAGGCTATCCTCACGTCCCATTCATCCACCTACCACCCATTCTACCTTTATAGGTAGAATCGTGGTGGTAGGTTCCCTTTAATTCTAGATATACCATTATTATCTGTAAGCCCAGGTATTAGCTGCCGCTCTCATTTCCTCCCTGTGAGACCATACAAACAATTTAACCAGCAAAATGAAACATAGAAAAAATAGACATGTTAGAGGGACACAAAAATATACTTTTCCTAAAAAAATTAACCGTGATGACAAAATTAAATAATACTCCTGACCGAAAAGAAAAGGTGGTTAACCAGGCGGAAAAGCCTATTAGGAGGACCTCGGCATCGGCGTCTGTGCACTGCCCGGAACGTCTGTCTCTCCACATCAGTCTCCATTTCACTCAGCTCCGTTACATTCTCTTTGCCCCACAACAACCGCCCGCCTCGAACTTGCGTGCTCAGATTGTGTCAGCATGTCACCCCGCTGCCTCAGCACGTCACCCCGCTACCTCACCTCGTCACCCCGCTGCCTTACCTTGTCACCCCGCTGCCTCAGCACGTCACCCCGCTACCTCACCTCGTCACCCCGCTGCCTTACCTTGTCACCCCGCTGCCTCAGCACGTCACCCCGCTGGCATGTCACCCCGCTGCCTCAGCACGTCACCCTGCTGCCTCACCTTGTCACCCCGCTACCTCACCTTGTCACCCCGCTGCCTCACCTTGTTACCCCGCTGCCTCAGCACGACACCCTGCTGCCTCACCTTGTCACCCCGCTACCTCACCTTGTCACCCCGCTGCCTCACCTTGTTACCCCGCTACCTCACCTCGTCACCCCGCTGCCTTACCTTGTCACCCCGCTGCCTCAGCACGTCACCCCGCTGGCATGTCACCCCGCTGCCTCAGCACGTCACCCTGCTGCCTCACCTTGTCACCCCGCTACCTCACCTTGTCACCCCGCTGCCTCACCTTGTCACCCCGCTGCCTCAGCACGTCACCCCGCTGGCATGTCACCCCGCCGCCTCAGCACGTCACCCTGCTGCCTCAGCACATCATCCCGCTGCTTCAGCACGTCACCCCGCTGCCTCAGCACATCATCCCACTGCCTCAGCACGTTACCCTTCTGATTTTTATTTCCTTGTTTCCACAGGATAACCCTCAGTTACATCCGGCACATGTTGACCTTCATGTTCGTCATAGAAGAGATAAATAACAGGACGGATCTGTTACCTAATCTCACCCTTGGATATCATATCTACGACACGTGTGACAGAGAATATAAGACTCTGCAGGGGGTGATAAACTTATTATCCAACACAGAGGAACCCATCCCAAATTACAGCTGCCATAACCGGAGTACAGTGGTCGGATTCGTAGGTCACTTGGAGGCATCATCTTCCCTGACATCAGCTTCACTAACTGGGGTCTACCACCTTCCTCAGGTCAGGACATCAATTTTGTCATTTGGTCCTTCCACCTGTGGAGTGTAACCTCTTATGGGCAGGGTCCTCTTCTCTGTACAGTGTCAGTTTTTATGGGTAGGATTCTCTCCAGTGTTGAGTAAAAGCATGGCAGGGTTGTCTTCTATTGAATGTAAGCTCCTATGGGCAGGGTTGTCTTTTATTGAGTGTAAGCTCCTTGTCACAATCACGGGGGATAAACAATGGACTCCCTGGACTACCGTGGGAGATAACAACCTTAGCCGCACCTGGGAGCAGAGTCTAAGTGATCTCCTGGTCTTCGCCAGAGCCCGCCGCAAAGCGGGATGGTGTTGCTGCGGCGGGAGTCACCAGGTTGCTCCGTGGGTGCGACTAGGCCCGCGGTGGCAGCCAAGGTAGGGGCACGGGGACCACAGATGGCAGGCAGGACCACGGATGGCAGGCAGGACTACGGATGGCAGCTGGATTACCGGAGCGCCACAGGATACCAGGACCGCCACTGGATAACAGGACCGCCACCGGATAACAGGACCGCCACCGGATAACAGGAACACAGGAACAGCACGAAACACCACAGAACACGGAAATCACAGAATCCATAGAGGCGTCTGGAAACACTCGGGAACACGGAGGGCTTTCTCTTCAGTAACAGGACATGAAGATCCGGCAGTTGATGCTGGGAGTAGCCAGGCTATATAGCGGAGCCAGGTATGCCAGCACCAATAAGGAGGATGCTGGCCCTTTAGATTCTTAGAGAGTAGGCGCGCGCGCCCTAGCAGCGGGAGCGCGTGGCCTACACAGGAGACAGACTTGCAGCCTGGGCGGGACCGCGATGGAGCCAACAGGAGCCGGGACAGGTAAGTACTGACCCGAGGGGAACGGGGCAGCGGCAGCAGAGCACGGGTGCCCCCGCGATCCGAGACATGGATCGCGGAGACACCCGTGACAGTACCCCCCCCCCTTAGGGCCCCTCTTCTCTTCTTCTTCATCCCCCTGTTCTTCCTTCTTCACCTCCTCCAATTCTTCTTGATGATAAGACACCTTAGGGGGAGAGCAGGCACCGTGAAGACTTGGGAAGCCGCAGGCTGGGTTGGCTCTAGGCACACCGATGAGGCCTCAGGGGAGGCCGCTGGAGCAGCTCTGGGAAGCTGCGGAGGCTTGGGAGCCGCTAGAGCAGCTCTGGGAAGCTGCGGAGGCTTGGGCGGCGCTGGAGCAGCTCTGGGAAGCTGCGGAGGCTTGGGCGGCGCTGGAGCAGCTCTGGGAAGCTGCGGAGGCTTGAGCGCCACTGGAGCAGCTCTGGGAAGCTGCGGAAGCTTGGGCGCGGCTGGAGCAGCTCTGGGAGCCAGTGGAGACACTGGGGACACCGGGACCAAGCTGGACAGACGAGATAGCTGAACTTGGTATGGGAGACCATGTCCAGGTCACCACTATCCAATAGGTGGGTAGCCCAGGCCAGGGCCTCTCCAGAGAGCAGACAGCAGATGAACGCCACCATAGAGCGTGCAGTGGGGTACTGGGAGGATAACAGTTCAAGGTGCTGCGAGCACTGGGAAATAAATCTCCGGCACAATTTGGGGTCGCCATCAAATTTGTCCGGCAAAAAATTTTCGAACTCTACTGCCAAAAAACATTGCGGGGTGACTGAAGCAACTGGAGGAGTCGTGGGAGCCTGCTGCTGGGAGGCAATCATCCGAAGAGTGGCAGCAAGTTTGTCTAAGAGTACCTTTTGGACAGCAATCTCTTGGGACTGCCGGGCAATGATACTAGGGAGGTCACCCAGTAGCAGGTACGGATCCCCGACACAGTTCATGGCTTTTGCAGGATACAAGACCTTGGCGGAGTCCATGGCCGGATACAAGACCTTGGCGGAGTCCATGGCCAGATCTTATCTTGGGGGATAAACAGTGGACTCCCTTTACTACCGCGGGAGATAACAACCTTAGCCGCACCGGGGAGCAGAGTCTAAGTGATCTCCTGGTCTCGAGCCCGCCGCAAAGCGGGATGGTGTTGCTGCAGCGGGAGTCACCAGGTCGCTCTGCGGGTGCGACTAGGCCCGCGGTGGCAGCCAAGGCAGGGACACAGGGACCACGGATGGCAGGCAGGACCACGGATGGCAGGCAGGACCACGGATGGCAGGCAGGACCACAGATGGCAGGCAGGACCTCAGATGGCTGGCAGGACCTCGGATGGCTGGCAGGACCTCGGATGGCTGCTGGATTACCGGAGCGCCACAGGATACCGTGACCGCCCCGGATAACAGGACCGCCACCGGATAACAGGATTACCACAGGATAACAGGACCGCCACAGGATAACAGGACCGTCACAGGATAACAGGAACAACACGAAACACCACGGAACAAGGGAACACCACGGAACATGGGAACACCACGGAACACGGAAATCACAGAATCCACAGAGGCGTCTGGAAACGCTCGGGAACACGGAGGGCTTTCTCTTCAGTAATAGGACATGAAGATCCGGCAGGGGATGCTGGGAGTAGCCAGGCTATATAGCAGAGCCATGTATGCCAACACCAATAAGGAGGACGCTGGCCCTTTAAATTCTTAGAGAGTAGGCGCTCGCGCCCTAGCAGCGGGAGCGCGCGGTCTACACAGGAGACAGACTTGCAGCCTGGACGGGACCGCGATGGAGCCAACAGGAGCCGGGACAGGTAAGTGCTGACCCGAGGGGAACGGGGCAGCGGCAGCAGAGCATGGGTGCACCCGTGATTCACAACATGGATCGCGGGGACACCCGTAACGAAACCGTACCGGGGGCGGAACGGCAGACCGGGACACGGGCGCCCCCGCGATCTGTGACACTCCTATGGGTAGGGTTGTCTTTGCTGTAGTGTTACAACTGTTATGGGCAGGGACATCTTTTACTGGCAGGAACCTTTGTTCTGTAAATATAAGCACTTATAACCAGAGACCTTAATGGCAATAAAAATGATTTAGTCTATTTATTTTTTTGGTTTTAACGTATTATTGTTCTTGTCTAGAAAGATGTCACTTGAATCTCCTCATGGTTTCCATATGTTTAATTACAGATCAGTTATGGAGCGATGGAATCAATATTCAGCAATAAATTGATGTTCCCCTCCTTCTATCGCACTGTCCCCGTTGAGACTGCCCAATTCCAAGCTTTGGTTCTTTTATTGAAGCATTTTGGCTGGAGCTGGGTGGGAATCGTAGCCTCAGATAATGAGAGCAGCCAACGAGCCAGCATTGATCTGCAACGTTTGCTGGTCCAGAATGGGATCTGCATTGAGTTTGCTGTCTCTATAGTAGAAGATTATGGAAATTTGAATGTTCGTAATCGAAATGCCTTGAGAATTCTCGCCCGATCCACCTGCAATGTCGTTATACTTTATAATGATTCATCAAATAAAATTATGATGCTGGATATCGGTAGAGTTCATGGACTGAGGAAACTTTTCATATTGTTTGCTAAATTTACCATAAACACAGATATTGATTACTTACCTATTCTAAACGGGTCTCTGCTGCTTCACTTGCACAGTGGGAACATCCCTCACCTAAAAGATTATCTGCTGAATATCCACCCTCTAAAATATCCAGAAAACTTCTTTTTACGTGAATTTTGGAAACTTGCCTTCTCGTGTCTACCAGAAGATCTTCTGAATGTCTCCAAGTTCGGTGCATATCCCTGTACAGAGGCAGAGGATCTCCGTACTCTCCATCCAGATGAGTATAACGTGGAGGATTTCCGCTTCACGTTTGGCATATATGCTGCAGTTCAGGTCCTGGCCCAGGCCGTACATGATATCATCTCACACAGACCACAGATATTTACTGGAGGAAGAGCACAAAACGTGAAGCCTTGGCAGGTAAGAGGAGCAGGTAAAACTCTGATCTGCATCATCTCCAATATAATAGAAGAGCTCAGTCTCACCATTTCCTCAAACCTCCACCAGTTGTGAGAGTGAAGGTCCAGTGCTTTCTTACCGAACTTGCATTCAATGGGGCACATTTACTTACCCGGTCCTGACACGATCCCCAAAAGTGCATTGTCCGTCCGGGATGAACTCCTGCATGTGTCGCTTCCCCGCTCAGGTCCCTGGAGTTCACCTTCTTCTTCCTGGTGCATGTAAGTGCATTGTCCATGTATAATGCGCTGTGCAGGGAGTCACTAAGATCGTGCGCCCGATATCCTGCATGTGTCGCTTCCCCGCTCAGGTCCCTGGAGTTCACCTTCTTCTTCCTGGTGCATGTAAGTGCATTGTCCGTGTATAATGCGCTATGCAGGGAGTCGCTAAGATCGTGCGCCCAATATCCTGCATGTGTCGCTTCCCCGCTCAGGTCCCTGGGGTTCACCTTCTTCTTCCTGGTGCATGTAAGTGCATTGTCCGTGTATAATCCGCTGTGCGGGGAGTCACTAAGATCCTGCCCCCGATATCCTGCATGTGTCACTTCCCCGCTCAGGTCCCCGGAGTTCACCTTCTTCTTCCTGGTGCATGTAAGTGCATTGTCCATGTATAATGCGCTGTGCGGTGAGTCACTAAGATCGTGCGCCCGATATCCTGCATGTGTCACTTCCCCGCTCAGGTCCCCAGAGTTCACCTTCTTCTTCCTGGTGCATGTAAGTGAATTGTCCGTGTATAATGCGCTGTGCGGGGAGTCACTAAGATCGTGCGCCCGATATCCTGCATGTGTCGCTTCCCCGCTCAGGTCCCCGGAGTTCCCCTTCTTCTTCCCGGTGCATGTAAGTGCATTGTCCGTGTATAATGCGCTGTGCGGGGAGTCACTAAGATCCTGCGCCTGATATCCTGCATGTGTCACTTCCCTGCTCAGGTCCCCGGAGTTCACCTTCTTCTTCCTGGTGCATGTAAGTGCATTGTCCGTGTATAATGCGCTGTGCGGGGAGTCGCTAAGATCCTGCGGGGCCGATATCCTGCATGTGTCACTTCCCCGCTCAGGTCCCTGGAGTTCACCTTCTTCTTCCTGGTGCATGTAAGTGCATTGTCCGTGTATAATGCGCTGTGCGAGGAGTCACTAAGATCCTGCGCCCGATATCCTGCATGTGTCGCTTCCCCGCTCAGGTCCCCGGAGTTCACCTTCTTCTTCCTGGTGCATGTAAGTGCATTGTCCGTGTATAATGCGCTGTGCGAGGAGTCACTAAGATCCTGCGCCCGATATCCTGCATGTGTCGCTTCCCCGCTCAGGTCCCCGGAGTTCACCTTCTTCTTCCTGGTGCATGTAAGTGCATTGTCCGTGTATAATGTGCTGTGCGGGGAGTCACTAAGATCCTGCACCCGATATCCTGCATGTGTCACTTCCCCGCTCAGGTCCCCGGAGTTCACCTACTTCTTCCTGGTGCATGTAAGTGCATTGTCCGTGTATAATGCGCTGTGCGAGGAGTCACTAAGATCGTGCGCCCGATATCCTGCATGTGTCGCTTCCCCGCTCAGGTCCCCGGAGTTCACCTTCTTCTTCCTGGTGCATGTAAGTGCATTGTCCGTGTATAATGCGCTGTGCGGGGAGTCACTAAGATCCTGCGCCCGATATCCTGCATGTGTCGCTTCCCCGCTCAGGTCCCCGGAGTTCACCTTCTTCTTCCTGGTGTATGTAAGTGCATTGTCTTGCAACACAATTTGAAAGTTAAATCCCACGCTCAGTCCAAATCAGTTGGATCGTCCGACGACCTGCCCCCCAACGACGTGATTCATGGGGAAAAAAAGTTTTGGGTGTTTAACCCATTGAGGAAGTTTTGGCCATCACAAAGTGTTTCCTGAGTCCTAAAAGCTGTGCATTTTTTATGTTGCTGGTTGGGGGATTTTTTTGTGAAAAAGCTTTTTGGTGGTGTCCATTCGAGGCGCCTGTGATTGAAATCTATGCATTCTTTCTAGAGAGGATGAAAATAGCGCACTCATTTTTGCATTTGATCAAAATCGCTATAAGGCTACATTCACACGATGTATGCCCGCCGTACCGTACCATTTCCTATCTTTTCCCGGGCTACGGAACGGGTGCTGCACCGTGCCACTCCCATACAGGGCCGTGAGTCCATGGAAGTGTATAGGGGATGTATATCAGCCGTGTATACGTCGGCCATATATACGTCCCCCATACACGTGTGTGAATGTAGCCTAACAGTGTTTGCACAATGGGGCAGATTTACTTACCCGGTCCATTCGCGATCCAGCAGCACGTTCTCTGCAGAGGATTTGGGTTCTGCCGGGACTCACTAATGTAGTTCCTCCGACGTCCAACAGGTGTCACTGCTGCGCTGAATTCCGTCGGAGTGCACTGAAGTTCACCGTCCTACGCTGGGTGCAGGTAAGCGCTTGTCAAGCGTCACTTTTTTAAAAAAATGCGGCGGTTTTTCCGAATCCGTTGGGTTTTCATACTGCCACACCCCCCGATTTCCGTCGTGTGCATGCCAGCGCTGATTCACCACAATCCGATTGCGTGCGCCAAAATCCCGGGACAATTCAAGGAAAATCGGCGCAAACCGGAAATTTTCAGATAACCCGTCGGAAAAACGCGATTCGGGCCCTTAGTAAATGACCCCCATAGTATTTTAGGAATTTTATGAAAACTTGCCAAAGAAATATGAAGCAGTTTACTTGTCTATCGCTTTCCAGATTAACAATTACCTGAGAAGAGTGAGATTTACTACCCCGGGCGGAGAAGAAATACAATTGGATGAAAATTCAGCCATGTTTGACATATTGAATGTAGTCGTTATGCAGGACGGAAGCCTAGAGACCAGGAAAGTCGGGTCTTATTACCAACGTCATTCATCTGATCATCAGTTTGAGATTAACGCGAGCGCCATCCGATGGATTCCAGCATTTACAAAGGTATCACGAGCATTCCCATATGAAGGGGTTACAGGTCTCACATACAGAAGACATATCCTTCATCTGGACCTTGCACCGACCACTGGGGAACACAATCTATGAAATAGTTGTAGTGAGAAGCAGTAGGCTCATTCCACGGTATGGTATAGTGGCGGCCCGGGGGTACTGCAGCTCTGCTGGCCACCACTATGTAGTAGGTCAGTCTGCTGCGTCAGGTTCTGTCTTCTGTATAGTTTCTGAAACTTAGAAAAGCTAATGGGCGCAGGGTCCATGTGTTGGCTTCCCATCAATCACTTACTAATTCATTATCCTAAGGATATTAATAAGACAAAGGCTCAAAAGACCAGAAAACCACTAGAAAATTGCTGATGGACCTTTTCTCTGCACGTCTTGGCAGCACCGGGCCGGGACCAGGCACTTTGGTGCAGTAGGAAGACAAGCAAAATTAAACCCCTGTGAAATGGTAGCAAAAACGAGGCAGTATCAGGGATGATCCCGAGGGGAAATGAAATGGCAGCTTCCGCCCAGCACATTCCTAGGTAGCCCAGCACATGCCCCCAGTATATGGGTAGCCAAAGCACCTGCCCCAGAATATATATATGCAGCAAATGCCCCCAGTATATATGTAACACAGCACATTCCCCCAGTATATATGTATGCAGCACATGCCCCCAGTATATAGGTAACACAGCACATTCCCCCAGTATATATGTATGCAGCACATTCCCCCAGTATATATGTATGCAGCACATTCCCCCAGTATATATGAAGTGCAGCACATTCCCCCAGTATATATGTATGCAGCACATGCCCCCAGTATATATGTATGCAGCACATGCGCCCAGTATATATGTATGCAGCACATGCGCCCAGCATATATGAAGTGCAGCACATTCCCCCAGTATATATGTATGCAGCACATGCCCCCAGTATATATGTATGCAGCACATGCCCCCAGTATAAATGTATGCAGCACATGCCCACAGTATAAATGAAGTGCAGCACATGCCCCCAGTATATATGTATGCAGCACATGCCCCCAGTATATATGTATGCAGCACATTCCCCCATTATATATGTAGCCCAGCACATGTCCCCATTGTACATCTATGCAGCACATGCCCCCATTATAGATGTATGCAGCACATGCCCCCAGTATATATGTATCCCAGAACAAGCACCCAGAATATATGTAGCCCAGAGCAAGCACCCAGCATATATGTATGCAGCACATACCCCAATATATATGTAGTACAGCACAAGCCCCCAGTATAAATGTATGCAGAACATGCCCCCAGTATATATGTAGTGCAGCACATGCCCCCAGTATATAGGTAACACAGAACATTCCCCCAGTATATATGTATGCAGCACATGCCCCTAGTATATGGGTAGTCAAAGCACCTGCCCCAGAATATATGTATGCAGCAAATGCCCCCAGTATATAGGTAACACAGCACATTCCCCCAGTATATATGTAGCCCAGAACAAGCACCCAGTATATATGTATGCAGCACATGCCCCCAATATATATGTAGTACAGCACAAGCCCCCAGTATACACTCATCGGCCACTTTATTAGGTACACCTGTCCAACTGCTCGTTAACACTTAATTTCTAATCAGCCAATCACATGACGGCAACTCAGTGCATTTAGGCATGTAGACATGGTCAAGACAATCTCCTGCAGTTCAAACCGAGCATCAGTATGGGGAAGAAAGGTGATTTGTGGCCTGTGAACGTGGCCTGGTTGTTGGTGCCAGAAGGGCTGGTCTGAGTATTTCAGAAACTGCTGATCTACTGGGATTTTCACGCACAACCATCTCTAGGGTTTACAGAGAATGGTCCGAAAAAGAAAAAACATCCAGTGAGCGGCAGTTCTGTGGGCGGAAATGCCTTGTTGATGACAGAGGTCAGAGGAGAATGGGCAGACTGGTTCGAGCTGATAGAAAAGCAACAGTGACTCAAATCGCCACCCGTTACAACCAAGGTAGGCAGAAGAGCATCTCTGAACGCACAGTACGTCCAACTTTGAGGCAGATGGGCTACAGCAGCAGAAGACCACACCGGGTGCCACTCCTTTCAGCTAAGAACAGGAAACTGAGGCTACAATTTGCACAAGCTCATCGAAATTGGACAGTAGAAGATTGGAAAAACGTTGCCTGGTCTGATGAGTCTCGATTTCTGCTGCGACATTCGGATGGTAGGGTCAGAATTTGGCGTCAACAACATGAAAACATGGATCCATCCTGCCTTGTATCAGCGGGTCAGGCTGGTGGTGGTGGTGTCATGGATCCATCCTGCCTTGTATCAACGGTTCAGGCTGGTGGTGGTGGTGTCATGGATCCATCCTGCCTTGTATCAGCGGCTCAGGCTGGTGGTGGTGGTGTCATGGATCCATCCTGCCTTGTATCAGCGGCTCAGGCTGGTGGTGGTGGTGTCATGGATCCATCCTGCCTTGTATCAGCGGCTCAGGCTGGTGGTGGTGGTGTCATGGATCCATCCTGCCTTGTATCAGCGGCTCAGGCTGGTGGTGCTGGTGTCATGGATCCATCCTGCCTTGTATCAGCGGGTCAGGCTGGTGGTGGTGGTGTCATGGAACCATCCTGCCTTGTATCAGCGGCTCAGGCTGGTGGTGGTGGTGTCATGGTGTGGGGAATATTTTCTTGGCACTCTTTGGGCCCCTTGGTACAACGCCACAGCCTACCTGAGTATTGTTGCTGCCCATGTCCATCCCTTTATGAGCACAATGTACCCTGTAACATCTGATGGCTACTTTCAGCAGGATAATGCGCCATGTCATAAAGCTGGAATCATCTCAGACTGGTTTCTTGAACATGACAATGAGGTCACTGGACACAAATGGCCTCCACAGTCACCAGATCTCAATCCAATAGAGCATCTTTGGGATGTGGTGGAACGGGAGATTCGCATCATGGATGTGCAGCCGACAAATCTGCGGCAACTGTGTGATGCCATCATGTCACTATGGAGCAAAATCTCTGAGGAGCTTCCAGCACCTTGTTGTATCTATGCCACGAAGAATTGAGGCAGTTCTGAAGGCAAAACGGGGTCCAACCCGTTACTAGCATGGTGTACCTAATAAAGTGGCCGGTGAGTGTATATGAAGTGCAGCACATGCCCCCAGTATATATGTATGCAGTACATGCCCCCAGTATATAGGTAACACAGCACATGCCCCCAGTATATATGAAGTGCAGCACATGTCCCCAGTATATATGTAGGCCAGAACAAGCACCCAGTATATATGTATGCAGCACATGCCCCCAATATATATGTAGTGCAGCACATGCCCCCAGTATATATGTAGCCCAGAACAAGCACCCAGAATATATGTAGCCCAGAGCAAGCACCCAGCATATATGTATGCAGCACATGCCCCCAATATATATGTGGTACAGCACAAGCCCCCAGTATAAATGTATGCAGCACATGCCCCCAGTATATATGAAGTGCAGCACATGCCCCAAGTATATATGTATGCAGCACATGCCCCCAGTATATATGAAGTGCAGCACATGCCCCCAGTATATATGTATGCAGCACATGCCCCCAGTATGGGTAGTCAAAGCACCTGCCCCAGAATATATGTATGCAGCAAATGCCCCCAGTATATAGGTAACACAGCACATTCCCCCAGTATATATGCAGCCCAGAACAAGCACCCAGTATATATGTATGCAGCACATGCCCCCGGTATATAGGTAATACAGCACATTCCCCCAGTATATATGTTGCCCAGAACAAGCACCCAGTATATATGAAGTGCAGCACATGCCCCCAGTATAAATGTATGCAGCACATGCCCCCAGTATATATGTAGTGCAGCACATGCCCCCAGTATATAGGTAACACAGAACATTCCCCCAGTATATATGAAGTGCAGCACATGCCCCCAGTATATATGAAGTGCAGCACATGTCCCCAGTATATATGTAGGCCAGAACAAGCACCCAGTATATATGTATGCAGCACATGCCCCCAATATATATGTAGTGCAGCACATGCCCCCAGTATATATGTATGCAGTACATGCCCCCAGTATATAGGTAACACAGCACATGCCCCCAGTATATATGAAGTGCAGCACATGCCCCCAGTATATATGTAGGCCAGAACAAGCACCCAGTATATATGTATGCAGCACATGCCCCCAATATATATGTAGTGCAGCACATGCCCCCAGTATATATGTAGCCCAACACATGTCCCCATTATATATGTATTCAGCACATGTCCTCAGTATATAGGTAATACAACACATTCCCCCAGTATTTGTGTAGCCCAGCACATGGCCCCAGTATATATGTAGCCCAGAACAAGCATCCAGTATATATGTATGCAGCACATGCCCCCAGTATATATGTATGCAGCACATGCCCCCAGTATATATGTATGCAGCACATGCCCCCAGTATATATGAAGTGCAGCACATGCCCCCAGTATATATGAAGTGCAGCACATGCCCCCAGTATATATGTAGCCCAGCACATTCAGCCATTATATATGTAGCCCAGCACATGTCCCCATTATATATGCATGCAGCACATGCCCCCAGTATATATGTATCCCAGCACATGCCCCCAGTATATATGTATGCAGCACATGACCCCATTATATATGTAGCCCAGCACATGCCCCCAGTATATATGTATCCCAGCACATGCCCCCAGTATATATGTATGCAGCACATGCCCCCAGTATATAGGTAACACAGCACATGCCCCCAGTATATATGAAGTGCAGCACATGCCCCCAGTATATATGTAGCCCAGCACATGCCCCCAGTATATATGAAGTGCAGCACATGACCCCATTATATATGTAGCCCAGCACATGCCCCCAGTATATAGGTAACACAGCACATGCACATTATATATGTATCCCAGCACATGTCCACAGTATATATGTATGCAGCCCATGCCCCCATTTTATATGAAGCCCAGGACATGCCCCAGTGTATATGTCACAATACTCTAATTGCCCATTCTTCTCATAAGGACATAGATAGGAGAGCTTTGAGAGCTTGTAGTAACGCTCCTTTTACAAGTGGTGTGTGTAATAGGCGTTATAACTAATTCATTTGTTCACCCTCTATACACTTACTCTAGCAAGTAATCCTAAGAAACTAACTCTAAGCTACTGATTCAAGCCACTTACCCTAAGCCACCAGCCCAAAGCTAATAACTTTGCAAGAGTAAGTACAAGAGCCAAATTTGTTACCGCTATTATCCTGGCACTGATAAAGTTACTTGGGAACCAGGCAGAAAGGATGGTTATGTGACCCTGGCAGCAGGACTCTCTGTGATCTACATATCTGGCTTCTGCGTGTCCTCCCTCGCTAATATAAGTGGTTGGGGGAGTGGCACTTCCCTCTGACCTCTGACATGGGAATCGTTCTCAGTACAGGAGAACATATGTAGTAATGGCTACACGGCCCCTCTTATCTGACGGAAGCAAGCAGAAGCAAGGTCTTTACGTGAGAAACTCTTCCATGATAAGTACAATATTGGTGACCCTTTCAGCCATATCACAAAATATAACGTATCCCTTTCGTGTAGAAGTCTATAAGAGTGGCCATGCACCATGTTGTCAGGATCTGAGGCAGTGGATCCTCTGTACCACCGTGAGTGATGGCGTAAGCCGACACCTGGGAGTCTAAGTAGCACTTGGTTTTCACCAGAGCCCGCTGCAAAGCAGGATGCACTTGCTTCGGAAAGGTACCCCCAGGTCACTCCACAGGCACGACTTGCCCGCGATGGTATCCAAGGCGTGGTACAAAGTCGTGAGGCAGAATTGTGGTAGGGGACAGGCAGGAGGTCGAAATAGGCAGCACAGGATTAATGTCAGGAACAAAGCAGGAGGTCAGGACAGGCAGCACGGAGTCAAAGTCAAGAACAGGCACAAGGCAACAAAACAAGCTTTCCCTGAGGCATGTAGCACAAAGATCCGGCAGGGACTGCTAGTAGAGGCTGGATTTGATCCATGTCCAGGAATGGCACTAATCAGTGGTGCGCTGGCCCTTTAAATCTTTGATTCCTGGTGCGCGCCCTTTGATCTTGTTTTCCTGGGTCTTGGAGTGGCCAGATGTTTGAAGTAGTTTCCACCAAATGCATGTCCTCTCCTAGACATATTCAAAAATTAACTCTATAACATCTTAATCCCTAAGGCTTTACCAAACAAACAAAGCACTAGATGGCTGCAGAGTACCACAATTATACCATTTTATTATAAAAACAAAGATACAATATCACAAAATTTGATTTTAAATACCAAAATGTATATGATTATCAATAATCATTAGAGGCCTTGGAGAGAGAGGGTTTGCTGCTGCAGTGGAGCGTGGTAAGCCGTGTACTCCGCACCAACACTTCAGCCTCACTTTAGATTACCACTGCTTTTCAATCAGCTATATTCCTCCTCCAACTAGATCACAAATATTTAATAACCTGACGAAGGGAGCGGTCCGCCCCCGAAACGCGTTGTTCATTAATTGACACTTTGTGAATGAAATGATTTTGTGATCAAACATTGGTTGAGCCTGAAATCGGCAGCGCACTGAGGAATCTCCACTTCTTTCCCTTTAATCCACTGCCATTTGCAACACGGTCCTTCCAGGAGGAACCGGTAGGAGCACTGCAGCGCTACATCATCTCTTGACACACTCTGAGTAGTTATACACTGAGCATAACTACTCCAGGTGAGAGGATAACTAACCTGACCTTAGTCACCAGAACGGGTGTTTGCCCTATGAGCGCCTTTGTGTCCTTTTATTTTTCGTTTTAGTCTAATAATCATTAGAGGCAATGGAGGGAGGTACAATGAGAAGAAAATTAAAAAGAAAGCATTTTTGGTAAAATATGCAGGCGAGCACCAGGTATCCATCTCTATTAATTAAGACAGCTGAGTATTGCACTATATGAGGTCAAAATGTAAATGACTGCTAAAATGCACACTGCTTGTAAATGAAAAGATAGTTCAGATTGTCCTATTGTATTATCACTTTCAATAAAGCCTGTTCACTAGGGTAAATGAGCGTTTTTTTACCTAGTTTTTCACGGAATGTCCTCAGAACAGGAGAAGTGTGCTGACCTCTAGAGAAGACCTGATGCCCGGGATCACCTCGACGTGTGTTTCGCTACAGGCTTCGTCAGGAGGAGTGTTTGAAGAAGTGACTGATGTGTCTGTTCCCAGATTGACTTGAGGTCCTGCAGCAATTCTTCCACCGAGGGAACATCTGAAGAAATGGACAGATGGAGCGGTGGATGGGGAATTTGTCCATAGACAATAAAGAAAGGGGCAGCGCCCACAGACTCCAAGTCCACACTCTGCCCACAGTAACAGAGTAGACCAGTCGTCCTGACGGCAGACACAAAATGACGAAGGTAACAGCCCAGAGTTTGGTTGAATCTCTCTGATATGCGGAGGAGAAGTCCAGCTTGACGCCAAAATCTCGAAACAACGGTCCGAGACAATGTGCAGAAAATATACTGGCCAGACGAGGAGCAGGCGGCAGAACTGGGAGCGGAAGAAATGGGACATCTTAAAGAACCGGTCAGTTACCACCCAGATGATGGAATTCCCAGAGGAAGATGGTAGATCCGTAATAAAGTCACAGGAGTCCACGGGCAGCTGTGTAACGACAACTGCAGTAGGAGACCAGCAGGTTTTAGGCGAGATGGCTTGTTACGAGGACAGAAGGTACAGGAACCCACTAAATCCCACATATCTTTGACCAGGTCTGGCCACCAATAGTAACAAGAAATGAGGGCTACTGAGTGCTGCACCCCAGGATGCCCAGCCACTCGAGAGTTATGTCCCCAAGTCAATATCTTTTTCCATAGAGCAAGTCAGAAGAGAACACCAAGATATCGTCCAGGTAAACTACGATACAGGTGTAGAGCAAGTCCCTGAAGATATTGTTGACAAATTCCTGAAACACTGCATCACGGATGCTGATGAGCTGCTGTAAAACAGCGGTGGCTGTCGGAGCTGCTGACCTTGTACGGCAATCCGCCGGGCCATGATGATGGTAAGATCACCGAGTTCAGGTAGCGGAACCTTGGCGGAATCCACTGTCAGGATCAGTGGTAGTGGATTCTCTGTCCCACCACAAGCGATGGCATAAGCCGACACCTGGGAGCGTTTTCACCAGAGCCCGCTGCAAAGCGGGATGGACTTGCTGCTGCGTGGTACCACCAGGTCACTCCGCAGTTGTGACTTTGCCTGTGCGGTACACTGGCCCTTTAAATCTTCGAGCGCGGCACGCGCGCCCAAGAACATGGGGACGCACTCACCGGGCTGCCAAACGCAGACTAGGAACGAGGATAGGTGAGACAGAGTGGAGAAGGGCCGGGGACTGGAGAAGGACACAGGTGCGCCCGCGACCTGGGATACATGTCGTATTTTGTTACTGCGGTCAATAAGACTTTTGGATCAAACCCCAAGTAACTTCATGAATTTGATCTGTTTCTTAAGACTCCACGCTCAGTGTGCTCCGCGTCCTGCCGACCAGGATACCAAAGACTCCATCAGCGAGGAAGACAGAAGTGCTGCCACATCTGCTTTCCATGTCCAAAGGGCGACATTACTAATTCCACGGGTAAGTCTGGGAGTCGTCAATCAAATTTCTGATTTAACGAAGAGATAATCTGGCACAACTGAAGTATCTATAATAAGGCCATACATGGTATGAATAGTAAAAAGAATTATGGAAGGAATTTTTGAGTTTTAAAGTCCTTTTCAGATTACAGTTTAATGGTTGTTGCAGAAGTGGACAACATATTCCGAAGCAATGGCTGATTTTGGAGTATAAAACAGAAAGATATGTAGTCATATCGCATGCATATTATGTCAAATATGGACACGTTGAGCATATGTATGTGAGAGACATCATTTGTTGGTATCTCTCCCCTGTGGCTTCCAGAGAGTCTCAAGTATTTGACTCCCATCAATGATATACTAGTAGTACACATGGAGATATGTAGTACTGGACTGAATATTATAATATTATAAATGTTACTGTTTCAAGGCCAACTTCTAATGCATCTTCTGCAGACCATTGAAACCCATTATTATGTTTGAGAGCCTAGGTCCTCAGAAAGATCTCCTGGTGCTCTGATGGACCATTGCTTACCATGCAATATAACCTCATAAAGTGATTGATTAGACCATTTTATAGTTAAGTTGATCTATTGCCATTTTAAACAACTTAACTATATTTCCAGGCCTTCTGAAAACTCCTTAGTTTACAAGATTGAGGGGTAAAAAACACACTCACACTTTGCCTCTCCCCATTTGCCATTGTTATTTTACTTGTCATGGAAGGTTGCATTGGCTCACGCACATCCAGGATTCACAGACGTATCAAAGTGTGATATTTACTTTTGAGGAACATAATAGGATTACAAGCAAAGAAGTTCTTGCATTATACACACAATCAAATCAACTAAATTGCTTGGCACCCCTATAACGATAGATCTGTGCTAGAGGAACTTAGGTCACCCGAGTCTTCTAATAACAGAAATGTTTCTTGTAGATATGGAAAAGTGTGTGAAGTGTCCAATCGAGCAATGGTCCAATGAAAGAAGAGACTCCTGTATCTGGAGAATACCGGAGTACCTGTCTTATGGAGAAGCACTGGGGACATCCCTGCTCATCATTTCCATGCTTTTCTGCTTCTTTACAGTCATAATAACAGGAATATTTATCAAGTACAAGAACACGACCATCGTGAAAGCCAATAACCAGAACCTCAGCTTCATACTTCTCCTCTCTCTCGTCTTGTCCTTCCTCTGTCCTTTGTTGTTCATTGGGCACCCAACCAGGTTGTCCTGCCTCCTCCGACAGGTGGCTTTCGGGAACATCTTTACGGTTTCTATATCCTCAGTCTTAGCTAAAACCATAACTGTGATCTTGGCTTTCAATGTTATAAGGCCAGGCAATGCGGGGATGAAGTGGTGGAGCAATCATTCCTCTATATTTGTGCTTCTTAGTTGCTCTTTTCTTGAAATAATGATCTGTGTCTTCTGGTTGTACTTTTTTCCACCATTTCAAGACTATGACACCAGCAAAGAGGATGAAACAGTCACATTATTATGTAATGAGGGATCTGCCATTGCTTTCTACTTGGCCATTGGCTACATTGGATTCCTGGCGGTGTTGAGCTTTATTGTAGCATTTTTTGCCAGGAAACTTCCAGACACTTTCAACGAGGCTCAGTACATCACCTTCAGCATGCTGGTCTTCTGCAGTGTGTGGATCTCCTTCATCCCGGCCTATCTCAGCACCAAGGGGAAGTACATGGTGGTTGTGGAGGTCTTTGCTATTTTGGCTTCCGGTTCTGGACTTCTCGGATGTATTTTTTTCCCCAAATGTTATAATATTCTACTGAGACCAGAACTAAACACAAAGTCCAATTTAATCAGAATAAGATTTAAGTCTAACAAGATATGATGTTGTCTGATAAATGTAATTGAAACTTACAAATTAGATTTGAGAATTTAACCGGAGCTTAACGTGGAGCTTCCAATTTAGGTCTAGGAGCAGCCTACAATCAGTAGTAGAAAGACAAGTTAAGGCAGAATTTGACATTTAACATCATCATTAATGGCATTAATCCTCTACATACAACATCGAGGATAAGTATCTCGGTAGTTAGAGCCTCTCAATTATCTGAATAGTGGACTACAAATCCCTGAATATATATGTATATGACAATTAAACTTCAAAATCTGGCTCTAAAAATGATTCCAGTAAGTTCATTGACGTGTGAGAGTACAGAATCCATTTAGGGTATGACTTCTCCATCTTGTACAACATAGAGAAATCTCAGCACACGTATATTTAAGCTTTAAGGGGTAACTTTATGGTCAATAACACAGACATTTGTCCACTTAATTAGAGGCTGTAAAGTTCTTGTGGAAATATTGCACATGTCTTCAAGTACTGGAAATAGAACTTTCTTTGTTTGGTGGTGGCATAACCCCCATCCCCACAGCCTGAATAAAATCTTCATCATCTAGAGAGACCAGAGAGTGTGTTTCGTGTATTGGTTCTTTGACTTGCTGGGCACACACACACAATTTGCAGCCAAAATCAAACCTGCGATAGAGCTCATTGTACTTGTAAAACACATGGTACCCGACCAGGAACTGGGCCTGGCTGGAAGCCTACTGGAAACCTTGCGGGCCATTATCTCAGGATGGATAGACCATGAAGCTGCATAAACAAAAGATGGCAAGTTTATACTTACATTTTGCTCTTCTTGGGTTGGGTCATTCTACATCTGGTAATTTTGACACAGTTTCCAAATTTGTTGTGGTGACTGTCAGGTTTGGACCGGCGTCCTGAGGCCTTTCTAGTCGGTAAAAACCCTCTGATTCAATAGATATCAAATCAAAGGCAAATGGTAGGAGTTTCTCACAGTAATCTTTTTCATTTCATTGAAATCCAAACACGGACGTGGTCTCCTGTCCTTTTTCTTTACTAAGGAGATTTTGAGATGGAGGGGGCCAAGTGGTTGATTTGAGAGGGGCCTACAAACTTCTGCGGATTAGGGCAGAAGATTAATAGAAAACTGCATTCAATATCACTGAGGAGCATTTTGAGAATATTGTCATGCCGCACCCAGGATCCTTGGTACAGATCGCAGGTGCACCTGTGCTTGCTGCCGCTGTCCTTGCTCCCCCAGGTACATACTCACCTCTCCTGGCTCCGGATTCCGCGACGGTCCATCCTGGTCCCATGCCGGCTTCCTCTGTAGGCCGCGCTCTCCCGATGCTAGGGCGTGCGCACCTGACTCTCCAGGAATTTAAAGGGCCAGCGTCCTCCTGTGGTGTTCCCTTGTTCCTGTGGTATTCCCGTGTGGCGGTCCTGTAATCCTGTGGCGGTCCTGTAATCCTGTGGTGGTCCTGTTATCCTGTGGCGGTCCTGTTATCCTGTGGCGGTCCGGTATCCCAGTGGTCTTCCTGAGGTACTGCCAGCCGTCCTTCCGAGGTCCTGCCAGCCGTTCTTCAGTAGTCCTGCCTTCCCGTGGTCCTGCCTTCCCACGGTCCTGCCTTCCCATGGTCCTGCCTTCCCATGGTCCTGCCTACCCTGTATCCCTACCTTGGCTGCCACCGTAGGCCTAGTCGCACCCGTGGAGCGACCTGGTGCCTCCCCTCCGTAGCAAGACCATCCCGCTTTGCGGCGGGCTCTTGCAAAGACCAGGAGTCCACTTAGACTACGCTCCTGGGTTGTGGCTAGTATCGCTATCCCCCACGGTGGTCCAGGGAGTCCACAGACTCTGCCCATAGACTCTCTGATGGTTCATCCCTACGAATCGTGACAATAATGTTTTAGGTTTGATTCTAGGTAAAGGTGTTCTAGTTTGATGACATTTGTATTTACTCCGAGGACATTTCATTTCATTTGGCAAAGGTAAGAGATGTCTTATTGATCCTCAGAGAGAACGTCTTGTATTCTAAGCCAGAGAAATGTTTATTTGTAGTTCAAGAATTGTCATTTTTGGGATATAGTTTGTCATCTGAAGGGTTCAAGATGGACCCAAAAAAGGTCAAAGCTGGAGTGGCCAAGACATTGAAAGCATTACAAAGGTGTCACGGGCACAGGCATCCCCATCCGTGCCCCTCTCTGCTGTCCCGGCCAGAAGCCGCTCCAGCCTCCGGTGCACAGTCTGCAGGTGAACCGATGCAGGTTGACAGAGCCTGACTTACGCCTGGGGAATGTTCCAGATGTTTCCAAGAAAACCTCTGCTCGTACTGTGGCAGTCCCAAGCACCTCATCGGGACTTGTCCAATCCGTCCCCAACGTCCGGGAAATGCCAGCACCTAGGGCTTCTGGGAGAAGCGTCCTTAGGTGTGAATTCAGCTTCTCCATGCATGACTGTTCCAGTGCGGTTCGGTACTGTTCGATACCGGTCCTCCTGTGCAAGTCTCAGCATTCCTGGACTCTGTTTCCATGGGGAACTTTGTGGATGCCTCTCTGGTCTCCCAGCATCACATTCCGGTGGTTCCCCTCAAGTCACCCCTGGTCATTTCTTTCGTGAGCAGACAACTTCTTTCTGATCCGATCCAGTATGGAACCCATCTGCCTTCAAGTTCAAGTCCTACATCAAGAAAGACTGGTCTTCTATTTCCCGCCTCGCTCCACAACATCTCTTCTTCTGGGTCTTCCTTGGCTTCAACTCCATGCTCCAGTCCTCAATTGGAAGAGAACCTGCGTTGGGGCCCTGAATGCCAATCTTGATGCATGGGGGCACCACTTCCGGTCCTGACCTCTTCTGTGTCTTCCAAGTCTCTGAAGGGTTACCAGGACTTTACGGATGTTTTCTCTAAGAAACAAGTGGAGACTTTGCTACCGCATCGTCCCTGTGGTTGCCCTGTGGATCTCCTTCCGGGTGCCACACTTCCCAGAGGTCATGCCTATCTGCTTTCTGTTCCTGAGACGACGACCATGTCCGAATACATCAAGGAGAACTTACAGAGGGGTTTCATATGCAAGTCCTCCTCTCCGGCCGGTGCAGGCTTTTTCTTTGTCACCAAGAAGGACGGCTCCTTACATCCCTGTATAGACTATCGTGGGCTGAACGGTTAAAAACCACTAACCCCTGCCGTTGATTACGGAACTCTTTGATCGCCTATGCGGTTCCAGGGTGATCTCCAAGCTTGATTATCTGGGGTGCTTACAATCTCATCTGGATCCGCAAAGGTGACGAGTGGAGGACGGTGTTTAATACCCGTGACGGGCACTTTGAATTTGAATTTAGTAATGCCCTTTGGACTGCTTAATTTTGAGAATGATACAAATGTTAATTGTTACAAAGTCTACTGCATCAGGTTTTATAATGGCAATTTGCATATACTCCAGAATGTTATAAAGAGGGATCAGCTTAACAGCAATTAATTTCAAAGTCAATATTTGCCTAGAAAATGAACTTTTTGAAACACATTTCAACTTCTTTGCAGGCCTGCCTTAAATGAGCAGCTAACATCGTTTCAGTGATTGCTCCATTAACACTGGTGTGGGTGTTGATGAGGCCAGGGCAGGAGATCAATCTGTCATGAGTAAGAATCCCACCAATGGACACTTTAAAAGGAGGCTGGTGCTTGGCATCATTGTTTCTCTTCTGTTAACCATGGTTATCGCTAAAGAAACACGTGCAGTCATCATTGCACTGCACAAAACTGGCCTAACAGGGAAGAGTATCACCGCTATAAAGATTGCACCTCAGTCACCAATCTATCGCATCATCAAGGAATTCAAGGAGAGAGGCTCCATTGTTGCCAAAAAGGCTCCAGGCGCCCAAGAAGGACCAGCAAGCTCCAGGACCGTCTCTTAAAAGTGTTTCGAGATCAGGCTACCAGCAGTGCAGAGCTTGCTCAGGAATGGCAGCAAGCAGGTGTGAGTGCATCTGCACGCAATGTGTGGCGGAGACTCTTGGAGCAAGGCCTGGTGTCAAGGAGGGCAGCAAAGACATGTGGTGGGAGGAGGCATGAGAGCGTGAGGGCGGCTCGCGCGGCACGTAGACATCCCGCTCCCATGCTACGTGGTCTTGATCCGGAAGCTATGCAGCGCTGATGTGTGACAGCTGAGAACGCTGTAATCACGTGGAGAGGCGGATGCAGTGGAGTGGAGTGGCCGAAACAGCGTGTGAGCAGGTCCGCGATCCCCTGGCTGGCAAAGGTGATGTGAGGAGATCATTTCTATGAACGTTTCCGATGGGCGAGATCCGGGTGTGCACTGGAGGAACATGCGGGTGACGGCCTGCCGGAGTGGGCTGTGATCCGTAGGAAACCAGCGGTGGTCGCCGAGGATATGGAGGAGACGTGTATCCATCCCTGTGAAGTCAGTAGCGGTCAGACACAGAAGAAAAGAATGTAATGTATGAGAAATGCTTTCTTCTCCATGCCGCTTTTTAGGCTCACTATCGCTGCTTATTTTTGCTTGCTAACCCTAACATCTGAGGCTGATACTCTACTATAGCTTCTGTGGAAGGAACCTCTGCTGGAACTGTGAAATTTCTTTCGGATTAACGGAGAACTTCTTTGGTTCCCTTGGTTCTGTGTTTTTGTGCCTTTTTTCCTTCCCCCTTCCCTATTTTGGATAACACTGGACTAACATTGAGGGGACTTGCTGTAGTAAGCAATAACTAACCAACTGTGCTTCTCAAAAAAGTACTATAAACTTTTTTTTTTTTTTTTTTTATATATAGTACTGGACTGATATTTGATGAGACCCGGACTAATAAGTAATAACTAACATTGATGAGATCTGCTATAGTAACTAATAACTAACGAACTCTGCATGACTAACAGCTGTGGCTTTGATTTTTCTATGGAATCTATCTGTAAATTGTTACCAGATGATGTGTTCTCCCTGACCGGCACTAACCTTGGATAAGATCTAGATAGTGTCGCGAGACACTATTTAGTCCACTATATATATATAATCAATCTTGTATAATTCCAAGGATTCTACTTTGATAATTGTTGTATTCTAGTACTTCCTTTTATTACTTGGCCTAACATTCTAGGAGACCTTCTACCTTTATTTGTAAAGCGTATACTGGGAGTTACTGTAGTCTACTATAAATGAATAGTTTGGTATAACCGTATCGATCCTTTCTCAAAATCAAGCATCTAAGAATAGGGGGACACCTGAAAGGATTTTATCACCGGGGGGTGATAATAAAGCAAAAAAAGTGGGTAAAATTGACAAATTCCTAAACAAATCAGCTATGGATGAGACGCATGATTATGAGATAGCAGGTTCTCAAGGAGAGGGTCACAAGGACAACTTGTCTCTAAAGGACATTTCGGATCAGATCAAGCAATGTTTTGAGGTCGTGAAAGAGGTTAAACAAGAGCTGACCGTAATGAGGAAAGATTTCTCAGCGATTCGGGAAAGATTACAGGAAGTAGAGACAAGATTAGGTAATAATGAGGATTGTACTACAGAGCTGAGAAAGGAGCTACAGCAGGTTACACAGACCAATAAAATATTAGCACAGAAGATCTTAGACCTGGAGAATAGGTCCAGGAGGAATAATCTTAGGGTAGTTGGTTTACCCGAAAAGGAAGAAGGGGAGGATCCGGTGAAATTTTTTACTGAATGGTTTAAAAAGCTCGTTGACCCTAAGAAGTTACCAGAATGGTTCCAGATAGAGAGAGCTCATAGGGTCCCTATGATAAGAAGAGTTCCAGGGGCTATGCCAAGAGTTATCCTGGTTAGGTTCCTGTCAACTAACGATAAGGATTTGGTTTTTAGAGAGGTTAGGAACCAAGAAGTAAAATGGAACAATAATAAGGTTCTATTCTTCCCGGATTACCCAGCGGAGGTACAAAAGAAAAGAGTTTCTTTTAAAGATGTCAAGAAACAATTGCTAGAGAAGGGTATTAAATAATCCCTTATTTACCCCGCTAAAATGAAAATACTTTATGAGGGAGAATCTTATATTTGTGATTCACCTGAGGAAGTGTTAGGATGGATCAAAAGCCACGTTAAATGATGATGTACAGTGTTTATTTCGGGAGGGGGATGTTAAAGTGCCATGCTTTAGTTTAGGATCTACCTAAGGGTGGATACTTGTGGGGTTTTTTTTTTTTTTTTTTGTTTTTGTTTTTGTTTTGTTTTTACTGTTTTTCCTTAATCTCCAGCGTACCTCTCCCCGCAACCTCTCAATGCTCTCTCTCGCAGATATCTTTTTTGTATTTTCCAATGTCCTCTGCTCACAATATCTCTACTTGATGTTAGCATCCTGTCCTAAAACTACTCTATGACTAAGGATGTATTAAATATTCTGTCATGGAATATTAGAGGGCTTTCAAAGAGACTAAAGAGGTTAGCAGTGTTTAATGTTATTAGAAATTATTTGCCCGCTATTGTTTGTCTGCAAGAGACACATTTGGTTAAAGATAAGGTACAGGTTCTTTCTAAAGGTTGGATTGGGTGGAAATACACTTAACTAAAATAGATGGCGAGGGAAGATTTATTTTTGTTTGTTGTACTATCTATGGAAAGAAAATGGTTTTGGCTGCAATTTATATTCCACCGCCATTTAATTCTGAAGTACTTTATACTTTATTTGATTTTTTGTTAGATAAAGGGGATGTAGTTTTGATAATTGTGGGCGATCTGAATAATGCACTCGACTTTAAGCAAATAGAAGGTGATGGATTAGCTAAAGGTAGTAAACGTAGGAACAATAAATTTAAGCTGTTACTTGAAGAATTGGGATGGATTGATTTATGGAGGGAAAAGTATCCAGATGGTAAAGCGTTTTCTTGCTTTTCCAAAACACACTTTAGACTCTCACGTATTGATTATTGTTTAGGGAATAAGCACACATTAGAGTATTTGATAGATGTGTCATATGATACTAGGGGAATTTCAGATCACTCACCTGTTCACATCAAATTGGGTATTAAAAAGGAGGAAAAATTTGCAATGTATAGATTTAATGCGGGTTGGTTAAGATTGATAGGTAATAAGGAGGGGCTAGAGAGGGAAATTAGGGATTTTTTGGATAAAAATAGAGGTACAGCCCCACAGAGAGTAGTTTGGGAGGTGTGTAAGGGTTTTATAAGGGATTTACTGTCTAAACAGGTTTCTCTATTTAAACGAAAGAGGAAAGCTAAAGAGCAGGAACTAACAAGGGCAATAAAAGATGCAGAACGGATGGTAGGCGTGGCACCTACTAAAACTAACTGGGACACTTGGCAGAATAGCTTGGAGAACTATGAAGAATTTATCTTTTATAAAGCAGATCAAGAGCAGAGCTTATTGCAGTATTATATTGATGTAGATTTATCAATGGGGGGTAAAAAGTTAGCAAATATTGTTAAAAATCAGAAGGACAAAAAATATATCTCTTCTATTAAAAAAGAGGATGGAACATGGGCAGTAGGGACGGAGCAAGTGAAGGACACCTTCTTTAAACACTTCAAGAATCTATATTCCTCATCTATCCCATATCACAGGGGGCGATGTAGAGAATTTCTATTGAAGGCGCACTTGGGTAAATTGAGAAGTCAGGAGGCTATTTGGTTGGATAGGCCCCTGGAGCTGGAAGAAGTGAGGGAGGCCTTGGTCGCATCAAAACGCGGGAAAGCCTCAGGGATAGATGCTATTCCGGTAGAGGTACTTCAAACCTTCGAAGAGGCCCTAGTAAATGATTTATTTGATACATTTAGGGAAGCCTATGAAAAAGGGGAACTTTTGGGGACTATGAAAGAAGCACTGATAATCTTAATTGCAAAAGAGGGGAAGGATAACTCCCTTGTAGAGGCCTATAGACCTATCTCCCTCATGTCAGCAGACGCTAAATTGTTGGCCAATGTATTGGCCATTCGATTGAGAAAAGTACTAGGGGATCTTGTCCATAAGGATCAGGCTGGTTTTATGACTGGGAGGGGTACGGATGAGAATCTTAGGAGGTTATTTTCTAATATACAGAAGAGCCCGGATAATGTTGGAGAGAGGTTGGTTCTATTGTTGGATGCGGCTAGAGCTTTTGACTCAATAGAATGGGAGTATATGTGGGAAGTATTGGAAATGGTAGGAATAGGACCAAATTATATCAGGTGGATAAAAATACTCTATTCCGATCCTATGGCTAGACTTTTAATAAATGGCTCCGTCTCAGAACCCTTCCCAGTTAGAAAGGGCACTAGGCAGGGGTGTCCTCTGTCACCTCTTTTATTTAATCTGATGATTGAGCCCCTTGCGTGTATTGTTAGGAACTCCAATGATATAATGGGATTTCAATATGGAAATAGGGTTGAAAAGATATCCTTGTTTGCAGACGACATTCTTTTGTATCTCGGCAGCATTGATGCTGTCGAGAAGGTATTGGAGGTTTTTCAACAATATGGGCAAGTTTCAGGAATTAAGATTAATTGGGGAAAATCCGTTATAATGCAGTTAGATCAAGGTAGGAAGCTGCCTTTACTCCCATTAAAAATTATAGGAAAGGGGGAACACTTTAGATATTTAGGGGTAAATGTATCAAGTAATATAAATGAATATATGGAATTGAATATCCTTCCAATGATAAGGTTCATTAGGAATAAGGTGCAAGCATGGAAGGGACTATTGTTGGGTATGGCTTCTAGGATAGCATTATTAAAAAAGATTCTTTTACCTAAGATACTATATACGTTAATGAACTCCCCAATATGGATAGAACTAGGAATATTTAAGACAATTGATAGTATCCTATCGGATTTGGTCTGGAGGGGAAAGAAACCCAGAATGAAACTGGAAACAATGAAAAGGAGTACTCAGGAAGGGGGGTTGGCCATCCCGGACCTAAAATTATATTTCTTGGCCTCACAAATTAATAAAATGGTAAATTGGGAAGAAATGGAAAGCTGGGAGACCTATTTAGGTTCTGAAGAGCAGGTTTGGAAGAATTATAAAAGTAGGGAGATTTTCGAGATGGGAGTAAATAATCTATACAAAAAAGCATTGCCCTCAGTGGGCAAGTATGTCTCTACATATAATGGTATTAGTGAAATTTTTCATAGTAAGGGGGTCTATGAAGATACTCCTATATGGGGTAATAGAGGATGGAAAGATGACTATTTTTTGCATGAATTCCCCTTTTGGACTAATAAAGGGATTAAATATATGGGACAAATTTTCCATAACCAGGCTCTCAAATCATGGCTAATGCTTAGGGAGGAATTTGGATTGGGAAACCATGATCTATTTAGATATTTTCAGTTGAGGCATGCCCTAAGAAGTCAGGTGATGGATATGAACCATGAAAAAAATCCAGTAAACGAGTTTCTAAAGAACTGTGAAAGTTTGGGGAAAAAGGGGAGAATGGCATCTATATATGGGAAACTCTTAAGAAAGAAATTTGAACCCCCCTGCTTGACTCCACTTCATAAATGGGAGAAAGAGTTGGGTGTAAATGGATTAATAGGGATTGAAAATTGGCAAGATATCCTAAAAAGTATACCAGAGGTTTCATTTAACCCACAGTTGAGGATAATGCAGTTTTTTATTGTTAATAGGCTTTACTATACTCCTTACCGACTCTCTAGGATGTACAAGGAACACAACTCAAAATGTACTAAGTGTGGGGAAGAAAAGGCAGACTTTGTCCATTTGTTTTGGAGCTGTGCTTATATTCAAGAATATTGGGAAGGGATTATTGAGATTATAAATTTAAGACTTAATTTACAAGTATTCTGTGATCCAGTACTATGTATATTTGGTAATCAGGGAACCTCTAAACTAGATAAGAAAGAAGGTAGGGTAAACAAGCTGCTATGCTGGGCACGGAAAGTTATTCTCTACAAATGGATTTCAACGGACCCCCCAAGGGTGAGGGATTGGATTGTTTACACTAAAAAAATGTTGCTATATGAAAAAGTTTACCTGGAAAGAACTAATAAACCAAAGCTCTTTATGGAAATATGGGAGGGGTGGGGAGAGGGAGATTGAGGAAAATTCTAATTAGTGATAACTACTCTGGGAGAGTGGAGAGAGGGAAACAATGTATTTACTTTTGTCTGTGTTTTTTTTTCTTTTTTTTTTTTTTTTGGGGGGGGGGAGGGTTGGTTGGTGGGGAGATAAGTATACTATGAAGTATAATCTCTAGATATATGTATATGTAATATAACATCTCTTGCCTAAGGTTGGATGTTTAACTCCCAATATGCCAATATGTACAATATGTATTTTTTGTCTAGGCTAGAGATGGGAAAGTATATTATCTACGTGATTGTTATGTATACTATATGTAAATGTATTGGAGATTTATATATGTGGATTATACGAAAATAAAAAAACTTTTAAAAGAAAAAGGAGGGCAGCAAAGAAGCCACTTCTCTCCAGAAAAAACATCAGGGACAGACTGATATTCTGCAGAAGGTACAGGGAGTGGACGCTGAGGACTGGGGTAAAGTAATTTTCTCTGATGAATCCCCTTTCCGATTGTTTGGACCATCTGGAAAACAGCTTGTTCGGAGAAGACAAGGTGAGCGTTACCACCAGTCTTGTCTCATGCCAACTGTAAAGCATCCTGCAACCATTCATGTGTGGGGTTGCTACTCAGCCAAGGGAATCGGCTCTCTACAGTCTTGCCTAAAAACACATCCATGAATAAAGAATGGGACCAGAATGTCCTCCAAGAACAACTTCGCCCAACCATCCAAGAGCAGTTTGGTGATCAACAAGGCCTTTTCCAGCATGATGGAGCACCTTGCCATAAAGCAAAGGTGATAACTAAATGGCTTAGGGAACAAACCATAGAGATTTTGGGTTCATGGCATGGAAATGCCCCAGATCTTAATCCCATTGAGAACTTGTGGTCAATCATCAAAAGACAAATAAAATCAACAAATTGTGACAAAATGCAAGCATTGATTGTGCAAGAATGGACGGCTATCAGTCAGGATTTGGTCCAGAAGTTGATTGAGAGCATGCCAGGGAGAATTGCAGAGGTCCTGAAGAAGTAGGGGCAACACTGCAAATATTGACTTGCTGCATTAACTCATTCCAACTGTCAATAAAAGCTTTTGTTACCCATAATATGATTGCACTTGTATTTCTGTATGTGATAAAAACATCTGACAAACCAGAGGCAACAGATCATGTGACAATAGAAGATTTGTGTCATTCTCAAAACTTATGGCTATGACTGTATAGTTGTGTCATGGTCTACCTGGATGACATCTTGGTGTACTCTCCAGACCTTGAATCCCACCAGACACACGTACGTCAAGTTCTTGGTCGACTTTGTGCCAACATCTCTACGCCAAGCTGGAAAAATTCCAGTTTAACCAGCACAGCCTTCCATACCTGGGTTATATAATTTCCGACAGAGGCCTCCAGATGGATCCCACGAAACTGTCTGCATTTCTTCAGTGGCCATGCCCAGAAGGCCTCCGAGCCATACAGAGGTTCCTGGGTTTTGTTGGTAAACTATTACTGACAGTTTATTCAGCTTTTCTCCACTCTGGTGTCTCCCATCGTGGCACTCACCAAGAAGGGTGCCAATACACATGCTTAGTCTCCTACAGCTGAAGAGGCCTTCTCCAAGTTGAAGTACGCTTTTGTCTCGGCTCTAGTACTCACCAGGCCTGATATGAACAAGCCTTTTCATCTTGAGGTGGATGTGTCCTCTGTAGGAGCTGGAGCGGTGCTCACCCAGAAAGGGCCCAAGGGCCAAACTTCCACTCAAGCGCCTGAATCCCAAGCAAGCCTGGTGGTCATTATTTTTCTCTCGCTTCGACCTGCTGATGCATTCTTGTCCAGCTGACAAGAATGTCAAGGCTGATGCCCTGTCCCGTGCTTCGGATGTTGTTGGAGAAGAACCGGCTCCTCGGCACATAATTTCTCCTGACCAGCTTTTTGTTGCAGCTCTGGTGGATATTCGGCAGCTTCATCCCCAGCAAGACATATGTTAGACCTGCTCTCCGGAAGAGGATTTTGTCTTGGGAACATTCTTCTCATGTGGCTGGGCATCCTGGGGTGCAACGCACTGCGGCCCTCATCTCCTGCTACTACTGGTGGCGGTACCTGGTCAAGGATGTTCGGGAGTTTGTGGGATCCTGCTCCTCCTGTGCCCACAACAAAGCCTCTTGTCTCAAACCAGATGGACTGTTACTTCCATTGTCGATACCCAGTCGCCCGTGGTCCCACGTTGCAATGGATTTTGTAACCGATCTGCATGTCTCCTTCGGTAGTACTTTCATCTGGGTGGTGACGGACCGGTTTTCAAAAATGTCCCATTTTATTCCTCTTCCAGGTCTTCCATCTTACCCACAGCTTGCCAGTTTGTTCCTCAAACATATCTTCCGGCTGCATGGTCTTCCGCTACGTGTCCAACCGAGGAGTCCAGTTTGTGTCCAAATTCTGGGGTTCCTTGTGTCACCAGCTGCATGTCAACCTAGACTTTTCTTCTGCCTACCACCCTCAGTGGAAAGGTCAAATAAAAAGGATGAACCAGACTTTGGGCTGCTACCTCCGCCACTTCGTCTCAGCCCGTCAAGACAACTGGGCTGACTTACTACCTTGGGCTGAGTTCTCCTACAATTCCTACTGGCTCGGCTTCATTCTTTGTGGTCTTTCCGCTTTCCACTTCCTCTGATTTCCCTGCGGTAGAAAATCTGGTGCAGGCCCTCAAGTCTATTTGGGACCAGACCTGCCAGTCCCTTCTACAAGCTACAGACCATACCAAGACCCAGGCTGATAAGAAATGTCAAGCTCCTCCTGTCTTCTCTCCTGGTGACAAAGTATGGTTATCCTCCAGATAAGTCCAGCTTAAGATACCCAGCTACAAACTTTGAGGTAATCAAGTGCATCAATCAAGTGGCCTACAAGCTCCGCCTTCCTTCATCTATGCGCATCCTGAACTCCTACCATGTCTCCCTCCTGAAGCCAATCGTCTTGAACAGATTTTCCCAACAATCCCCTACTCCTGCTCTGGAGGCAGATTCCTCAGATGTCTATGAAGTTAAGGAGGTTCTGGACATGAAGATCGTGAGGGGTAAGCGGTTCTTTCTTGTAGACTGGAAGGGGTTCGTGCCTGAGGAGAGATCCAGGGAGCCGGAAGAGAACATTTCGGATTTTCCTCCAGAGGTATCTTGGAACCAAGAAGAAGAGTGGTAGGCCGAAGGGGGAGGGGTGGTACTGTCATGGGCACGGGAATCCTCTCCCTAGGGCGTGCGCGCGATGGTGCTTCGGGCGATGACTTGGCTTCCTCGTGGATTTGTTATGCGCATTTTATTTGGCTCCATGTGTGTAGATTTTAAAAATAAAACTATTGGATTTTGGAACTGTGTCTACTTTTATCTGTATAGCCGAGTATGCTACCAGGAGATTTTGAGGATTAAAAAGACACTTAATCGGTTCCGTGTCTGTATGGTGCCTTTCAACAGTTCAAGTGATTTTATTGAAGGATATACATGCAATATGAATCTGGAAGGAAATTGAGGGACTAGAAGACTATATAGAGCTCCAGTCACACTACATAATATTCTTTTCCTAAGTTGCCCACGGCAAAAATCTTGGCTCAGGAATTTGTTAAAAATGTGGTTCATCTGCATGGTGTTCCAGAGGACATTGTCTCTGACAGGGGTTCGCAGTGGGAAGAAGCCACCGATTGCTGGTTGCCTGTCTCAGATGTCACTTGAGAGGGTGCAGAAGACTGAACCAACCATTTGCATTGGCATTGGTCATTGGCATTGGTCACCAGGATCACCAGATCTGGCCAAGTTGCTCTGACTTTGACTAAACTACATCTTATAGAGCCATGGTGGCGAACCCATGGCACGCGTGCCAAAGAGGGCACCCATAGCCCTCACTGCTGGCACACACGACATTACCCCAACTATTGCCAGGTGCGGACAGGCAACATATCAATGTCGACTGATCCTGGGTCACCAAGCCAGCTGTTCTATCTGCCCTTATGGTACCTGCTCTCTACCGAATTCACTGCAGGCTGCCCGGTGCTGCTGTGGGCTCACAGCTTATCACAGAGGTACAAGAGTTTATGCAGCAGCTCAGAGCCGGTCACATGTCAGAGGTTGTGTGAGAGGAGTCACTGACGCTGGATACTCACCTGGCGCCTGCTCTGGCTGTGAGAAGGTGAGGGGTCGAGCTTTCACATCTGCTCAATCTCCTGCTTGGCCACCGGACCCAACAATCAGCCCTGGTCCCAAATACCAGCGCTAGGGTACGGGGGAAGGCTTTGGCCCGATTGTGTATGCGTTTCTATGAAATCGCATGCAATCAGTAACCAGGACATGGTGTCTTGCATTAAAACAATACATTACACCGGGTTCTGGTTACCAATCACTTCCGGATCCATAGAAACACAGACGTAATCGACCCAAAGCCTTCCCCCGTACCCTAGCGCTGCGCTAGTAAATACTTGTGACCGCACCCTAAAGCTACATGAACATGAACATATGAACAAGTAGCAGGACTGCAGCCTCGTCCTCAATGTACAGGAGTCACACGTACAGTATGGAAAAAGTATGGAACTTCTGAAATGCAAACAAAACGCAACGGGAGGGCATCCACAGGGTCGGAACGTATCATTATTTTATTTATTGTATCATTTTATTGATTCTAAACTAAACCGTCAGTTTTCTGGATAAATTGTCGCACTGACGCTTTGCGATAAGGAAGGAGGTTCTGGGCTGCAGTTTGGGCTCTCGGTCTCCATCAATGTTATAGAGGGAGCTGAAAGGACCAGTGACTAGTGACACTGAGTAAGGATCAATCCCTACAGACGTTCTCACAATTCTTCTATTCTCCAGCATCTGTCATTGGGGGAATCTGGAGGTCGCATTATCCCTGGGACTTCTCAGCTTCGTTCTCGTCGTCTACAAAGACTTTTCTTATTCTTCTATTTTCTCTTTCCTCTCTCTGATGTAATCGGGTTATTTGCAGACTCCGAGCTGCAGGTAACAATTACTGACAATATTGGGATGAGAGTCTCCTCAGTGATATTCCCCTGCCGATACCAAAGGGGCACAGAGGCCGGAGCCGCCTATATAAGGGGGTGCTGCTCCCCCGCAGGAGTCTCCGGGCTCTCGCTGTATCCGAGCACAGGTAAGTGACGCTGTATCCACGGCACCTGCACATTACTGATACATTGTAGCAGCACATGGAGGGGGCACATACTTTATGTAGACACATCTGTAGGAAAGTTGTAATTTAATAATATGTTATAATGTGATCGTTCCGTAACACAGGAGACGAGTCATTCATACACACAACATAATGTATCTCCAGGTATAGGAAATATTCTACACATGTCCTGCAGTCCCATGTAACACCACAGATAACACAGTGATATCTCTGAGTACAGATCATGTAGTAGATGTGTCCTGCAGTCCTATGTAACACCACAGATAACACAGTGATATCTCTGAGTACAGATCATGTAGTAGATGTGTCCTGCAGTCCCATGTAACAGCACAGATAACACAGTGATATCTCTGAGTACAGATCATGTAGTAGATGTGTCCTGCAGTCCTATGTAACACCACAGATAACACAGTGATATCTCTGAGTACAGATCATGTAGTAGATGTGTCCTGCAGTCCCATGTAACACCACAGATAACACAGTGATATCTCTGAGTACAGATCATGTAGTAGATGTGTCCTGCAGTCCTATGTAACACCACAGATAACACAGTGATATCTCTGAGTACAGATCATGTAGTAGATGTGTCCTGCAGTCCCATGTAACACCACAGATAACACAGTGATATCTCTCTGAGTACAGATCATGTAGTAGATGTGTCCTGCAGTCCTATGTAACACCACAGATAACACAGTGATATCTCTGAGTACAGATCATGTAGTAGATGTGTCCTGCAGTCCTATGTAACACCACAGATAACACAGTGATATCTCTGAGTACAGATCATGTAGTAGATGTGTCCTGCAGTCCTATGTAACACCACAGATAACACAGTGATATCTCTGAGTACAGATCATGTAGTAGATGTGTCCTGCAGTCCTATGTAACACTACAGATAACACAGTGATATCTCTGAGTACAGATCATGTAGTAGATGTGTCCTGCAGTCCCATGTAACAGCACAGATAACACAGTGATATCTCTGAGTACAGATCATGTAGTAGATGTGTCCTGCAGTCCCATGTAACACCACAGATAACACAGTGATATCTCTCTGAGTACAGATCATGTAGTAGATGTGTCCTGCAGTCCTATGTAACAGCACAGATAACACAGTGATATCTCTGAGTACAGATCATGTAGTAGATGTGACCTGCAGTCCTATGTAACACCACAGATAACACACTGATATCTCTGAGCACAGATCATGTAGTAGATGTGTCCTGCAGTCCTATGTAACAGCACAGATAACACAGTGATATCTCTGAGTACAGATCATGTAGTAGATGTGACCTGCAGTCCTATGTAACACCACAGATAACACAGTGATATCCTTGAGTACAGATCATGTAGTAGATGTGTCCTGCAGTCCTATGTAACACCACAGATAACATAGTGATATCTCTGAGTACAGATCATGTAGTAGATGTGTCCTGCAGTCCTATGTAACACCACAGATAACATAGTGATATCTCTAAGTACAGATCATGTAGTAGATGTGTCCTGCAGTCCTATGTAACACCACAGATAACACAGTGATATCTCTGAGTACAGATCATGTAGTAGATGTGTCCTGCAGTCCTATGTAACACCACAGATAACATAGTGATATCTCTAAGTACAGATCATGTAGTAGATGTGTCCTGCAGTCCTATGTAACACCACAGATAACACAGTGATATCTCTGAGTACAGATCATGTAGTAGATGTGTCCTGCAGTCCTATGTAACACCACAGATAACACAGTGATATATCTGAGTACAGATCCTGTAGTAGATGTGTCCTGCAGTCCTATGTAACACCACAGATAACACAGTGATATCTCTGAGTACAGATGATGTAGTAGATGTGACCTGCAGTCCTATGTAACACCACAGATAACACAGTGATATCTCTGAGTACAGATCATGTAGTAGATGTGTCCTGCAGTCCTATGTAACACCACAGATAACACAGTGATATCTCTGAGTACAGATCATGTAGTAGATGTGTCCTGCAGTCCTATGTAACACTACAGATAACACAGTGATATCTCTGAGTACAGATCATGTAGTAGATGTGTCCTGCAGTCCTATGTAACACCACAGATAACACAGTGATATCTCTGAGTACAGATCATGTAGTAGATGTGACCTGCAGTCCTATGTAACACTACAGATAACACAGTGATATCTCTGAGTACAGATCATGTAGTAGATGTGACCTGCAGTCCCATGTAACAGCACAGATAACACAGTGATATCTCTGAGTACAGATCATGTAGTAGATGTGTCCTGCAGTCCTATGTAACACCACAGATAACACAGTGATATCTCTGAGTACAGATCATGTAGTAGATGTGACCTGCAGTCCCATGTAACACCACAGATAACACAGTGATATCTCTGAGTACAGATCATGTAGTAGATGTGTCCTGCAGTCCTATGTAACACCACAGATAACACAGTGATATCTCTGAGTACAGATCATGTAGTAGATGTGACCTGCAGTCCTATGTAACAGCACAGATAACACAGTGATATCTCTGAGTACAGATCATGTAGTAGATGTGTCCTGCAGTCCTATGTAACACCACAGATAACACAGTGATATCTCTGAGTACAGATCATGTAGTAGATGTGACCTGCAGTCCTATGTAACACCACAGATAACACAGTGATATCTCTGAGTACAGATCATGTAGTAGATGTGTCCTGCAGTCCTATGTAACACCACAGATAACACAGTGATATCTCTGAGTACAGATCATGTAGTAGATGTGTCCTGCAGTCCTATGTAACACCACAGATAACACAGTGATATCTCTGAGTACAGGTCATGTAGTAGATGTGCCCTGCAGTCCTATGTAACACCACAGATAACACAGTGATATCTCTGAGTACAGATCATGTTGTAGATGTGTCCTGCAGTCCTATGTAACACCACAGATAACACAGTGATATCTCTGAGTACAGATCATGTAGTAGATGTGTCCTGCAGTCCTATGTAACACCACAGATAACACAGTGATATCTCTCTGAGTACAGATCATGTAGTAGATGTGTCCTGCAGTCCTATGTAACACCACAGATAACACAGTGATATCTCTGAGTACAGATCATGTAGTAGATGTGACCTGCAGTCCTATGTAACACCACAGATAACACAGTGATATCTCTGAGTACAGATCATGTAGTAGATGTGTCCTGCAGTCCTATGTAACACCACAGATAACACAGTGATATCTCTGAGTACAGATCATGTAGTAGATGTGTCCTGCAGTCCTATGTAACACCACAGATAACACAGTGATATCTCTGAGTACAGATCATGTAGTAGATGTGTCCTGCAGTCCTATGTAACACCACAGATAACACAGTGATATCTCTGAGTACAGATCATGTAGTAGATGTGTCCTGCAGTCCTATGTAACAGCACAGATAACACAGTGATATCTCTGGGTACAGATCATGTAGTAGATGTGTCCTGCAGTCCTATGTAACACCACAGATAACACAGTGATATCTCTCTGAGTACAGATCATGTAGTAGATGTGTCCTGCAGTCCTATGTAACACCACAGATAACACAGTGATATCTCTGAGTACAGATCATGTAGTAGATGTGACCTGCAGTCCTATGTAACACCACAGATAACACAGTGATATCTCTGAGTACAGATCATGTAGTAGATGTGTCCTGCAGTCCCATGTAACACCACAGATAACACAGTGATATCTCTGAGTACAGATCATGTAGTAGATGTGTCCTGCAGTCCTATGTAACACCACAGATAACACAGTGATATCTCTGAGTACAGATCATGTAGTAGATATGTCCTGCAGTCCTATGTAACATCACAGATAACACAGTGATATCTCTGAGTACAGATCATGTAGTAGATGTGTCCTGCAGTCCTATGTAACACCACAGATAACACAGTGATATCTCTGAGTACAGATCATGTAGTAGATGTGACCTGCAGTCCTATGTAACACCACAGATAACACAGTGATATCTCTGAGTACTGATCATGTAGTGGATGTGTCCTGCAGTCCTATGTAACACCACAGATAACACAGTGATATCTCTGAGTACAGATCATGTAGTAGATGTGTCCTGCAGTCCTATGTAACAGCACAGATAACACAGTGGTATCTCTGAGTACAGATCATGTAGTAGATGTGTCCTGCAGTCCTATGTAACAGCACAGATAACACAGTGATATCTCTGAGTACAGATCATGTAGTAGATGTGTCCTGCAGTCCTATGTAACACCACAGATAACACAGTGATATCTCTGAGTACAGATCATGTAGTAGATGTGACCTGCAGTCCCATGTAACAGCACAGATAACACAGTGATATCTCTGAGTACAGATCATGTAGTAGATGTGTCCTGCAGTCCTATGTAACAGCACAGATAACACAGTGATATCTCTGAGTACAGATCATGTAGTAGATGTGACCTGCAGTCCTATGTAACAGCACAGATAACACAGTGATATCTCTGAGTACAGATCATGTAGTAGATGTGTCCTGCAGTCCTATGTAACACCACAGATAACACAGTGATATATCTGAGTACAGATCATGTAGTAGATGTATCCTGCAGTCCTATGTAACACCACAGATAACACAGTGATATCTCTGAGTACAGATCATGTAGTAGATGTGTCCTGCAGTCCTATGTAACACCACAGATAACACAGTGATATCTCTGAGTACAGATCATGTAGTAGATGTGACCTGCAGTCCTATGTAACAACACAGATAACACAGTGATATCTCTGAGTACAGATCATGTAGTAGATGTATCCTGCAGTCCTATGTAACAGCACAGATAACACAGTGATATCTCTGAGTACAGATCATGTAGTAGATGTGACCTGCAGTCCTATGTAACAGCACAGATAACACAGTGATATCTCTGAGTACAGATCATGTAGTAGATGTGTCCTGCAGTCCTATGTAACACCACAGATAACACAGTGATATCTCTGAGTACAGATCATGTAGTAGATGTCCTGCAGTCCTATGTAACACCACAGATAACACAGTGATATCTCTGAGTACAGATCATGTAGTAGATGTGACCTGCAGTCCCATGTAACAGCACAGATAACACAGTGATATCTCTGAGTACAGATCATGTAGTAGATGTGTCCTGCAGTCCTATGTAACACTACAGATAACACAGTGATATCTCTGAGTACAGATCATGTAGTAGATGTGTCCTGCAGTCCTATGTAACACCACAGGTAACACAGTGATATCTCTGAGTACAGATCATGTAGTAGATGTGTCCTGCAGTCCTATGTAACACCACAGATAACACAGTGATATCTCTGAGTACAGATCATGTAGTAGATGTGTCCTGCAGTCCTATGTAACACCACAGGTAACACAGTGATATCTCTGAGTACAGATCATGTAGTAGATGTGTCCTGCAGTCCTATGTAACACCACAGATAACACAGTGATATCTCTGAGTACAGATCATGTAGTAGATGTGTCCTGCAGTCCTATGTAACACCACAGATAACACAGTGATATCTCTGAGTACAGATCATGTAGTAGATGTGTCCTGCAGTCCTATGTAACAGCACAGATAACACAGTGATATCTCTGAGTACAGATCATGTAGTAGATGTGTCCTGCAGTCCTATGTAACAGCACAGATAACATAGTGATATCTCTGAGTACAGATCATGTAGTAGATGTGCCCTGCAGTCCTATGTAACACCACAGATAACACAGTGATATCTCTGAGTACAGATCATGTAGTAGATGTGTCCTGCAGTCCTATGTAACACCACAGATAACACAGTGATATCTCTGAGTACAGATCATGTAGTAGATGTGTCCTGCAGTCCTATGTAACAGCACAGATAGCATAGTGATATCTCTGAGTACAGATCATGTAGTAGATGTGCCCTGCAGTCCTATGTAACACCACAGATAACACAGTGATATCTCTGAGTACAGATCATGTAGTAGATGTGTCCTGCAGTCCTATGTAACAGCACAGATAACACAGTGATATCTCTGAGTACAGATCATGTAGTAGATGTGACCTGCAGTCCTATGTAACAGCACAGATAACACAGTGATATCTCTGAGTACAGATCATGTAGTAGATGTGACCTGCAGTCCTATGTAACACCACAGATAACACAGTGATATCTCTGAGTACAGATCATGTAGTAGATGTGTCCTGCAGTCCTATGTAACACCACAGATAACACAGTGATATCTCTGAGTACAGATCATGTAGTAGATGTGTCCTGCAGTCCTATGTAACACCACAGATAACACAGTGATATCTCTGAGTACAGATCATGTAGTAGATGTGTCCTGCAGTCCTATGTAACACCACAGATAACACAGTGATATCTCTGAGTACAGATCATGTAGTAGATGTGTCCTGCAGTCCCATGTAACACCACAGATAACACAGTGATATCTCTGAGTACAGATCATGTAGTAGATGTGTCCTGCAGTCCTATGTAACACCACAGATAACACAGTGATATCTCTGAGTACAGATCATGTAGTAGATGTGTCCTGCAGTCCTATGTAACACCACAGATAACACAGTGATATCTCTGAGTACAGATCATGTAGTAGATGTGACCTGCAGTCCTATGTAACACCACAGATAACACAGTGATATCTCTGAGTACAGATCATGTAGTAGATGTGTCCTGCAGTCCTATGTAACACCACAGATAACACAGTGATATCTCTCTGAGTACAGATCATGTAGTAGATGTGTCCTGCAGTCCTATGTAACACCACAGATAACACAGTGATATCTCTGAGTACAGATCATGTAGTAGATGTGTCCTGCAGTCCTATGTAACACCACAGATAACACAGTGATATCTATGAGTACAGATCATGTAGTAGATGTGTCCTGCAGTCCTATGTAACACCACAGATAACATAGTGATATCTCTGAGTACAGATGATGTAGTAGATGTGTCCTGCAGTCCTATGTAACACCACAGATAACACAGTGATATCTCTGAGTACAGATCATGTAGTAGATGTGTCCTGCAGTCCTATGTAACAGCACAGATAACACAGTGATATCTCTGAGTACAGATCATGTAGTAGATGTGTCCTGCAGTCCTATGTAACACTACAGATAACACAGTGATATCTCTGAGTACAGATCATGTAGTAGATGTGTCCTGCAGTCCCATGTAACACCACAGATAACACAGTGATATCTCTGAGTACAGATCATGTAGTAGATGTGTCCTGCAGTCCTATGTAACACCACAGATAACACAGTGATATCTCTGAGTACAGATCATGTAGTAGATGTGTCCTGCAGTCCCATGTAACACCACAGATAACACAGTGATATCTCTCTGAGTACAGATCATGTAGTAGATGTGTCCTGCAGTCCTATGTAACAGCACAGATAACACAGTGATATCTCTGAGTACAGATCATGTAGTAGATGTGACCTGCAGTCCTATGTAACACCACAGATAACACACTGATATCTCTGAGCACAGATCATGTAGTAGATGTGTCCTGCAGTCCTATGTAACAGCACAGATAACACAGTGATATCTCTGAGTACAGATCATGTAGTAGATGTGACCTGCAGTCCTATGTAACACCACAGATAACACAGTGATATCTCTGAGTACAGATCATGTAGTAGATGTGTCCTGCAGTCCTATGTAACACCACAGATAACACAGTGATATCTCTCTGAGTACAGATCATGTAGTAGATGTGTCCTGCAGTCCTATGTAACACCACAGATAACACAGTGATATCTCTGAGTACAGATCATGTAGTAGATGTGATCTGCAGTCCTATGTAACACCACAGATAACACAGTGATATCTCTGAGTACAGATCATGTAGTAGATGTGTCCTGCAGTCCTATGTAACACCACAGATAACACAGTGATATCTCTGAGTACAGATCATGTAGTAGATGTGTCCTGCAGTCCTATGTAACACTACAGATAACACAGTGATATCTCTGAGTACAGATCATGTAGTAGATGTGTCCTGCAGTCCTATGTAACACCACAGGTAACACAGTGATATCTCTGAGTACAGATCATGTAGTAGATGTGTCCTGCAGTCCTATGTAACACCACAGATAACACAGTGATATCTCTGAGTACAGATCATGTAGTAGATGTGTCCTGCAGTCCTATGTAACACCACAGATAACACAGTGATATCTCTGAGTACAGATCATGTAGTAGATGTGTCCTGCAGTCCTATGTAACACCACAGATAACACAGTGATATCTCTGAGTACAGATCATGTAGTAGATGTGTCCTGCAGTCCTATGTAACACCACAGATAACACAGTGATATCTCTGAGTACAGATCATGTAGTAGATGTGTCCTGCAGTCCTATGTAACACTACAGATAACACAGTGATATCTCTGAGTACAGATCATGTAGTAGATGTGTCCTGCAGTCCTATGTAACACCACAGGTAACACAGTGATATCTCTGAGTACAGATCATGTAGTAGATGTGTCCTGCAGTCCCATGTAACAGCACAGATAACACAGTGATATCTCTGAGTACAGATCATGTAGTAGATGTGTCCTGCAGTCCTATGTAACACCACAGATAACACAGTGATATCTCTGAGTACAGATCATGTAGTAGATGTGACCTGCAGTCCCATGTAACACCACAGATAACACAGTGATATCTCTGTGAGTACAGATCATGTAGTAGATGTGTCCTGCAGTCCCATGTAACACCACAGATAACACAGTGATATCTCTGAGTACAGATCATGTAGTAGATGTGTCCTGCAGTCCTATGTAACAGCACAGATAACACAGTGATATCTCTGAGTACAGATCATGTAGTAGATGTGACCTGCAGTCCTATGTAACAGCACAGATAACACAGTGATATCTCTGAGTACAGATCATGTAGTAGATGTGTCCTGCAGTCCTATGTAACACCACAGATAACACAGTGATATCTCTGAGTACAGATCATGTAGTAGATGTGACCTGCAGTCCTATGTAACACCACAGATAACACAGTGATATCTCTGAGTACAGATCATGTAGTAGATGTGTCCTGCAGTCCTATGTAACACCACAGATAACACAGTGATATCTCTGAGTACAGATCATGTAGTAGATGTGTCCTGCAGTCCTATGTAACACCACAGATAACACAGTGATATCTCTGAGTACAGGTCATGTAGTAGATGTGCCCTGCAGTCCTATGTAACACCACAGATAACACAGTGATATCTCTGAGTACAGATCATGTAGTAGATGTGTCCTGCAGTCCTATGTAACACCACAGATAACACAGTGATATCTCTGAGTACAGATCATGTAGTAGATGTGTCCTGCAGTCCTATGTAACACCACAGATAACACAGTGATATCTCTCTGAGTACAGATCATGTAGTAGATGTGTCCTGCAGTCCTATGTAACACCACAGATAACACAGTGATATCTCTGAGTACAGATCATGTAGTAGATGTGTCCTGCAGTCCTATGTAACACCACAGATAACACAGTGATATCTCTGAGTACAGATCATGTAGTAGATGTGTCCTGCAGTCCTATGTAACACCACAGATAACACAGTGATATCTCTGAGTACAGATCATGTAGTAGAGGTGTCCTGCAGTCCTATGTAACACCACAGATAACACAGTGATATCTCTGAGTACAGATCATGTAGTAGATGTGCCCTGCAGTCCTATGTAACACCACAGATAACACAGTGATATCTCTGAGTACAGATCATGTAGTACATGTGTCCTGCAGTCCTATGTAACAGCACAGATAACACAGTGATATCTCTGGGTACAGATCATGTAGTAGATGTGTCCTGCAGTCCTATGTAACACCACAGATAACACAGTGATATCTCTCTGAGTACAGATCATGTAGTAGATGTGTCCTGCAGTCCTATGTAACACCACAGATAACACAGTGATATCTCTGAGTACAGATCATGTAGTAGATGTGACCTGCAGTCCTATGTAACACCACAGATAACACAGTGATATCTCTGAGTACAGATCATGTAGTAGATGTGACCTGCAGTCCTATGTAACACCACAGATAACACAGTGATATCTCTGAGTACTG